>NC_039249.1:34212103-34568433 GCF_003368295.1 Carassius auratus
TCATCCTGGAGGTGATCATTGGCTGAGCCTTTGCCATTCTGGTTATTCTTCTATCCATTTTGATGGTTGTCTTCCGTTTTCTTCCACGTCTCTCTGGTTTTGCTCTCCATTTTAAGGCATTGGAGATCATTTTAGCTGAACAGCCTATCATTTTGTGCACCTCTTTATAGGTTTTCCCCTCTCTAATCAACTTTTTAATCAAAGTACGCTGTTCTTCTGAACAATGTCTTGAACGACCCATTTTCCTCAGCTTTCAAATGCATGTTCAACAAGTGTTGGCTTCATCCTTAAATAGGGGCCACCTGATTCACACCTGTTTCTTCACAAAATTGATGACCTCAGTGATTGAATGCCACACTGCTATTTTTTTGAACACACCCCTTTCAACTAATTCAACTAATTGCCCAATTGCACAGCCTTAAGAGCGTGCATATCATGAATGCTGGGTCTCATTTGTTTTCTGAGAATCTACTGAACCTACTGGTAACTTGTTTGCCACGTAGCAATAAAAAAATATACGAAAAACCTTGATTATTCTGGTTAGTCACATTGTACTGCTATTATTTTGAACAATACTGTATTAGACAGTTTCATCGGATGCATGCGCCTGGACCTAAGTTAACTTCCAGTCTGTGTGTATATATTTATATATATATATATATATATATATATATATATATATATATATATATATATATATATATATATATATATATATATATATATATATATATATAATTTAGCATTGTGATTATAGTTATATAACTATTGCAATTCGTGACTTATCCAAATTGTCTGTAAAATGATGTTTGTTTCTGTAGATTTGAGGGAAAGATTAAAAACAAGGAGGTCTGGGAATGACTGAAGGGAACTGACAGCAGTGAGGGAAGGAAGTAATCACCAGAATTTAAGTTCTTTGGAATGTGTGCTTTGTTTATTACAAGTTGAGTTTTCATTTAAATGTGGCAATGTACACAGCTGGTCAAAAGTTTTAAATATATTTTAAAAGTTGAATTTATTTCTATAATGCACAGCTATATTTTCAGCATTAATTCCTCCAGTCTTCAGTGTCACATGATCTTCAGAAATCATTCTAATATGATGATTTACTGCTCAATACATTTTTCTGATTATTATCAGTTGTTCCGAACAGTTGTGCTGCCCAAACATTTTGTCTACACTACAGTTATATTTATTTATTATTTATTGTATTTATTTATTTTATTTGGGGGGGGGGGGGGGGGGGGTTTGGCTAATATCAAGAATGCATAAAATTGAAAACCAGTGGTAGAGAAGACTTTTGTAATTTTACAAAATATTACCTTTTTTTCAATGTTTTGAACTTTGTGTTTTATAAAATAATATTGAAGAAAAAATTCAACTTTCCAGAAATGCTAAGTTTTCTTCCCCATCATTTCTAATATGGGGTGCGCTTCCCTAAAACCAACTTTGTTCAAAAAGTTCCTTCGTTACCAATAGAGTTCAGTGGAACTAAGGACCGTAGCAAGCTAACTGCAGATGTGATTTACATCATGTATGTCATGAGCAGATGTACACTTTGATCTTAGCGGCAATAATGCGATTGGGTGCATGTAAATGCACTGATTTGTGATAATGAGCAATGTTTCCCGATCAGCATATCAGTATATGAAAAAGATCATGTGACACTGAAGACTGGAGTAAAGTTATTGAAAAATTCAGCTTTGCCTCATAATTATTTCAATAAATATGTTTAAGTATATTAAAAAAAAGAGTATGAAAACTGTTATTTCTTTCTTTATTTCTGTTTTCTTTCTTTTTTTTTTACAATTTATTTATTTTTTTTTTTTATCAAATTAATCTAGCCTTGGTGAGCAGAAGAGACTTCTCTTGAAAACCATAAAGAAAAGATTCCAGATTTTTGACTGGTTGTGAACATACATGAGCAACATTAACAAGATGATCCTCCCTTTCAGCTCAGAGAAGGATGTTGACAGCAGGCCCAGGATGAAGAAGAGGAGGAAGAACACGTTTAACAATTTTCTATAAGCTTGCCATGTGTTATAATAAAAACAATGAACATGACTACAATAATATGCTAAATGTTATTAAAAGATTCCAGTTTGCAAGAAGTCTGAGTGTCTGCCTCTACCCTCTTCCTCTTCTCTATCAGCTGTCCAGCACCTAACTCTGCCTCCTCAGCACTGTCTGAAAGAGTCTTCTCCACAGTCAGTAATCACAGATCACAGATTCTTCTGAGAAAGTCGATATGCTCATTTTCTGAAAAAACTTTGTTTTTTCGGGTGGGACAAATAATACAGGAGAGATGCTAGAAATCTCTATATTGTTCATTTTTCATATCTTTACGCTTTATGAATGTTTTTCTTCTGAGAAGCTCAAAAATTATGGTTCTTTGGTAATTGCTTTATTGTTTAGGTTTATCCTCTGATAGTGAGCACAGAGCCCTGATCATGACATGCAAGAAAAAGAAAGAAATCATGTCCATGATTTACTAATTTGTTCCCTCGATGTACTAAAACGTGCACGATTACTTTTACATTTCATTGATTTGCTAAATCGTATGCACAATTTACTAATTCGTTCTCTTGATGTATAAATAGTGTACACGTTTTAGCAAATCGAGGGAATGAAATAGAAAATCGTGCGCATGAATTAGCCTAAATTTTTTCCTGCATGTCGTGTAATTAAAGCACATCACCACCAGACATTTATACCAGGAGCTTCATATACGACGCTCACAGTTTTACTTGGTGCAGTATCTGCTGAATTGTTTCATATCTATTTATCATGTATTTTTTGTTGCACTAAATTATGTTGTATCAAAAAGTTTACTGATAATTATTTTTAATTTTCACTAATAACGTCATTAACCATCTTTAAGACAAAAATGTTCTATTGTTTATATTGTGTAATCTATGAATTGATGTGTTTAGTTTTCTGTGCTCATAACTTAGTAACATTTTGCATGTTTAAAGAACAGGTGCGATGTTCAAAATGTTTTGGCTTCGTATTTGTACAAAGTAGTGCAGAATAAATATTGATTTGTGAATGAATGCAGTGTGTTTTTTTCCATTTTATACTAGAATGTAATGTTTTTGTATTTGTTTGCATTGCATGTATGTAATTAATGTATTAACTATGAATCCCCTATAATTAGATTACAATTAGATTTCATAAGGTTTATTTTTTGCACCAGAGATGGATTGAGTTTATTAGTTCTTTATGTATTTCAAGGTAATGGTGAGGTGAAAATATGAATTACCAATATGATCCTGTAATGTCACGTCCTCATAACGTGCCAGTTTGGTCGTCAGGACATACTCATCACGTTCCAGCGACGTTCCACTATAACGTCGCCAAGACGGATATGGGAATCACAAAGTTACGTCACTAGAACGTTATGTGGTACATCGCTGAGACCAATATGGTATTTTATAGGAACGTCCTCATGACGTGACAGCTTGGTCGTTGGGACGTACTCATCACGTTCCAGCGACGTTCCACTATAACGTCGCCACGACGGATATGGGAATCACAAAGTTACGTCACTGGAACGTTATATGGTACGTCGCTGCGACCAATATGGTACTTTAAAGTAACGTTCTCATAACGTGGCAGTTTGGTCGCTGGGACGTACTCCTCACGTTCCAGCGACGTTCCACTATAACGTCGCCACGACGGATATGGGAATCACAAAGTTACGTCGCTGGAACGTTATTTGGGATGTCGCTGCAACGAATATGGTCTGGTCCAGTTACGTCGTCACAACGTAACTGTGTTAGCTGGGATATCATGACTTTGGTGCTCATATAAAATTAGCATATAATGTGGAAGCAGTTAAGCTCAATCATTATTGTTCTATAATTGTACAGTCTGTATGATTTAGTGGGATCTATATCGAGTGAGATTCATGCCAAAACCTCACACACACACAAAATGTGTTTTACTCACACCCAACGATTCACAAACAAACTCAGTGTGGTTTGCAAATACAAAACATCACTCACAAAATAATGCATTTTGTTCTGCAAATAAAAAACGTAGCTATCAAACAAATACAGTACGTTTTACATATACAAAGAAACGTATGTCTTCAATGACAAAAATGTCTTCCAAGTACAAACTTAAATCTTTCAAGTACAAAACAAAATCCTTCAAGTACAAAACAAAATCCTTCAAGTACAAAACAAAATTCTACAAGTACGAAAAACTGTCACGTGACTTTTGGCACAAATTTTCCGCCTTGCTGATCCACACGCAAATGCCTTCAGATCCACACACATGCTAGTAAACGGTCATGTAATTCACACTCCACAACAGCGGGTGGCGATGTTAGCGACTTGATTGGCGCCGCCACCGACATGGAAACAGGAGAGAACAAGAAACGCTAGCGTGAGGGACGTTTTGAACACGATGAGCGGCCAACAGGTGAGTTTCCAGTCATTGCTGGTGAAAAATCAGCCTGAAGGGGTTGTTATTCGCTATAACAACCGCCTCGCTATACATGATCAAATACATGATTGTCATTTGTATATTGTCATTCACTGTCTACATATTTGTATTTTTTATTCTTTTATTATGTGTTTTATGTTCTGTCGCTGTCATTCTGTTGTACTGCGGAGCTTCTGTCACGAAAACAAATTCCTCGTATGTGTAAACATACCTGGCAATAAAGCTCATTCTGATTCTGATTCTGATTCTGATCCCACTTATTACATTGCTACCTACAAAATAAATAAATAATTTGACAAAATTTATTGATTTTAAAAACGATTGTATTGCTTCCGCTAAAGAAAATAGTCCGTTCCGCGTCCATATCAACGGTCTGTTTATCATGGCAAGGGTGTGTTTAGACCTCCAAATCAACCCTGGTCTTCTCCTGCTAGTGTCTAATAGAATATATAGGCTTTATTCCATGTCAAATCAGTCAGAATCCAGGAAAGTTGTTGCAGCAACATCTCAGATGAAGAGTTTTTCTATATTATATTTGGGTCCCAAAACCAAGGGCTGTAAAAATATTCATATTTTTTGTCAGTCCTTGAGATTGTCATTTTTATAGCATCAAAAACACTATCAGAGAACCATGTTTGGGCATTAATATCTTAAAGTGTTATTCATAGCCTCACCGAACTTTGCAGGATGGAAGACAAACATGTTTTTAGTATAACTGAACCAAAGTTTGTACTGCATGCCTATTGAGATTCTACAAGGCCCTAGACTTGGGTAAATGGCTAAACCCCTGATACTGAGGGTATTATAAACTCATTTTCTGCATCCATATCATACCAGCAGGCTGTCAGCATACATGGGTGCTGCATTTTTTTAAAGCTGAAAATTAGGACATAACCTGCTTGTTAATAACCCTTAACCCTTGCTAAAAAGAACTATAAGTATGAAGTAGGTGCAAAGATTTTATTTGAATTAAAGTATATTCAATCAGTAAGAATAAACTTGGCAATGGGTTTGGCACTGGTCCTTGAGGGAGGTTCAAGGAGGGGTATATATAAATACACACAACTTTTTAATTCTGACTTTTTCTAGAAATAGACTATTTTTCCACAAACTTCTTTATAAATTTTACCAAAAAATGCATCCCATTGACATTAATTTGAACATACATTGACAAAGAAAGTAATGTTATTCAGTCTCAGAATTAATATTATGTATTTCTGGAGTTTGTTACAAAATGTTATCAAATGTGGTCCGGGTCCTTGATGTAAAAATGTTTGAGAACCACATAAACACTTTACATGTCTTTTCAGGTATTGTACCTACCACATTTGGACTGGGAGGACAGTGGCCTGCCTGATGTGACTGTTCCTGAGATGGGCGATGTACTGAGTGATGAACAAATGGCAGCACTAAGGGCAGCCATAAATCCCCTGGGACAGTCCCAATCACATGGCTCAGACATCTACCTACTTACTGTGGAGTATGTCCAGCACTTACTAGGCTTACAGTAAAATGTACTCAGCAAAGGACCTGATTCAATGATAATGCAGCACAAATACAAAAAGAACACTTATTTACAGAACAGTGCCCCTGCTAATAACTGGTTTGTAAGATGTTACAGTTACACAAATAAATATTTCTGAATCAGTGAGGTGGTCTAATGTTTGATTGTTCTCTGTTTAATCAAATCAGACCAGCAGACATGCCCCGTGTTAGGACTGCCAGCGGCAGCAGGAAGAATAGCTTTCCTCAAGCAGTGCTAGCAGCGGACTTTAAGACTTTCAGCTCTCTTAATGTTGTAATGAATGTTCAAACCAAACACATGTAGATTGTATTTGTTTTTTATTGTAGTGTGAATACAATCTTAAAACATCTGGGGGGTTGGAACAACCAAAAAAAAAAATACAAAATCTTTCTCTTTTTTTTTTTTTTTTTTTTTACTATGGGGACCTGGTTTTCTCTTTCTTATATGGCGGTCACACTGCACTTTTCTCTCCATTGACTTCCATTCATACGCATGCGAATGCGTCAGACCGGAAAATGCAAGCTCATGCGAAAAATTTCACATTTCGCTGCATTCCAAAGTTCAAGTTTGGTGAACTCTGACCTGCGAATTCGCATCACGTGAAGATGTGGGACCAGTAGAAGATCGATACGTCACTGCGTGACCTCTCTGTACAGAAATTCAAAAATGAAGGAAGCGCTATATAACTTTAGTTGTAGCGCAGCGTCCTATTTGATATAATACAGATTTAAAAGATTATAAAAAATAAAATAAAGTATCTGCATGGTTTGTAGTGTCAACAGGAACAGATGATACATTTGAATGTGGATGTTTTATAATTTTTTATTGCTTAGGGTGTATGTATTTATAAAGAGAGAGAGAGATGGGGAGTACAATATAATAAGACGCTTTCGATGCCGTCGCAAAAGACACAGTACAAGCACATATTAATCCATGTTGTGATAATTGAGGAAAGACCGTTTTATTGCTCCCGCCCATATTCGCAGAGGTGTCCGAAATATTTCCGCACGTTTAAAGTCTAGTGTGTCCGCGCCTTTAACCAACTTGTGCAGCTCTGAGAGTGCATCTAAAATGCCTTTTGGGATGAGAACCTGGTTAGAGGCAGCACTAAATAGAACAGCCTCCTGAAAACACACAAATTCAAGGTAATCCAGGTCAAGGGGTTGCTGACAGACAATATGCTGGAGCCGTGTGTGGATTCTCTCTAACATTGTTTGTGCAAGCAGTTCCTAGAGAGGGAAAAAGAGGAAAAATGGATGAGGTCAAAAACACTGGTGTAACTGAACATGACCAGTAAAATGACCAAAAACTACACTTTGGTTCATTCTTAATATCTTCATGACCATTAAATTTAAATTAAATTAAAATTTAATTTAATTTAAATTAAATTCATGCATTTAGCAGACACTTTTATCCAAAGCGACTTACAGTTCAATCAGTCTATCAATTATTACATATGATAGAGACCTCAAATAATGACACATGATTATGATTACGATTAAGAAAATGTAATGATTGATATCATATTGATGCAGAAAATGAGTTTATAATACCCTCAGTATCAGGGGTTTAGCCATTTACCCAAGTCTAGGGCCTTGTAGAATCTCAATAGACATTTAGTACAAACTTTGGTTCAGTTATACTAAGAACATGTTTGTCTTCCATCCTACAAAGTTTGGTGAGGCTATGAATAACACTTTAAGATATTAATGCCCAAACATGGTTCTCTGATAGTGTTTTTGATGCTATAAAAATGACAATCTCAAGGACTGACAAAAAATATGAATATTTTTACAGGCCTTGGTTTTGGGACCCAAATATAATATAGAAAAACTCTTCATCTGAGATGTTGCTGCAACCACTTTCCTGGATTCTGACTGATTTGACATGGAATAAAGCCTCTATATTCTATTAGAAACTAGCAGGAGAAGACCAGGGTTGATTTGGAGGTCTAAACACACCATTGCCATGATAAACAGACCGTTGATATGGACGCGGAACGGACTATTTTCTTTAGCAGAAGCAATACAATCGTTTTTAAAATCAATAAATTTTGTCAAATTATTTATTTATTTTGTAGGTAGCAATGTAATAAGTGGGATCATGTATAGCGAGGCGGTTGTTATAGCGAATAACAACCCCTTCAGGCTGATTTTTCACCAGCAATGACTGGAAACTCACCTGTTGGCCCCTCATCATGTTCAAAACGTCCCTCACACTAGCGTTTCTTGTTCTCTCCTGTTTCCATGTCGGTGGCGGCGCCAAGCAAGTCGCTAACATCGCCACCCGCTGTTGTGGAGTGTGAATTACATGACCGTTTACTAGCATGTGTGTGGATCTGAAGGCATTTGCGTGTGGATCAGCAAGGCGGAAAATTTGTGCCAAAAGTCACGTGACAGTTTTTCGTACTTGTAGAATTTTGTTTTGTACTTGAAGGATTTTGTTTCGTACTTGTAGAATTTTGTTTTGTACTTGAAGGATTTTGTTTTGTACTTGAAGGATTTTGTTTTGTACTTGAAAGATTTAAGTTTGTACTTGGAAGATATTTTTGTCATTGAAGACATACGTTTCTTTGTATATGTAAAACGTACTGTATTTGTTTGATAGCTACGTTTTTTATTTGCAGAACAAAATGCATTATTTTGTGAGTGATGTTTTGTATTTGCAAACCACACTGAGTTTGTTTGTGAATCGTTGGGTGTGAGTAAAACACATTTTGTGTGTGTGTGAGGTTTTGGCATAAATCTCACTCCATAGATCTAGCGGTGAGGTTGCCGATCAACTCTTACAATCACCATTTTAGACTAACTGTAATACTGTATAATATTTCCTTTTTAACTGAATGTATAATTCTGTTGGTTCCAGAGCAAAACGCAAAACTGTTAAATTCACTGACACGCTTCACTTTGCAGTGCATACACTTACTTCCTGGAAACCCATTGAAAAAGAAAGCTGATTTTATGTTTGAAAATGTTGAAAATCCATATAAAAAATAAAAGGAAAAAAAAAATGTTGGTTTTCTTTCCTCCTGAGACCCAGCCCCTTGACTTATGTCCACTGTAGTGGACATTTGAGTTTCATCCCTCTCCTTGGAATCTTTTGAGCAAGTCTCTTAATTCCTGCTGTACTGTACAGAGGACATCCTGGGCTTTTCAGGGATATGTTATTTAATTGGCTGGGAGGCCTGGAACCCCCTCAATCTTTCAATCCAAAATGGCCGGCATAGGAATAAGCACATTTTATGGAAAGATAAAAGGTGAGTAAAATATTGTTTGTCTATGGTTTTGTTTCTATGATAATCATATATTTTCTTGTTCATTAAGGTGTTTGGAATCATATATTTAGTTCTGATAACAAATACATTATGTATCTTTTGAAAAATTAACAATTTTAAGAATGTCAATTATAGAGGACATCAGGACTATCTTCATGTAAATAATGACTCCACATTGTTATAGGAAATAGAACTGAAGCAGAAAGAATTCTTTACAAAACAGTCGAGGGAGATTCAGATTTAGAGTTGTCAGATGACGAGAGAGATGAAGATGAGTTTCAACCAGTGAGAGAAGACAGTGATGAAGAAGAGGAAGATTATGCAGAAGGCTCAGGTGAAGGGACAGATGCAGACACAGACAGGGATGAGCAGGAAACTCAACGCCCTCTGTGGGCTAGGAGTAATATGTATGTTTTATGCAGTTCCACAATTTTAAATGCAGCTGCATTGAGCATTTAAACTGTTATTATTTATTATTTATCATTTATTATTCTTTTTTTCCTTCATATCAGATTTGCACGTGTAACCTGGGCTTCCAGTGTGTCAAGATGACCCTACAACACATGCAGACTGGAGTCCAATTGAATATTTTTGGATACCAAGCATGCAGAAAGATGCAGAAATAAGGGCTCCAAGAGCAAGACGTACATGAGATGTACCAAATGCAAGATGTTCCTCTGCATTACCAAAAAGAGAAATTGCTTCCTGGACTATCACAACTAACAAAAACATACTAAGAATAAAATGAAAAGTGAAGGAAAAACTAGATTGGATTCAGTTTGACAGAAGGAAAAAAAATCCCCCTCCAAAAGTTTCACATTAGTTCTATGTTCATTGTTCGAATAACACTAAAAGGATTCAAGGGGACCAATAAAAGGATACGGACATAACAAAGTGTTAAGCTCTAATAGTAAAGATATACTTGCAAAATGTAAGCAAAAGGATTCAAGAATGATAAATGTTTATATAATCAAAATGTCTGTATTCTTGGATAATAATCAATTTACAGCCCAAAATGTATTCTTAGTTTAAAAAAAAAGTATAATCTGGTAAAATTGTTATCTACCAAATGTGTTTGTTTTCGTACTAAAATGAACCTGTTGTCCACTACAGTGGACATGCTGTAAAACAAAAATAAAAAATAAAAATAAAAATTGTAGGATGTTTTTTTAACCCTAAACAGGTATGGAATCACAAAAAAATAGGATTAGGAAAAAAAATATTTTCCTTGGTTCTCAGGAGGCTATTTTTAAATGTACTATGAAATAATTTCATTATTATTTAATACTATTTTTTAATACTATAATATTATCATACTATATATTTTAAAAAGCTACTGCAAACATCTGTTTGTCAAACTGAATTATATATATATATAATGCTACGTCAGTTTCCAGATGTTTCTCAATAATTTATTTACAGTTCTGCTATATAGAGTAGACTGAGAATACAAACAAACTAAATTAATATTATTGTAGGAGCCATTTATGTTTGTATAATATTTTATTTTGTTTGGATATATTTATAGCAGTATTTTGGACACTGGCTGACAGTGATTAGATGCACATGGTTGTATATAAGGGTGCATAGGTGACAGGAAGTGGTAGCCAAAGGTAGGGGGAGCACAAACAGTTCTCACCAGACCACAGACAAAGCTACAGGGCACGGATTACAGATCAAACAGCATAGGCCTACACGCAAACAACTGAAAACAAGATAAGAATTCAAAAGGTATGTTCATCTGTTGTACAACTTATTACAATAAACCACAAACCTCAACTGCAATAATCTCTGGAAAATCTTTGTGTGTCTGCGTATTAAACTTCACCCCTACCTGTATGCATGATGGCAAAGCTATGGTAAAACAGGATAAGGATTGCCAAAACATAAGTGAGAACTGTGCTCTACGAGTGAAAATTGAGCCTGTAAAAAATATTGGAACTTGATAAAGATTGTTTTCAGCACAACGGATTGTTTTCTTTCAATCAACTGGACGCCATCATTCCCAATTAACCGGACATTGACGCCACCTGTGCGAAGCTGATTGATGGAGATTGGAAACTCCGAATGACAACGTGCAGGCAGAGGGGTATGTGCAACATTAAGCTTTATTGGATAAGCCAGAAACAGCTACATTAATGGACTTAGTTGACTGAAGCACATACTGTCCTCACAATATCAGCTATCTGAAACATTCTGTAATTCCTGTGTGGTTTACTGGATCACGCTAAAAGTGAAACAAATATGTAATTTCTGACGTTCGGTCACAAGATGGCGATGTTGCACTGGATTCTGAAAAAGAAAAAAGGGTTATTAAACATACTGCTAAAGGTTTGGAAACGTTCATTGAAAACTGTCAGAAAATAAGAAACTTGAAATGTAAACAAGCAAGGAAGTTAATGGAATTGCTGAAAGAGCCCATGAAATCAAAGGTGAATGCAAATGAAGTGCAATTTAACTTGGTTAAATTAATCAATATCTGTGATGAAGCCAAAAGAAACCATGAGTCATTGGTGAAGTTACTGCCTGAAAATTAACTTGAAAAGCAAAATCACTGGTTTTAACAAAAAAAAAAAAGGAAACTTTTGATGGAATTATTCAAGATGTAAATGTGTGGTTTTCAGAGGTTGGGTGGCATAAAAAACACACCATTGCTTAAAGTGTAAACACAGATGACATTGGACCAGATGACAGTGTTTCTAATGTGTCAAAACCTAAATCAAACCACAAATCAAGTTCTTCAACACGTGCATCTTCGACATCCTCTGCTCGCATTAAAGCTCAGGCAGAAAAGGCTGCTCTCATGGAACGGGTTGCAAAACTGCACCCGTTTACACGGCCGACGGGCCAGGATGCCGGGCCGTCCATCCCCTACCAGCGCCGCGGCCAATGAGAGAGATGCGGCTGCTAGAGGAAGCCGCCGCCCCTCGTGCCCCGGACCGAGGAGGGGAGCGCATGCGGCCGCCGGACTCCGCCCCTTACCTGGACCCTTCCTCCATGAACACTGCCCGATCCACACGAATCCCACAGCACGACGAGGACACCAGATTCCCTGTTATTTTGGACACTCTTCCCCTTTGGCCACCTTTTATCCCGTTTTATTTGATTTCTGTTAATAAAAGCCTCTCCAAGGCCTGACGCCACGCCCACTGCCCCTAGCATGCAGGCATGGTTAAAATAATAAAAACAATAAACAATCAATAAATAGAAAATCACTAAGTTATCTGTGATTCTTTATAGAATTAAGAAGCAGAATGGATGCAGGCACAAAAGAGCTCAGCCGCATCGCCCAGCACTGGCTGTTGGAAGGAGACCCCACCCCAACACAGGTAGCGGAACAAGTGGTGGTCGATCGCCTCCTGCGCGCACTACCTCGCGCCCACTGACAAGCCGTCGGCATGAGGAACCCACGTGACATCCGGGAACTAGTGGAGGCGATCGAGCTGATGGTTCCCCCACCGCGAGATGAGCCCATGCCAAGTGCAGAACCACCGTCGCCTCCGCGTGCCTGGCTGGCAGGCTGCATCCTACACCAACGAGTGCCGGCGGGAGCCTCCGAAGCAGAGGTGAAGGTGGATGGAAGACTGTTCCGGGCCCTGTTGGACTCAGGCAGTGCGGTCACCCTCATCCAGTCGCGGCTGTGCGCCCCTCGAAGCAGCCGGAAAAACTTCCTACCGATTACTTGTGTGCACGGAGACACTCGCCAAGTACCAGCCCGGGAGATGGTCATTTCGTCCCCCCAGGGCACCTGGCCGGTGGAGGTGGCCAAAATGCAGCAGCAAGAGTTCTTACTAGAACCAGGAAGTATGACCATATTAGCCCGGTCCTGTCATCGCTGCACTGGCTCCCTATCAAACATCGTATAGATTTTAAACTATTGCTTATTACTTATAAAGCCCTGAATGGTTTAGCACCTCAGTATTTCAATGAGCTCCTTTTACATTATACTCCTCTACGTACGCTACGTTCTCAAAACTCAGACAATTTGATAATACCTAGAATATCAAAATCAACTGCGGGCGGCAAATCCTTTTCCTATTTGGCGCCTAAACTCTGGAATAACCTACCTAACATTGTTTGGGAGGCAGACACACTCTTGCAGTTTAAATCTAGATTAAAGACCCATCTCTTTAACCTGGCTTACACATAACATACTAATATGCTTTTAATATCCAAATCCGTTAAAGGATTTTTAGGCTGCATTTATTAGGTAAACCGGAACCAGAAACTCTTCACATAACACCCTATGTACTTGCTACATCATTAGAAGAATGGCATCTACGCTAATATTTGTCTGTTTCTCTCTTGTTCCGAGGTCACCGTGGCCACCAGATCCAGTCTGTATCCAGATCAGAGGGTCACTGCAGTCACACGGATACAGTACGTATCCAGACATGATGGTGGATCAGCACCTAGAAAGGACCTTTACTGCCCTGAAAGACAGCAGAGACCAGGACAACTAGAGCCCCAGATACAGATCCCCTGTAAAGACCTCGTCTCAGAGGACCACCAGGACAAGACCACAGGAAACAGATGATTCTTCTGCACAATCTGACTCTGCTGCAGCCTGGAATTGAACTACTGGTTTCATCTGGTCAGAGGAGAACTGGCCCCCCAACTGAGCCTGGTTTCTCCCAAGGTTTTTTTCTCCATTCTGTCACTAATGGAGTTTTGGTTCCTTGCCGCTGTCGCCTCTGGCTTGCTTAGTTGGGGTCACTTCATGTACAGCGATAAATGCACAGACACTATTTAAACTGAACAGATATGACATAACTGAATTCAATGATGAACTACCTTTAACCCCTTTACGTGCAAACATCGCCGACGGCCCCAGTTTATTATTGTTTCACTTTCACAGCACATTAAACATCACTCTCTTACTTGATCTGGACAAACTGTGCATCAATTGAAAGTTTAAAGACTCTAGCTTCGATATTTGACCAATATTTTGATACAACATTGTTGCAGTGACAGATATTTAGTGATTTATGTCAGGAGTGCAAAATAATAAATCCGTATTATGCCCCATTTTGAATAGAAATTCACCACTCACTCATATTCAGTCACGTCAGCAGCGGTTTATTTGTGTTCACATAGACTCACTGAACAGCGTCAATAAGGATTTATAGACCAAAGATGCATATCTGCGGAGATATATGGATATATTTACTGATGTTTACTTCATATTTCTTCAGACAGAATCGTCATTTCTATTCATTTTCCACTGATTTACGCGATCTGATGATAAATAGCCTCTGCCAGAGCCGTCTCTGTTTGTTTGCTTCCGTGTGCTCGAGCTGTGACCTAGACAGACTCTGATTGGACCTTTGGGTTGTGTCACGGTAGGAAATCCAGTGTTTCCTCCGTGTCATGTTTTGTGGTTGTTTTTGTACTTACGTTGTCTCCATGTGCTCGTTTAGTTGATTGTGGTCACCTGGGTGTTGATTGTCTCGCTCCAGCTGATCCTCATCACCCCTCAGCTACATATACTCACCTCTCTCTCTGTCTGTTGTCAGATCCTCACTCATGTTGCAGTCTCCCTGTTGGATTACCGTCTTCCGTGTTAGTGTTCTGGATTGTGTTCGTGTTGTCGTCTTCGTGTGAGTGTTCCGGTCACTTCCTGGTTTCATCCATTGACCGTCCACACCGTCACCACCGACTTCACCATCCAGCACTTCTCACGCCACTGTAGACCTTCCGTCACCATTGCCCACATCCTGGACTGTGCCTTCATCTTTCAGTTTCACTGTATTTTTCTACCATCAATAAACTACCATTCTAATTACCTGCAATTGCTTCCTCCTCTCTTACGAGCCGTCACAGTAGGATCTGACCATCATGGAAGCAGCAGGCAATCGCTCCCCATCTCATCTAGAGGACATTCTGCAGAGAGTCGGTGATCGTATGGAGTGCCAAGACAAGACGATACATGAGATGGGTCGAGCCTTCCAAGCAATGGTGACGAAGGTGTCCGAGCTCGCTCTCCAGGCTCAACAGCAACAACAACCGCCACCCGCTGCGCCTCCCACGCCACCCACACCGCCGATCGTCTCCGGAGGGATTTCCCAGCCCGAACCACGCCTCCCCATTCCTGAGAAATATGCGGGTGAGCCAAACTTTTGTCGATCATTTCTGTCACATTGTTCTCTACACTTCGCCTTACAGCCCCGCACGTTCACCACCGAGGAGATGAAGGTGGCTTTCGTCTTGTCCCTACTGACGGGGAGGGCTGCCCTCTGGGGAACGGCGGTGTTGGAGAACCAGGACAGCTGCTGTGCATCGTTCCACACCCTTTCGGTGGAGATGAGACGAGTCTTCGACCGCTCCGTCGCCGGGAGGGAGGCGGCTAGACTTCTCACGGATCTACGCCAGGAAGAGAGGTCCGTATCCGACTATGCCATCGAGTTCCGCACCCTGGCGGCGGAGTGTAAGTGGAACGAAGAGGCGCAGTGGGATCACTTCCTGCATGGGTTGGCTGACCGCATCCAACAGGAGATCCGCGCCGCTGAACTCCCCACTTCTCTCAATGGTCTTATTGACTTCACCATCAGGATAGACAACCGACTCGACCAAGCCGACAGACGGAGGGGGAGAGTTGTTCTCGCGACCAGACCGGAGGCTCAGCGTCAGCGCTCAGAAGTTGCGGTCAGCCCACCTGGAGATTCTGAACCCATGCAGGTGGGGCGAGCTCGGCTCTCCCGGGAGGAGAGGATCAGGCGGAGATCCCTGGGACTGTGTTTATACTGTGGCAGCCAAGAACATCACATCCAGCGCTGTCCGGTAAAAGACCAAGCCCGATAGTAAAACCGAGGCTACTATCGGGTGGGATCTCTGCCAAGAAGACCTCATCTACATCGACACTCCTTCCGGTGAGTCTACGGTGGTCTACCCACGCACTTAATCTTCACGCTTTGGTGGATTCTGGGGCCGAGGGCAGTTTCATGGACTGCAAATTCGCCAGGAAGCTCAACATTCCTCTCACCTCCCTCAAACACCCCATTGCACCTTTTGCACTCAACGGACACAAACTGCCGATCATCACACAGACCACTCTACCGGTTTCGCTCATCACAGCTGGCAACCATACGGAAGAGATGTCATTCTTCATCACGGACTCACCTCTATCCCCCATTGTTCTCGGTCACACCTGGCTCCAGAAACACAACCCAAGGATCGATTGGCTTCTCGGATCTGTGGTTAGCTGGAGCGAGGAATGTCATTTGTCTTGTCTTTTGTCTGCTGGTGTTAATGTTTCTGAGTCTGTGTTTCAGGGGGAGGCAGTGGATTTGGCTAACGTGCCCGCGGAGTACCACGACCTGAGGGAGGTGTTCAGTAAGTCTCGGGCTGATTCTCTTCCTCCTCATCGTCCCTATGACTGTGCGATAGAGTTATTGCCAGGTACTTCTCCGCCTAAGGGCAAGTTATATTCCTTGTCTATTCCAGAGACGGCGGCCATGGAGAAATATATATCCAGTTCTCTAGCAACGGGGTTCATCCGCCCTTCTTCTTCTCCAGCGGGGGCGGGGTTATTTTTTGTGGGAAAGAAGGACAGATCCTTGCGACCTTGCATTGACTACCGAGGGTTGAACAACATAACGGTAAAGAATACCTATCCTTTACCGCTTATGTCTTCAGCTTTTGAGAGGTTGCAGGGAGCGTCTGTTTTCACTAAATTGGACTTACGTAATGCTTATCATTTGGTCCGCATCAGGGAGGGGGATGAGTGGAAGACTGCTTTTAACACCCCTAGAGGCCATTTTGAGTATTGCGTCATGCCCTTCGGGCTAACCAACTCGCCGGCAGTCTTTCAAGCACTCGTTAATGACGTGTTACGAGACATGGTCGATCTATTTATATATGTTTACCTGGATGACATATTGATTTTTTCTTCGTCTCTCCAGGAACACGTGCAACACGTACGACGAGTGCTTCTGCGGTTGCTAGAGAATGGGTTGTTTGTCAAGGCGGAGAAATGTGTTTTTCATGCACAGTCTGTTTCTTTTCTAGGACACATCATTTCGACTGAGGGTGTTCGCATGGACCCTGATAAGGTTAAGGCTGTGGCAGATTGGCCATCCCCAGAGTCTCGCAAGGCCCTGCAGAGATTTCTGGGGTTCGCCAATTTTTACCGGCGTTTCATTCGCAATTTCAGCCAACTAGCCACGCCTCTGACCGCTTTGACCTCCCCTAGATTGACGTTCAGGTGGTCAGACGCAGCCGAGGCTGCGTTTACCAAACTGAAGAGCTGCTTTGTTTCGGCTCCCATTCTCGTCACCCCTGATCGCTCACGTCAATTCATAGTGGAGGTCGACGCGTCAGAGGTGGGGGTAGGAGCAGTGTTGTCCCAGCGCGCATCCTCAGACGAAAAGGTTCATCCTTGCGCGTATTATTCTCACCGTTTATCCCCTGCGGAGGTTAATTATGACATTGGTAATCGAGAGTTGTTGGCAGTCAAACTTGCACTGGAAGAATGGCGTCACTGGCTTGAAGGGTCGGGTGTACCCTTCATTGTATGGACGGACCATAAGAATCTCAAATACATTAGAACCGCCAAAAGACTTAACTCCAGGCAGGCTTGGTGGGCATTATTTTTCGGTCGTTTCGATTTTACACTTTCTTACCGGCCGGGTTCCAAAAACATCAAACCCGATGCTTTATCCCGTCTTTTTGAGCGTTCCGATCGTACTGCTACTCCCGAGCCCATTTTACCGGGGACCATCATTATCTCCGCGCTCAGATGGGAGGTCGAATCAAAGGTTTTGACTGCCTTAGAAGGGGTAACGCCCCCGGCTCGTTGCCCACCGAACCGATTGTTTGTGCCGGAGGGGTTACGGTCAGACGTTCTCCAGTGGGGTCATTGTTCCAGTGTTGCTTGTCACCCAGGGGTTAGTAGAACTAGGTTTCTAGTCATGCAACGATTTTGGTGGCCTGGTATGGCTCGTGACGTCCACGACTTCGTCTTGGCTTGTTCGGTTTGCGCTATTGGGAAGACTTCCAATCGACCTCCAGAGGGGTTACTTTTACCGCTGTCTGTCCCTTCGAGACCCTGGTCCCACATCTCGCTAGATTTCATTACCGCCCTCCCGCCCTCTAAGGGCAATACGGTGATTTTAACCGTAGTGGACCGGTTCTCGAAGACGACTCATTTCATTCCCTTGCCCAAATTGCCATCAGCCAAGGAAACAGCGGTAGCTGTCATTGACCACGTCTTCCGTATACATGGCCTTCCGACAGACGTGGTTTCTGACAGGGGTCCCCAATTTGTGTCCAGATTTTGGCGAGAATTCTGTAAATTGTTAGGAGCGACTGTTAGTCTTTCGTCCGGAATCCATCCCCAGAGCAATGGTCAAACCGAGCGAGCCAATCAGGATGTCGAAAGGGTTTTGCGAAGTTTGGCTTCCAATAATCCTTCGTCCTGGTGTCAGCAACTCTCAATTGTGGAGTACGCACAAAATTCTTTGCCAGTGTCATCTACGGGCATGTCTCCATTTAAGTGTAGTTTAGGGTACCAACCACCTAATTTTGTCAGTACGGAATCCGAGGTTTCGGTCCCCTCCGCACATGCACTAGTCCAGAGGTGTCACCGCACCTGGACCAGAGCTCGCAGAGCTCTGCTCCAGGCTAGGTCGCGCACCAAGGCTAAGGCCGATCGCCACCGGTCGAAGCCTCCCCGTTACGTCGTCGGTCAAAGAGTGTGGCTTTCTACCCAGAATATTCCTATGCGTTCCGTTTCTAACAAACTTGCTCCCAAATTTATTGGCCCGTTTTCTATTACCAAAATTATTAATCCGGTAACCGTGCGTCTTAGCCTTCCTCCGGTGTACAGGAGGATTTATCCCGTGTTCCATGTGTCCAAAATTAAATCGGTGATTTCTTCCCGTCTTAATCCGCCTGCCCCGGTCCCCCCCCCCCCGCCTCGTCTCGTTAATGGGGAAACCACCTATTCGGTTAATCGTATTCTGGACTCTAGACGAAGGGGACGCGGATTTCAGTACTTGGTGGATTGGGAGGGTTACGGTCCGGAGGAGAGAAGCTGGGTTCCTGCTCGGGACATATTGGATCACCACCTTATAGATGATTACAATCTACAGGTAAAGCAGGCTGGGAACGTCAGGTGACGTCCTAGGGGAGAGGGTACTGTCACGGTACGAAATCCAGTGTTTCCTCCGTGTCATGTTTTGTGGTTGTTTTTGTACTTACGTTGTCTCCATGTGCTCGTTTAGTTGATTGTGGTCACCTGGGTGTTGATTGTCTCGCTCCAGCTGATCCTCATCACCCCTCAGCTACATATACTCACCTCTCTCTCTGTCTGTTGTCAGATCCTCACTCATGTTGCAGTCTCCCTGTTGGATTACCGTCTTCCGTGTTAGTGTTCTGGATTGTGTTCGTGTTGTCGTCTTCGTGTGAGTGTTCCGGTCACTTCCTGGTTTCATCCATTGATCGTCCACACCGTCACCACCGACTTCACCATCCAGCACTTCTCACGCCACTGTAGACCTTCCGTCACCATTGCCCACATCCTGGACTGTGCCTTCATCTTTCAGTTTCGCTGTATTTTCTACCATCAATAAACTACCATTCTAATTACCTGCAATTGCTTCCTCCTCTCTTACGAGCCGTCACAGGTTGTCAATCTGACAGTCCCAAAACCGGACAGCGTCAGATCGTGTCACATGGTTCGTGAACAGTTCCTGGTTCATATCTGCTCACAACAACACTGAAACACCTCTGTATACACGAAATATCCGAATAATAAACCCGCGATTACGATAGAAAAGCTTTTTTATGAGATTTTCTTGAGATCTGGGGCATTTTATAAAATATACAAAAAAATGTACATGGGAAATGCTAACTTGTGCAGCGATGAAAAAGGCTACAAATAGCAGGAGACCGCGTAATGGTCCTGGTCCCTAGCTCCGCATGCAAATTTCTGGCCTCCTGGAAAGGACCCTATTCGGTAGTGGAGAGGATTGGGCCGGTCACTTATCGCCTGAGACAGCCGGGATGACGGCAGGCGGAGCAACTCTACCACATCAAACTCCTGAAGAAATGGGTGGGGACCCGGGACCAAGTAGCTGCCCTGAGCCTCACCGAGCCCGAGGTTGTGGATGTCAACCCCCACCTTTCGGCTGCCCAGAAGACGGAGCTGCAGCACCCGGTCATTCAGTTCCAGGATGTGTTCTCCTCTCAGCCCGGGCAGACCAACGTGCTTCAACACCACATTCGGACGGCCCCAGGAGTCGTCGTTAGGCAACGGCCCTACTGAATCCCGGAGGCTCATCGGCAGGCTATTGAGGAAGAGGTCCAACAAATGCTGAAGTTGGGGGTAATAGAACCATCTCGGAGTCCATGGTCCAGCCCCATTGTGATGGTCCCAAAGCAGGATGGCACCCTCTGCTTTTGCAACGACTTCTGCCGCCTGAGCGAATCTCTGAATTAAACAGGTACCCCATGCCTCGGGTGGACGAACTGCTGGACCGCCTAGATCAGTACCCTGGACCTCACCAAGGGCTATTGGCAGGTGCCACTCTCCGAGGCCGCCAAACCGAAGACCGCCTTCTCCACCCCCAGTGGCCATTGGCAGTACCGGACCCTTCCCTTCGGCCTACACGGGGCCCCGCGACGTTCCAGCGGATGATGGACATCCTCCTGCGGCCCCACCAGGCTTACGTGGCCGCCTATCTGGATGACGTCGTGGTCCAATCGAAAGCGTGGGAGGAACATCTGGATTGTCTGCGGAGAGTGCTTTCGGAACTCTGGTGGGCTGGACTTACCGCCCACCCCGAAAATGTAATCTAGCCCTCTCTGAGGCCAAGTACCTGGGCTACCAAGTCGGCCGAGGACTCATCCGGCCGCAAGAAAAAAAAGTTGAAGCCATCCACGCCGCCCCAAGACCCCAGACGAAGACACAGGTACGAGCCTTCTTGGGGTTGGCGGGTTATTACCGTTGTTTTATCCCCAACTTCTCCTCTTTAGCCGTTCCCCTGACAGACCTGACCAGGAAGGAGCAGCCGGAGAAAGTATGCTGGACCCCGTCGGCGGAAGAAGCCTTCTCCCAAGTGAAAGCAGCACTTTAGCTGCCCCTTCCTGCTGCAGACGGATGCCCCCGACACAGGACTGGGAGCAGTCCTCTCCCAAATTCAAGAAGGTGAGGAGCATCCGATCATTTACATCAGCAGGAAGCTGTACCCCGCCAAGAGGAAGTACGCCGCCACGGAGAAGGAAGCCCTGGCCATCAGGTGGGCAGTCCTGGAGCTCCGGTACTACCTCCTGGGCCGCAAGTTCACCCTGGTAACCGACCACGCGCACCTACAGTGGATGGCCCGCGGCAAGGACGCCAACGCCAGGGTGACTCGCTGGTTCCTAGCGCTCCAGGACTTCCACTTCGAAGTCCGCCATCGAGCTGGGGCCGCCAACGCGAACGCCGATAGCCTCTCCCGGATCTGGACAGCTTATGCAGGTTTGTCAGGGGTCATTCCCCACCCTCCCCTAATTTCACCCTTACTTTCTACATGTCTTCACAGGACCGGAACGACTCTTGGAGGGGGGGGAGGGGGGTTGGTGTGATGTGCACTCCCAGAGGAATCAGCGTCGCCCTGGAAACCAAAGCAAAACACCTGCACGTCCTCGTCACATCGATCATGGCTGCTCCCCATCAGCCAGCACACTCAAAAGGAGCACATGCTGCACTCAGAAGACGGTCGACGAATGCAACGCTGTTCTAATCCCTCTCTCATTTCTTTGCAGAAAGCAGCGAGTGACCGACAGCACACACACTTTCGAGCATGTTAGGACACCCACTTTCACTCTGATTGGCACCGAAGAGCACGGAGAGCACACGGGAAACACCAGCCATCAGAAAGCGGATCAGCACACTTCACCACACTTATCAATAAATCCACCCTCCGGGGCTTTTGATTTCACATACCCCTTGTTGAGTGATTCTTCACCCCGTGACAGTGGTGGAGAATGCGGGCAAGGCGGAGCCTAGACAGCGTAGTTGGGAAACATCTGGTGACGTCACTCCCTCTCGCTTACAAACATTCATGAGTACCCGGACTGGGACGGAGGAAAACTCGGGACAGCCTCTCAGCCACAAAAAGGGTAAGTGACTTATCTATTATTGTCATTTTATCCTGTGGTTGGTTGAGGCTGTCAATAAAACACGATTTCTCTGTACCTGTTCCGGTGCACTGCGAGAGGGAGGACCGCTCGGAGAGGAATCCCCACCCACTCCAACCGTAAGGAGCCTGGTTGAGGATGGTAGCACTCCCGTGTGTGCGGTGCCCTGATGACGGGGATGTCGCTTGGGAGTGGGAATGTGACGAGTCAGCTGCCTCCTCCCTGATTGTCACCGGCACCCCGTCCTAAATCGCCATCCTTCACCAGGCTCCCGACTGGAGTGGGTGCGTGAGAGGAGGGGCGCTGGACGAGTCAGGGCTGGCGCTGGTAGGGGATGGACGGCCTGGCATCCTGGCCCGTCTGCCGTGTAAACGGGTGCGGTTTTCTTCCGAATCGCGGGTCTGGGATCTCACGTCTACAGTGGCGCGGGAGTCCCTCAACGCATCCTCCCTGGCCCAGGATGCCAGGCCGTCCATCCCCTACCAGCGCCAGCCCTGACTCGTCCAGCGCCCCTCCTCTCACGCACCCACTCCAGTCGGATCACAACAGATTGTGTTGTGTGCAAACGACAGCGGGGAAGAGTTGGAGAACAGAAAATGGCAGACTTGCCCCTGTAAAGGATTCTACCAGAGCAGCCTCCATTTACAAATGTTGGAGTAGACTACTTCGGTCCTATAGAGGTCAAAAGAGGACGAAGTCTTGTTAAAAGATATGGCGTAATCTTCACCTGCTTGGCAAGCAGGGCAGTACATCTTGAAATCGCATATAGTCTTGACACAGATTCCTGCATCCATGCATTACAAAGATTTATTTGTCGACGAGGTAAAGTGCTGTCTTTAAGATCAGACAATGGAACAAACTTTATTGGAGCTGAAAGAGAACTGAGAGAAGCACGCAATGCCTTGAATCAGGACAAAATCCAGACTGCTATGCTCCAGAAGGGAATAAAATGGTACTTTAACCCCCCAGCAGGATCGCATCACGGTGGTGTATGGGAGCGTTTGATCCGCATGGTTCGAAATGTACTGCACTCTGTTCTTAGCCAACAGGTTTTGGATGATGAAGGATTGCAAACTTTAATTTGTGAAGTTGAAGCAATTTTAAATGATCGACCCATTACAAAGCTTTCTGAGGACCCAATGGACCTGGAAGCACTCACCCCAAACTACCTTCTTCTGTTGAAAACCAAGCCAATACTACTGCCTGGACTCTTCGTAAAAGAGGACTTATACCTAAGGCGCAGATGGAGACAAGTGCAATACATGGCATACCTCTTCTGGAAAAGGTGGACACAGGAGTACTTACCTTTAATCCAAGAACGTCAGCGGTGGTCAAAGGTAAAAAGTAACTTTGCTCCAGGTGACATAATCGTGGTGGTTGACTCCACTGCACCATGAGGCTCCTGGTTAATGGGCAGAATACTGGAGAGGAAAGCAGATGCACAAGGGCTTGTGCGTACCGTTCGGCTTCAGACAAAAAACAATATATTGGAAAGACCGATAACAAAGATATGTCTGATTAAAGAGACTGAGATTGAGAAGGACTGATGGTAAAGACCAGATCCCACCATGTGCCGTGTTCTGGACACCTCTGGCCCAAACAAAAAAAAAGTGTGTGTAATGTATATGGCTCCTTTCATTATTTTTTAGTAATTGTTATTTGTTATATAAGAAATTAGGGGCCGGTGTGTAGGACCCATTTATGTTTGCATAATATTTTATTTTGTTTGGATATATTTATAGCAGGATTTTGGACACTGGGTGACAGTGATTAGCTGCACATGGTTGTATATAAGGGTGCATAGGTGACAGGAAGTGGTAGCCACAGTTAGGGGGAGCACAAAGAGTTCTCACCAGACAACAGACCACAGACAACAGAGCCACAGACAAAGCTACAGAGCACGGATTACAGATCAAACAGCATAGGCCTACATGCAAACAACTGAAAACAAGATAAGAAATCAAAAGGTATGTTCATTTGTTTGTACAAATTATTACAATAAACCACAAACCTCAACTGCAATAATCTCGGGTTTTCTCATTATGTATCAGTTTGATTAAAAAGTACATGTTTGAAACTGTTATGGATTCTTAGTAAACATTTAAAGCCAGAAACAAATGCATGACCAAGTGATGTTGAAAATGTGACTATAAGAGGAGAAAAGCATTTTGGTGTTGGAGATGGCCCAACACTGCACATGGTTGCAGAGCCTGGCAGTGGTTCTCAAGAATAAGATGGCTGAGGAGGGCAAGTTGAACAAAATCCCTAACAATTAAAGTATGAATTCCAAATGAAATAAATAAACATTATCAGTCTCAGCCACAGAATTTGGATGGAGTAAAAAGGTTATTGTTCTTTTTGCCACATTTGGCTTGTACGTAATAAAATGGGGATTATAGTTTGCTATGGTGACAAGTCAGTAAGACTTTAATTTATGTCCAGAATTTATGTCTAGAATTTATGTCCAGAAATGTTACATGGGGTTAGGATAACATCCAGATTAAAGGGATAGTTCACCAAAAAATTATGTTATTAATAACTCACCCTCATGTCGTTCCAAGCCAGTAAGACCTCCATTTATCTTTGGAACACAGTTTAAGATTTAGTCCGAGAACTCTCAGTCCCTCCATTGAAACTGTGTGTACGGTATACTGTCCATGTCCAGAAAGTATTCAGCATTGTCTTGTCTTCTGTGTCTGTTGTGAGAGAGTTCAAAACAAAGCAGTTTGTGATATCCGGTTTGCGAACCAATCATTCGATGTAATTGGATCTTTTTGAACCAGTTCACCAAATCGAACTGAATTGTTTTAAACAGTTTGCATCTCCAATACGCATTAATCCACAAATGACTTCAGCTGTTAACTTTTTTTTAATGTGGCTGACACTCCCTCTGAGTTCAAACAAACCAATATCCCGGAGTAATTCATTTACTCAAACAGTACACTGACTGAACTTAACATCTTTATTTGACCCTTTAAATCTAACACACTCTATTCTAATTCTATTCTTACAAAAAAAAACGAGCTTTCTAATATTTTTGTACTCTAGCAAAATGTATTTCCTATTCTATCGGTTTTCTTATTTTCTTATTATTATGTTTAAAAGAACCTTGCTATGTGTACTGCTTTAAGCTAATTGATACTAGCACTTGTAATTCATTGCTTTTAGTTGATTTTGATTACTATTTGTTTTCCTCTTATTTGATTAACCTTCATATTTTCAGCTGGATATCACAAAGAGAAAAAAAAAATAGACTGGAATATGAAAACTTACCCATCTAACTGGAAGCTTCTCTTGAATCCCTACATACTAAGATCTCTTAGATGAGATCCTCTACTGTAAGGACTGGAAAAGTAGGGTTGTGTTGTCTTTATTGTGGTCATCAGAAGTCTGTGGTCTCCTCTTAAACCAGCTGGTGGCGCTAGAAGGAAATCTCTCAGTGAAAAATCAACTGTACACTGCTTCTGTTTTCTCTGCAAACTTGTGCATACTTGTGTATCTCTGTATATTAATTGGTGACATGTTTTTAAATGATATATATTATTTAGTTTATAATCTTTTTATGTTCATTGCATCAGTGATCACATGGATAATATCTTGTGGAACTTCATGTTCTGCTGATCATCACTCTCACACATCCAGGAAACCAGATCATCATATTATTGTTATTTTTATATTCACTTTGCTGGTGCTTTTACTTTCCTTTATTTTATTCAACCTTTTTATTTCTATTTCAGGTGTTTTTTTTCGTATTTGATAACTGTACAGTAAATAGATTTCAGATCCTCTTCTGTGTGTGCTGGTCTGCAGGCAGAATCTCAGAATACAAACATCACTAAAACCAGAAGAGACTAGTTTAGTCTGAGGAGGTCTGGGACGATGAGCTGGTTGTGATGAAATAATGTTTTGACTTGAAATACGGCTCTATTATTATTATTTTTTTTAAAGTAATACATTTTTTATTGGACTTAATAGAGGGAGAATCTTTATCTACAGTTGGAAAGCAATATAGATGAATATTTTACATTTTATAAAGCTATTATATTTTATTGTATACCGGCCAGTCTAATATTGTTTTCTGTAACATCACTCTAAAAAATGCTGGGTTGTTTTTTCAACCCAACTGCTGGGTTGAGGCCGTTGGGTAGGACTTTGGGAGGTTTTGACCCAAGTTTGGGTTGAAAATACGTCTCTGTTTTAACCCAGCGGGGCAGGGTTGAGGAGGCGGACGTGAAGGGGAGCACGCACGTCACGTCAAGATCGTACGTCTCCAGTGCGAGCAGCCGCCATTTTCTCAGCGTGAAAGAAGCGAGAAGCGAGTGAAAGACTATGGTAAGTAAATATTCAAAATGTAAAGTTATCTTTTATTGTTTACCCGGTTGTATGAAAGGCAGAAGGTTTTATGAAAGGCGGAAACAAAGGAGCTTAACGTTATATATATATATATATAAAAACGATTGCGCTTTTCGCCTCAGACACGGAGGTCTTAACTGCCTCATGTAACGTTACTGAACGGAAGATGTACTTTTAATATAACGTCTGTGAATGTATTTTGTCATATTTACATAAGATTTTACATTATCTATACTTTTTGAGGCGTTAATAGAGTGTTTTAGTCACGGTTACGCTCATGTTAATTTGTCTTTTTTTTCGCGGTTAAACTGAATGTATGTTTGTCTCCTAAAGGAAACGGCATTGTGTAGTAAAGACTAGCATAATTATTTTGAGGCTGTTGAAGTGGTAACTGTTAAAAGTATGTTCATATACTTATTATTACATGTAATATTTCAGACTTGTCGAGCTCGTGTCTTCATTGTCCTCGCGCCGAGAGTTAAAGACACAGAAGCTGTTTGTGTGAGGAGTCACAGACCTGTGTGAGGATGAGGAGGAGGTGTTCTTCTGAAGAGAGGGACAGACGGTTTAAGGAGAGTAAACTTCAGAATAACATCAAGTTATCTTTATTTTTACTAAGACTAAAATAATGGGGTTTTTTTTAGATGTTGAAATCCAGAGACAAGATAACTTCATTCTTTTGAGACTGATGTAAGTTAAGTTATTTTTTTAATTTTTTTAGAAAATTGATGTTTCTGTTGTGTCCTGCCTGTTTACTTCACATTTTGATGCAACAACAGTGTGATTATATATATATATATATATATATATATATATATATATATATATATATATATATATATATATATGTATATGTATATGTGTGTGTGTATATGTATATGTTCATATTTTGAAACCATTGATGTCCCTCTTTGCAGAGTTAAGGACACAGAAGTCTGCTTGTGTGAGGAGGAGGTGGTTTTCTTAAACTTCATAATTTCATGTTATCAGTTGTTGTTGTTTTTTTTTACTAAGAGTAAAATAATGTTTGTTTTTTAGTTTTTGTAGATGTTAAAAGCCAAAGACATGGGAGAGCATCATTCTTTTGAGATTTTATGTAAGTTATTTTTAGAAAACAAATTTTTCTGTTGTATCCTGCTGGTTTACTTTACATTTTGATGCAACAACAGTGTGATTACGTGCTCATTTCATTATAACCATTTTTACTGCAGAACTCAAACCAACTTTGGAGTTGTCTTGCCTGATTTGGAGAGTCATCATTCTTGGTCTTCGCTCTAAAAGGTAAAGTTCACACAAAAAATCATTTACTTGCCCTCAAGTCATTCCAAATCTATAAGACTTTTGTCTGTCTTTACAACATAAATTAATATATTTTTAATTTTCTCATAATATTTGTTAATCCATTTATAGTTTAGATAATCAGTATTTTCAAGCCTCATAAATAAAGTTATTGTAGAAGTAATTCATTCTGATATTTATATATGAATAAATCTTAAATTATATGATAGCAAACATGTATGTTCAAAATAAAATACTCTCCCAGACCAGCAATGGAGGACACAAATTAAGAGAATATCAAATATATTCATATGTTTTCCAAAAAATGAGCAGAGTTTGTATGACTCTGGAAAAACATGGGGAGAGTAAATTATGACCATTTTAATTATTTTGTGAACTAACGGTTTGAAGAGCAGCCCTCCACATACATGAACATTTGTGAGGTATGTGAATGTCATGTCTGTTTTAATGTTTCAGTAAAGAAGCTTTCAGAAAGCAGTATATTTATTCAAACAATATCACCTGTCCTCACACTAGTGCTGCCATTATAGACTTCATGAGAGCTGTGATAGACAGACATTAAACAACCACACAAAGTGTTGAAACTTTAAAACCGATTATTTACCTATCCTTACGGATGTGAATACACCTCTACCTGAAAATGGATAGTTTAATTAAATGTTTAATTTTTTCAAAGGTGTTTCTCTTAGGCCACTGATGAAGAGCAGGCGGTGACTGGGATGAATCCTGGTCAGAGAGGAGAATCTTCTTTCCCCTGAACTGATGCAGCAGTGGTTTTAAAGGAGGACGCTGCCCTGGATGATGTAGAAGATGTCAGATTCTGTGCTGATGGGGTTTCTTCATGATTACATCAGTTATGCTAAAGAGATCATGAAAATTGACCGTGATGCATGATCTGTATTCATGGACTATGAAACAAACTGTAAGTGTATAGTTTGTAAAAACAATGTTAAATGCTTTTTCTGTGTTGTTTAGTAGAAGAGTTTACACTCTGTCATTCATACACCTGCTCACATTCTTTCACACACACACACACACACACACACACACACACACACACACACACACACATGCGTCTGTTAAATGTTATAATATCAGAGTTAATGTTGTGATTTATTTGTGTACTGTCATGCCAGAATAGTTGGTAAACCTAACTAATTGTAAATTTATTGTATAAGTGTTTTCATATATTTATATAAAATTGAACAAAGTCCAATTTGATCTTAAGTTATATTCATCAAATGTTCAATGCTTTATTTATGAACTCTGTAGCTGTTAATGCCAAACCTTTTTTTGCATTTCTTCTAACATGTTACTTTTTGACTTTTCTCTTGTTTTTAATAAATATTTTCCTTTTGATAATTAGTATTTGTGTGTAAAAGTGATATTTAAAATGAACAATATTTGTAGGTTTAATGCCTAGCTCAATTTGGGTTAATTTTAACGTAGAAATGCAGTGTTTCCCCACATCCTTGCATTCTTCCAGCAGGAGGCGCTAAGAGCGGGAGAGGTAGGTTTCGACGGTAACGGCTGCAGAGCGGTAGTGAGCTCACAAACGCTGCCTTATCAAGCATTACATGCAAAATGAATTTAAACATTTTATAAATACAGTAGTTTTCCTTCTGAAATACAGTGATAAAAAACACCCCCTCTGGTTTTTGAAACCCTGCAATGTAGTCGTTTTAAACCATAAAAAGGCAACCCAGCAGGCTGGGTTAAATATGATAACCAAACTGGTTGGGTTAAAATAACCCAGCGCTGGGTTCGTCCCTTTTTGACCCAGCGCTGGGTTGTCAAAATAACCCAAATTGGGTTGTTTTCAACCCAGCAGTTTTGTATATCTTAAATTCACATATAAATAATGAAAAAGATAAATGTTTTATGTTTTATATACATTTCTTACTTTTTAAAGTGATTCTAAAAGTGATATTCTTTGTATGTTTTGTGATCATATTAAAGTAAATTTAGGAGAAAGTGTGATGTACAAAGTGCTTGACGAAGCTTCAGTTTTTGACATCTTGTTCAGGAGTGAGAACGAGCTGCTCTTCACTGGTTTCTGGTTGTCAGTTTTCCACTGATTATCAGTTTTATCTGCTGGTTTGTGCTCAGTGTGGTTATAGTTTTCATCTCAGCTCTGACGGTGGTTTCACTAATAGATCTTTATCATAAGAATCTGAAAATACATAAATGCATGTTAGTTCTGCTGCAGGTCTGTGTCTATTACATTAACATGATCTTTTCTAAAATAACTTTCAGATCACACTTGATTTTACGGTTCAGTTCTCACTATTAACTAACTATGAACAATGAATTTTGCCTCCATAAACTTCTAATTACTGCTTATTAATAGATTATAAGGTAGCTGTTTATGCAGTGGTCAGGATTAGGGATGTAGAATATGGTCATGCAGGATATATGTGCTTTATACAGTAAGTACTAATAAACCAATATTCAATTAATATGCATGATAATAATGAAACTAATAAATAGTGAGAATCAGTCCTTATAATAAAGTGTATTATAATATGTATTTTTTTTCTCCTAAATATATTCATTTAATAACGTATCTGCTCACATCAAGACAACTGTTAACTGTTTTAATTCCAGAACTAAAAAAAAAAAAACAGTAGAATGAAAAAGAAAGGATAAAAAAACTTGTATTCGCTTTCCTTTAACTACCATCTTCTTTTCTCTCTATTCTCTCCAAGCTTGTATTCTTCCTCACTCCCGGTTGTTTCTCACTTATAGCTCTGATATCAGTGTTTGTGTGGGGCCTTGCTTAAATGTGCTCTAATCAATTCTGTCCACTTAAAGTTTTACACTTAAAACTGATTACTCACATCACACGAGACTCGAGTCATTTCAGTGGCCATGTATCAGGTATATAAAGCTCTGGATGAGCAGCTGAATGTTACATCCATCAATAGAGCTGAAGGTACATGTGAACACAATCAGAGCTGTAGATTTAGCTAGGGCTGATGCAGACATGACTCTACTAACTTACTGAAAACATGAAATGTTTCATTAGTAATAACCTGTTACTCAGAATAAAACTAAAATTTTAACAAATCTACACTGGATTCATAGAGGTGCTACAAAATTTGTTTACTTCATTTGCTTGTGTTAATACTTTAACAGTTATGGAGATTATTCATGCATCTTACTAAAACAGCCGGAGCTCAGATCTGAGAGATAAGATCAAACCAGCAGATAAACCAACAGCCAGAAACCAGCAGAAGAAAACAGGAAGAAAGAGCAAAGACACACAGATAGCATGACAGATGAAATCAACCGAGATTGGAAACGTTCTTATGTCATGAGGACAGTGCTGTAGAAATCTCCTGAATATATCTGGGTAAGACAAAATTGTTGTTTTCACTTGAAGTCATTAAATATGAAAAGACATACAATACATTTAATGCATAACTCTTTTGTTGTTGTATGTTAAGGTAAAATTATGAGATTTGTATCTACTGAAAGTTGCTCAGCACTTATTCTGCACAAATACAATTTTTCACGTTACTTAATTACATATTTTCAGATGGAAATCATGAATACATCAAACAGAGTCTATGACATGGAAAATTATACATATAACTGGGAGCTTAGAGCTGAACAGCTTGAGATTAATGTCAGATTGTCCATCTTCATCATCATTAGTGTGTGTGCAGGTCTACCAGCTCTTGTTTGGTCTGTCAGTGATCTAATTCATCACAGAAAGAATGGACACTGGATTTCAGTCTTCATCATCCTCCTCCTCCTCACTGACTTTATTGATCTATTCTTGAGTCCCTACATACTGATAAAAGAACTCTCAAATGTGTTCTTCTTGTATATGGACTGGACAGATAGGGTTTTGTTGGGTTTGTGGTGGTCATTGAGAGACTGTGGTCTCCTCTTAAACCAGCTGGTGGCGCTAGAGGGAATCCTCTCAGTCAAATCTCCACTGTACACTGCTTCTGTTTTCTCTTCACCATGTTTTATCATTTTCTACATTCTTGTGTTTCTCTTTATCATTATTGGGGACATGATTTTTTATAGTTATAATATATATGTTTTCAGTTATAATATATATATTTTTCTTGTTCTTTTTATGTTCATTGTGTCAGTGATCACATGGATAATATCTTGTGGAGCTTCATGTTCTGCTGAAAATCACTCTCACACATCCAGAAAACCAGATCGTCATATTTTATTTATTTTCATATTCAATCTGCTGGTGATTTATCTGCCCTATACTGTATTCAGTTTCTTCATTTACTCGAGTCCATTATACAGTGGGTTTCTTCCTGTTTTGTTTATTCCTTATTTCCTGAGGAGTGTGCGGCTGATTTCAGATCCTCTTCTGTGTGTGCTGGTCTGCAGACAGAGTCTCAGAATACAAACATCACTAAAACCAGAAGAGACTAGTTTAGTCTGAGGAGGTCTGGGAAGATGAGCTGGATGTGATGCAATAATGTTTTGACTCTAAATATGGCTGTATTAAAATTATTAAAAAGTAATAAAAATGTTATTGGTCTTAATAGAGCAAGAATCAGAAATGAACTTTATCTACAGTCCGAAAGCAACATAAATATTTTACCTTTTATAAGGCTCTTTAATTTTATTGTATACCGGCCAGTCAAATAGTGTTTTCTGTAATGTCATGGAAATCTACAATTCACATATAAATGATCAAAAAGATAAATGTTTCATGTTTTATATACATTTCTGACCTTTTAAAGTGATTTTAAAGTGATATTCTCTGTATATTTTGTGATCATATTAAAGTAAATATTATGTTAGTTTTAGAAATGAGAGGTTGCTCAATTCCCTAAATTTTAATCATTTAATTGATAGGTATGAAGATAATTGCTATATAAACAGTAAATTAATTGTAGTTTATATTTGTTTTAATTTGTACAATATGAATCAAGATTACACTTTGTAGAAAAATGTAAATGCGAACATCCAGCTGTGAATATATAATGGTTACTGGAGCAAAAGCATGTCATACAAGTCCTAACGAATTAACCACCAATTTGCCAAAACATAAAACATTTACAAATCAAGATTGTTTTGGAGAAAGTGTGATGTACAAACTGCTTGAAGAATTTTCAGTTTTTGACGTCTTGTTCAGGAGTGAGAACGAGCTGCTCTTGACTGGTTTCTGGTTGTCAGTTTTCCACTGATTATCAGTTTTATCTGCTGGTTTGTGCTCAGTCTGGTTATAGTTATCATCTCATCTCTGACTGTGGTTTCACTAATAGATCTTTATCATTAGAATCTGAAAATACATAAATGCATGTTAATTCTGCTGCAGGTCTATTACATTAACATGATCTTTTCTAAAATAACTCTTTGGTCACAATTCAATTAAATTCAAGTTTATATAGCACTTTTTACAATACAAATTGTTACAAAGCAACTTTACAGAAAATTATGTTTCTACAATATTTAGTAGTAGCTTATAAGTGGTGACTGTCAGTTTGTGCACGTTTGACAGGATTTTTAGAAAAATTTATACAAGACGAAGTCAGCCATACAATGAACATTATTAATATTATTAATTAATGATAATTATATGATGAAGTCACAGCAATGTTTGTTAATTCTGTTTGTTGATTCAGGGTTAGCATCATCTGGGGTCCTCTGAGGGTCAGCATTCAATTCAATTCAATTCAAGTTTATTTGTATAGCGCTTTTTACAAAACAAATCGTTACAAAGCAACTTTACAGAAAATTATGTTTCTACAATATTTAGTAGTAGCTAGTAGTTTGTGCACATTTGACAGGATTTTAGAAAAACTAAAAAATAATAATAATAATACAAGACGTAGTCAGCTAGACGATGAACTATCAATATTATTAATTAAGTTATTAGATGATTAAGTCACACATTTAGGAATAATTGTTAGTTCTGTTTGTTCATTCAGGGTTAGCATCATCTGAGGTCCTCTGAGGGTCAGCATCATCTCTTCTGGATCCAGACTGGAGCTTGTGTAAATCCTAGTTACCATGGGATGTGAATCCCGTGGCGAAACATAGAAACAAAATACAGACATCATTAGCATAGCTGCTGATCCAACAAAGTAAAATTAGTTTAACCCAAGCTAATGAATAAAAATGCACCTTTGATCAGAAGCAACTACACTCACAATTAAAAAGATACATTATTCGAATGCTTGGCGAAAGAGATGTGTTTTTAATCTAGATTTAAACAAAGAGAGTGTGTCTGAACCCCGAACATTATCAGGAAGGCTATTCCAGAGTTTGGGAGCCAAATGTGAGAAGGCTCTACCTCCTTTAGTGGACTTTGCTATCCTAGGAACTACCAAAAGTCCAGCGTTTTGTGACCTTAGGGAGCGTGATGGGTTGTAGCGTGGTAGAAGGCTAGTTAGGTACGCTGGAGCTAAACCATTTAGGGCCTTATAGGTAAGTAATGATAATTTGTAACTGATGCGGAACTTAATAGGTAGCCAGTGCAGAGACTGTAAATTGGGGTAATATGATCATATTTTCTTGACCTCGTAAGGACTCTAGCTGCTGCATTTTGGACGACCTGTAGCTTGTTTATTGAAGAAGCAGGACAACCACCTAGAAGTGCATTACAATAGTCCAGTCTAGAGGTCATGAATGCATGAACTAGCTTTTCTGCATCAGAAACAGATAACATGTTTCGTAGCTTGGCAATGTTTCTAAGATGGAAGAATGCAGTTTTTGTAACATTGGAAATATGATTTTCAAAAGACAAATTGCTGTCTAATATAACACCCAGATTTCTGACTGTAGAGGAAGTAACAGTACATCCGTCTAGTTGCAGATTGTAATCTACAAGATTCTGTGTAGTGTTTTTTGGTCCAATAATTAATATCTCCGTCTTATCCGAATTTAATTGGAGAAAATTATTTGTCATCCAATCTTTTACATTTTTAACACACTCTGTTAGCTTAGATAATTGGGAAGTTTCATCTGGTCTCGTTGATATATATAGCTGAGTATCATCAGCATAACAGTGGAAGCTAATTCCGTATTTTCTAATAATATTACCAAGGGGCAACATGTATATTGAAAATAGAAGGGGACCTAGGACAGATCCTTGTGGCACTCCATATTTTACTGATGATAAATGAGATGACTCCCCATTTAAGTAAACAAAATGGTAGCGATCGGACAGGTAGGATCTAAACCATCTTAGAGCCTGCCCTTGAATACCTGTATAGTTTTGTAATCGATCTATGAGTATGTCATGATCTATGGTGTCAAACGCAGCACTAAGATCAAGTAAGACTAGAAATGAGATGCAGCCTTGGTCTGACGCAAGGAGCAGGTCATTTGTAATTTTAACAAGTGCAGTTTCTGTGCTATGGTGGGGCCTGAAACCTGACTGAAATTCTTCATACAGATCATTTTTATGCAGGAAGGTGCTCAATTGAGCAGACACAACTTTTTCTAAAATTTTAGACATAAATGGAAGATTTGAAATAGGCCTATAATTTGCCAATACACTAGGATCTAGTTTTGGTTTCTTAATAAGAGGCTTGATAACCGCCAGCTTGAATGGTTTTGGGACGTGTCCTAAAGATAACGACGAGTTAATGATATTGAGAAGCGGTTCTTCGGCTACAGGTAACAGCTCTTTCAGTAATTTAGTGGGTACAGGATCTAATAAACATGTTGTTGGTTTAGATACAGTGATAAGTTTATTTAGCTCCTCCTGTCCTATGGTTGTAAAGCACTGCAGTTTATGTTTGGGTGCGATGGATGAAACTGAAGTGTTAGATGCTGTAGAATCTACATTCGCTATTGTATTTCTAATGTTATCTATTTTATCAGTGAAGAAATTCATAAAGTCATTACTATTTAACGTTGGTGGAATATTTGAATCAGGTGGCGTCTGGTAATTTGTTAACTTAGCCACTGTGCTAAATAAAAACCTTGGATTGTTTTGGTTATTTTCAATGAGTTTGTGTATATGCTCTGCCCTAGCAGTTTTTAGAGCCTGTCTATAGCTGGACATACTGTTTTTCCATGCAATTCTAAAAACTTCTAAGTTAGTTTTTCTCCATTTGCGTTCAAGACCACGAGTTTCTTTCTTGAGAGAGTGAGTATTACTGTTATACCATGGTACAGTACGTTTTTCTCTAACTTTTTTCAATTTGATTGGGGCAACAGCTTCTAATGTATTAGAGAAAATAGTGCCCATGTTGTCAGTAATTTTGTCTAATTCATGTGTATTTTTGGGTACAAATAGCAGTTGAGATAGATCAGGCAGGTTATTTGCGAATCTGTCTTTGGTGGCTGGAACAATAGTTCTGCCCAGACGGTATCGCTGCAACATATAGTTAATATCAGTTATACGCAGCATGCACGATACGAGGAAATGGTCTGTAATATCATCACTTTGAGGTACAATATCTATAGCAGTAAGATCGATGCCATGCGATATAATTAAATCTAGTGTATGATTAAAACGATGAGTGGGCCCGGTGACATTTTGCTTGACTCCAAAGGAGTTTATTAGGTCAGTAAACGCAAGTCCTAATGTATCATTTGTATTATCAACGTGAATATTAAAATCTCCCATGATTAGCGCCTTATCAACTGTAACTAGAAGGTCTGAGAGGAAATCTGCAAATTCTTTTAGGAATTCTGTATACGGCCCTGGTGGTCTATACACAGTAGCCAGAGCAAGAGATACATTAGATTTCTTTTGCGTGTCTGACAGAGTAACATTTAGCATTAGTATTTCAAAAGAGTTAAACCTGTATCCTGTTTTCTGGGTAACATTGAGAATATCACTATATATTGTTGCAACACCCCCGCCACGACCAGTCTGACGGGGCTCATGCTTATAACAGTAGTTTGGTGGAGTAGACTCATTTAGACCAAAATAATCATTTGGTTTTAGCCAGGTTTCAGTCAAGCAGAGTAAATCAAAACTATTATCTGTGATCATTTCATTTACAATAACTGCTTTTGGTGTGAGTGATCTAATATTTATGAGCCCAAACTTTAAAAATTGTTTTTGTTCATTTACTTTACATTTTTCTGGTTTAATTACGATAAGATTTTTTCTAGATCCTACATTATATTTATATTTTGACCTCACTATTCGGGGAACAGACACAGTCTTAATCTCGTCGTCCTTCAGGATCGCGGGTATCTGCGCAGAAACATCGAGAACACGAGCACCAGGCAAACAATGAGTGTGCACTTTACCTTCGGCTAACGTAGCACTTACGTGTCGGACGATGGAGTCTCCTATGATCACAGCGTCGCGTCCTGTCTCGCGGAGGGGAGCGAAGCGGTTCTGGATGGAGATCTCGAAGGCAGGAGGGGGAGATGTCGTCGCCCGGGACCCGGCTCGCATCCTCCGCTGTGGATGCACCCAGAGTCCGTGGTGTCCCGGCGTCGCAGTGAAGGACATCTGGGAAGATCGCGTCCTGGGTGCACCGGGCCTGCGCAGAGAAACACACGGAGTAGACGTGGTGGGACTGTTAACAGCACGCTGTATACATACCCCGGACTTATGAGCGTCAGCCCGGGATGATTCCAGCGCGGCTCTCCGCTCTCTCAGCTCGGCCTGCCTCTGTTCCAGGTCGCGAATCTGCTTCCCCACGGCCTCGAGCTCGAGCTGCACAGAGTGGAGACATTCATCCGCCATTAAAGCAAGTAACAGTGAGTACAGCAGTGGTAATGTGTGTGAATAGAGTATTAGCAATGTAAGCGCAGTTAGCAGCAACCACGCTTGCTGATGCTAACTGGCTAAAAGCTAATAGCGGACACGGGAGATCAAAATAAATCTAGTGATAGCGAGTCGCTCTGATTGTTTTTGTTGTAGAATACAATAGAGGATATATTCACGCGTTATATAAACGGAAACGATGGTGTATAAAATAGATTTTTAAGTTAAAAATAGTCAATGAAAAGAATATAGTGACGGAGCTCAAACGCAGTTCAGCCGTCAACAACAAACAGGAAGTTGAAGATCAACTCTTCTCAGGTTTTCTGGATCCAGACTGGAGCTTGTGTAAATCCTAGTTACCACGGGATGAAGATCCCAGCAGAAACAGAGAAACAAAAGAGACATCATTAGCATAGCTGCTGATCCAACAAAGTAAAATTAGTTTAACCCAAGCTAATGAATAAGAATGCACATTTGATCAGAGGCAACTACACTCACAATTTAAGAGATACATTATTTGTATGCTTGTTGAAAGAGATGTGTTTTTAATCTAGATTTAAACAGAGAGAGTGTGTCTGAACCCCGAACATTATCAGGAAGGCTATTCCAGAGTTTGGGAGCCAAATGTGAGAAAGCTCTACCTCCTTTAGTGGACTTTGCTATCCTAGGAACTACCAAAAGTCCAGCGTTTTGTGACCTTAGGGTGCATTATGGGTTGTAGCGTGGTAGAAGGCTAGTTAGGTACGCAGGAGCTAAACCATTTAGACTGCAAAATTGTATGGAGCCAAAAGAGTCTCAATAAAGATAAATGCACACACTACATTCACATATGCACACATAGGATTCATACATGCACACACATGATTCATAAATACACACACAGGATACACAAATGTGCACAAAATTCAGAAATGCACACACAAAATTTAAAAAGCACAGAAGATTCACAAATGCATACAAAATTCAGAAATGCACACAACATTTACAAATGCACTCAAGATTCACAAATGCACAGGACAAGATTCAGAAATGTATTTCTGATGCACACACACATACAGTATTGTTCAAAATAATAGCAGTACAATGTGACTAACCAGAATAATCAAGGTTTTTCGTATATTTTTTTATTGCTACGTGGCAAACAAGTTACCAGTAGGTTCAGTAGATTCTCAGAAAACAAATGAGACCCAGCATTCATGATATGCACGCTCTTAAGGCTGTGCAATTGGGCAATTAGTTGAATTAGTTGAAAGGGGTGTGTTCAAAAAAATAGCAGTGTGGCATTCAATCACTGAGGTCATCAATTTTGTGAAGAAACAGGTGTGAATCAGGTGGCCCCTATTTAAGGATGAAGCCAACACTTGTTGAACATGCATTTGAAAGCTGAGGAAAATGGGTCGTTCAAGACATTGTTCAGAAGAACAGCGTACTTTGATTAAAAAGTTGATTAGAGAGGGGAAAACCTATAAAGAGGTGCAAAAAATGATAGGCTGTTCAGCTAAAATGATCTCCAATGCCTTAAAATGGAGAGCAAAACCAGAGAGACGTGGAAGAAAACGGAAGACAACCATCAAAATGGATAGAAGAATAACCAGAATGGCAAAGGCTCAGCCAATGATCACCTCCAGGATGATCAAAGACAGTCTGGAGTGACCTGTAAGTACTGTGACAGTTAGAAGACGTCTGTGTGAAGCTAATCTATTTTCAAGAATCCCCCGCAAAGTCCCTCTGTTAAAAAAAAGGCATGTGCAGAAGAGGTTACAATTTGCCAAAGAACACATCAACTGGCCTAAAGAGAAATGGAGGAACATTTTGTGGACTGATGAGAGTAAAATTGTTCTTTTTGGGTCCAAGGGCCACAGGCAGTTTGTGAGACGACCCCCAAACTCTGAATTCAAGCCACAGTACACAGTGAAGACAGTGAAGCATGGAGGTGCAAGCATCATGATATGGGCATGTTTCTCCTACTATGGTGTTGGGTATGAAGGTATTTTTGATTCAAATTAACTGAGCACCTGTGGTAGTGCGATTTGTAGTTGTAGAGAAAAGCCACACATGTGTATCAGTAAATTTGAAGTCACAGAGTGAAATGTTTTAAGAGTTGCAAACCTGTAGCCTTTTTTTCTCTCCCACAAACACAACACAACAGTTACACCTTCTCAAATTCTTCATTGCAGGTGCACAAATCCTATTCTACAAATCACACATTTAGAAACTCGTACGCTAAAATTTTTAAAACAATTGCTGCAGTGAATGTGGTGCAAAACGCATTTACACACCCGCATCAAGAAATGTGCAGTCGTGGAGAAATGTTGAACATCTGCAAATCAGTACGTGAATTCATCAAATGAGAATTGCACACTTGTAGAATATTTTCTCAGAATGTCTTGTATATTTTTCTAACACAAACACAAAGTACATAACTACAGCTTCTTGAATCTGCTGCGATGAAGCTCAAACACTGTTTTTTCGCTTTCAAGCGACAAGTTTCGCGCTCTCCCTTTTGCACCGAGATATTTGGTTCAAAAGTGATTTGTGCATCTGTAGAGGTAGTGGGCGGGGCTGTTTAGAGATTAGAGAATTTCAGCCAATCAGAAGAGCTACTGAGCCAGTAGATATACGCCCCAAGCAGTTTTACGCCCCTGTTGTTCCTCATGCGTCCAGTAGGGGGAGGCTGCAGACCTATGACCTACTGTAAAATGTATTATTTATATATATTTATAAACTGTTTTTATATACAGAGATTGACTGATATATGATGTTGTGAATTTATATTAAGTTATATTTAGATATTAACCATATTCAGGCCATTAGACATACAGTACTGTGTAATCATCCCTGCAAACACGTCCACTTGGGGCCCACATGGGCCTCACTTGGGCTAGTTGGGCTTTGGCTGGGCATGGGCTCAGAGTGGGCTTTGTTGTTGGGCCCCACATGGGCAGTAGATGGGCTAAACTCAGTGGGCTCCAGCTAGGGCTCCACAAGATATTATGTTTTTATATATATATTCAAAATTAATTATGTCAGACATGGATGCTTTTTTTAACAATAGCCACTAGGCTAGGGTCACTTTTTATATGAATATTATTAGACTATTAAGCTATTTAGAAGCCATAGCAATTTAATAGTGGTCTGAAGCACTATACAACTTTCAACAGACAAGTTTGCCACAGCAGGTTGCACAAAATGTTCAAACCTAAGCAGTGCGCACTGTGTGCAGCGCACATCCGGAAAGCTCCACCCCAATCACTGAGCGAAAGAAGTTTGCCCAGCAACAATTTTGCCGCCTTGAGTCTGCTGTCCGTTAAGGATCCATTACGGTGTCGACTGGACAAAAGACAGGTAAGACTCTGCTTCAATGTATAATAAACAGGGGATGATTTTACAGTATGATGTATGTTAACCAAAAGCTTTTTTGGAAAGTATTAGTTAAGAGGCCAGGGACTAGCTTTTCGCGAATGTAAACAATTAAACCTGGTTAAGCATGCGTTGAACAGACGAGTTTAATTTATCAAGTAAATATCATGCATAGCTTATTTTGAGTGGTTGATTTGAATATATTGTTTAGAAGGATTTGATTGCGAACTTGTTAGCAAGGCAGTCGAACAGGCAGTTAGCAAGCTGTTAAAAAAAAACCCTCTAAAATGTCAATTTCTCCGCTTTTACCATCTGGTGGCATTTTAATGTTTGCACTTGTTGCATTTACAGTTAAAGCAAAAACACTGATGAAAGTCCATTTGATTGTCAGCAATGTTTTAATAGGCTAGGGTGTTGTGCCAAGGCACTCATTGCCGCCTGGATTTGCATCCCATGGCCGCGGGAGCACGCAGAGAAGCGGAGTTTAACTGCTGCACTACGAATCCACCTCTTAAATGGAACAAATAGCGACGTGGAAGGGTTTTCCATAGTAATAAGGGACTCATTTATCTAAATAAATATGTTTATTTGTCTGTTACATTAAGGCGACGTGTGAATTGTTTAATGTGTCGTTTAATATTGTGGATTAATCTACAGTGTTTTCCTAAGCTCCATATTGCCATGCACTTTAGCTACAAAGGCCGACTGATACAGGGGTTTTCCTACATTTTTTCGCGGCCGCCATAGCAAAAACATTTGTCCCGCCATTTGATCGGTGAATGACTGCTGGGCGAAAATAAGAACGAGCAGAGAGAGAGAGAGCCACGCCCGGCGCACTCTCTTGCGGTCTTCAAACAGCACGAGCGCTGTCTGGCTCTCTCTCCCTCGCGCATATTAATCGAAATCAATTGAAACACGATAGTAAAGGGTTCGGCCTTAACAGAGAAATAAATGCTATCTTTCAAATAGTTTACTTATCAAATTGAAGGCTACTAAGAACAGATGGTAGAATCAGCCACATTAATACCAGCTTACCAAACTATATGATTTGCAATTGTACTCTAGAGTTTGTCATTCCCGATCCCCTGTAATCATAGCTAAAAACTAAAATGCTTTTTTTTTATTTTCTATTTTTTTAATATAGAATAATGGAGTGTTCAGAAAGAACTAAAAGGAGGAAAATATCAGCGAAAGTGGAGGAACATTTGCGTCTCCTTGAAAAGGAGTCTATGATTGATGATTTGTTGGCACATGATTCTGAAAACGAATACCAACTGGATGATTTGTTAGAGCATACTGAAAGTGAAGATTCCATGGACACTTTCTACGATGCTTGTGATCAGAACTGTTTTGAGAATTCATCAATTGATTTAGAAGATGAAAATTCCTCAGATTCTTTTTATGATTTTAACATTTCCTCATTTGATGATTTGGATTCTGAAAACCGGGTTCCAGGTGATATGCCTGGTTGTGATAGTGACTGTGATTTGCATGGAGATGTGTGTTCTGACTTGGAAGATGACAATGATGATGATTCGCATGGGATTGCAGAGTGGGCTGCAGAATTCAACATACCACAAACAGCGCTGTCTGCACTTCTTAAAATCCTAAGGAGAAAGGGTCTTGATATCCCAATGGATGGCAGAACTCTTATGTCAACTGACAGATCTTGCAATGTGGCGAATATGGCTGGGGGGTCCTACTACCACTTTGGAATCGAAAATGCTCTCATAGCTGAACTAACATCTTTAGGACATTTAGCAAATGTGACTGATACTCTCACACTTCGAATTAACATCGATGGATTGCCCTTATTCCGTAGCTCCAGTTTGAGTCTGTGGCCTATTCTGGGTATGATTAAGGAAATTCCAGAGTGTAGTGTCTTTGTAATTGGAGTGTACTCTGGTGTGTCCAAACCCGCAAATGTGCAAGAGTATTTACAAGAATTCATTGTAGATATGAAAGCAATTTCTCAGAGTGGTATTGTGTACAATGGTGTACATTTCAGGGTACCATTACCTGATGCTTTTATTTGTGATGCACCTGCTCGTGCCTTTCTTAAATGCTCCAAAGGCCATACGGGCTATTATGGGTGTGAGAGGTGCACTCAAAAAGGCCAGTACATTAATGGGAAGGTGGCTTATCCTGAAATATCAGCAGAGCTCAGGACAGATGAGCAATTTGGCAGGCAAGGCTATCAACAGCACCAAATGTCAGCCTCCCCCCTAAATGACCTGGGTATAGGTTTAGTTACCAGTTTTGTGTTAGATTATATGCACCTTGTCTGCTTGGGGGCAATGCGTAAGTTAATATTTCTTTGGTTGAAGGGGCCGCTGAAATGCAGGCAATCTATGAAGTTTTTTGTTGTAATGTCAGCATATATGGTTTCTATCAGGCAATATTTACCTAGCAATTTTGCAAGGAAACCACGATCCTTGTTTGAATTCAGCACATGGAAAGCTACAGAGCTTCGGCAATTTTTACTTTACACTGGGCCTGTTGTTCTCCTCAATAATATGAATGAAACTAATTGCCACTCATTTGTCTGCCTCCCAAAGCAACGTATGAAATTGCCCGCACAAAATTAGTCGAGTATGAACAGAACACAGATGTACCAACCGAATCTGATTCTACAGAGAATATGGGAAGGGGGAAGCGCAAAAAGAGGTGAGGGTATTTGAACTACTACTACTAAATGGATGATGAAAATTTGAATTTCCCAATGACACAGGAAGGACAAGTTTTGTGGGAGTTTTGTTAAGTGTACCGTATTTTCCGGACTATAAGTCACACTTTTTTTTATAGTTTGGCTGGTCCTGCGACTTATAGTCAGGTGTGACTTATCAAAATTAATTTGACATGAACCGAGAGAAAACATTACCGTCTACAGCCGCGAGAGGGTGCTCTATGCTGCTCAGTGCTCCTGTAGCATACCACTGAAAACATTAACTGAAAACAACTGAAATCTGTTAACTGAAATATTAACTTAAAGACAACTGAAAAAGACTGAATGCAAACAAAATGCCCCCAAAAGAAAATCCTATTCTGCAGATTACAAACTGCAGGTAGATAAATATGCAGCCGATCTGATAGGTGACAGGAGCACTGAGCAGCATAGAGCGCCCTCTCGCGGCTGTAGACAGTATTGTTTTCTCTTGGTTCTTGGTTCTAAATCAATGCGACTTATAGCCCAGTGCGACTTATGTTTTTTTTTCCTCGTCATGAAATATTTTTGGACTGATGCGACTTATACTTAGGTGCGACTAATAGTCCCGAAAAATACGGTATTTGGCTCAAAGCTGTCAAAACTAGGGAGGTAGACAACAGATATACAATTAACCAATAATAAAATTAAATGTAATCAATTAATAAAAGTAACAATCACATGTTTAGAGGGTTAAAAGAGATGTATACAAATGGATGTGTGCATGCCTGAAGGTGGAATGGGGTGTTGGAACAGATGCTAAGGATCCATGTGAGTGTCTCTCTGGTACCCAGAGTGTTGTCATACTGTATATAGATCAGTCATGGAAATTCTCTGGTGGAAATGTGTACCAACCCTATGTTTAGTGGTATCATCTGTTGTCCAAAATGTATATATATATTTTTTTAACTAACGGTTTTTTAAAGTGCTTTAACTCATTGATGTGCTTGTATATTATAAATTTCTAGACGAGTGATTTTGTCCAGTGACGATGAGGATGATGTCAATTGGTCCGGCAGCCAAATCAGGCCTACACCTCCATCCACCCTCAGGTAATCACCTCCATACTGTAAATTTTTTTTACCATTTAGGTGATGATCATTTCCTTTGGTTGGGTGGTTTGATTCTTGGCTTTTTTTGTGCGAGTTTGGGGTCTTTGAACAGTGTTTAGCAAAACACATAATTTGTTGCTTTGAAAGAAACCAAGATGATCAAGTTTTCAGCCTCATAAACTAGAATAAATCACTAATCTTATTTCTGACAAAAAAGATTAGAACATCTGAACCCGTTTATTCTTAATAAGAACTTTTGTTTCGAATAGACACAAGATGTTGAATTGCCTCAACTTCAAAAGATTTGTTACAGAATAGTGGCACATCTCCAGAAAACAAATAATGTCAAGTTGACTCAACTAAACTTTTTTTTTTTTTCTATCACAGACAACTTATTTTCAGTTCGTACTGTTATTTACAAAAGTTGAGTCAAAAAGAAAAAGCTAGGAGAAATTAGTACTAAGATTTTTTTTGTTGTTGTACGAGATTTTTACAGTGTTGATTTTTGTATGGTGCATCCACCCTCAGGTCTGTGCTGACACCTGCACCGCCTCCATCCACCCTCAGTTCTTCACCATCATCTGCTAGGCCGACACTTCCACCACCTCTGGGTAACCTGAGATGGCCTGATGTTTCAACCCATCACCACGTCACCACGTCACCAGAAACCTCTCAAAGACAAATCAGGGGCAACATGTTTGTTCGCATCTTAACACTGATTGAGGAGATGAAAGAGACACAAAAAATCCAGGGGAGGATGTTACAAACGCTTCTACAACAGCGTGGCAACATCGGCACCACCTTCTCTTCTACCCCCGAGGGTTTCCCCCTAAAGACAGTTAGGGATGTGGAAATCATGGAAGAAAAACTGGCAAACCCAAACTTCATGTCCGAACTGGTATGCATGTTAAGTCTAGGGTAGTGCAACTCAATTAAATTTTATTGGGGGGCTTGCAGTGAATTTGATCTGAAACTTCCCAAGTGTGCTCACAACTTTTTGACAAGTTTTAGATAATTAGTTTATTAAATTAATAAAGAGACAAAAAATACCTTGAGATATGTTTGGTAATTGTATCTGAATGAATTTAAAGTTAATTTGCTATATTTCAGATCAATATATTTGTTTTCCTTCATTTTAATTAACACTAACTTTATTCTCATCTGAATTATAAATACTTTATTTCTGTATAAAATAATACTACCATTAAAAACATTTGATTTTTATTTTTTAATCAATGTAATGATGCCCCTACCATTTCGATTCAATACGAATACATGTACCGTTCCACGCCTAGCTCACACCCATGCTTCTGGCAGTTCTTTCATGTTGAGTGGTTTACTCCAGTGAGCAATATACTGTAGATAAATTTGCTTTGTATTGCCTTTGTTCTCCCTCAGGTTGCAGCTGTGACTGGCATAGGAGGGGGGACTGTTGACGAGGCCACAAAAAGGATGATGACTTCTACTAGACCATGGCCTATCCAGGCAGTATAACTTTGTGGGCCGAAATGGGAAGAGAGAGTTCAAGGCCTTAAAACTGTATGAAGTAATATATGGTAGGTGTGCATGTGGATAATGTTTTAAGTTGTACCCATAATAGAAAGGTGTCACAATACCCTAACGTTATAAACATGTCAATTTTAAATATTGTGAATGAAGCGTTTGTTGTCCTGGCTGAGCAGTGTGTTCGCACATGTCTCTCAGTTGCTTAGCTTGTGTGTTCAAGAGTGTTATTTCTAATAATAATCTTAATTTATATAGCTCTTTTTTTAACATCGTTGTCTACAGTCCTGGCTGAGTGTTGTGTTGGCACATATGAATTAAGTCACCGTTATATTTGTTTCTTGAAGGAGGCTTAAAGAAAAACGCCATGACCAGCCAAATCACCCGTAAAGATGCCGAGAAGGCGGTCTCCAAGTGGCTCATTGGTGCTAGGGACCGGGGGGGGTAATAGACAGGCCCGACAGTCAACCCCTCAACAAGGACTTCAGGCTTCAGGCTCGTTTGAGGTGGAAAGAAACTAATTCTGTTTGTGACAGTGAGGGAACACTGTGCAAAAGCATGTTGTCATAAATTTAACTTAAATAAAATGTAATTAATTCTATTAATGGTATCCTTGTTATTTTAGCTTGTTTAACCCAAGGTGTTCGGGTCTGTGAGACCCATTTTCAATGTTTGCTAAAAGAAAAAGTTACGCTATTTATTAACTGTGTCCTCCTCCTAACTGGGCCTGCTGTGTCTTGTCTGTGTGCGCGAATGTTTTTTTTTCTGCACCTGCTATTCACACACAAAGTCACAAAATTGTTACATTTCAAGCACTTTCACCTGTTCTAAATAAAGTTCTAAGAAATGAGCACCAATAATGATAAAAAATCTTAATCTTAAATTATAATTGAATTTCCATGTTTTCTCATACACAAAAAAAAACTATCATATGATCATAATTGTTATCTCACAGGGGTAAATGGCGAATAAGAACCATAAATTATGTATATACCATTGGTAATATTGAGCTAAAGTAAACATCTGTTAACTATTTTTACATAAATTGTTGTGGCTGTATTGATTTAAAAGCCTAATAATGTGGTGGGTCCACCAGACTCGGGGATATTGGCTGTGTAACAAAAATATTAACATCTTACAATTGTTAAAGAACTGTATGGACTGACTGTAAAATAAGAATGAAAATTTGAATTTGTTCAAATTCCAATTCCCCAAAAATAATAATAATAATAATAATGGTTATTACCCATATTGGTATAATAGCAGGGACCCATAATCAGCCCACATGGGGCCCAGCTAGTGTGGGCCCCAGATGGGAGAAACCTGGGATGCCCAAGTAGGTTTTAGCTAGGGCCCATGTGAAGCCCACCTTCAGCCCATCTGGGCTTGCCCACATGGGGCCACCATGGAACCCCCGGACAAAATTAACTGGGCCCCATCTGGGCAGCCCAGATGGGGCCCACTCACCAGCCCATATCCATCCCTTATGGGCCCCACATGGGTGTGTTGACAGGGATATGGATCCTAAATGAAATATTTGCTTTACAATTCACAATTGCTCGTTATACAGCAACAGAACATGTTCTACATAGCATTTTATGAAGACCAACAAAATTTAACAATTTTCTAAAGTTCCAAGGGTCATTTAAAAGAAAGACAATATTGTTGTTCACAAAAAAAATTTATTAACACCATGACTTGGTTATTTCTTAACAGCATGACTCCTGTAGATGACTCTCCAATGGTTTGCCACTCTTCTTTAATTGTTTCTTTATCCTGCGGTCAAAGTGATCCCACTCACTGATAAAAATAAATAAAAAAGCAAAAGTTGCATAGTGGTAGAAAACAATGGTTATTTATAAATAATGGCAGGATGTCATGTTTCAATTTTTTTTTTCCTTTATAGGATCCTTACAGTACCTTGCGTCAATGACAGGTCCTCGAAGGAATTTCTCCTCAGCCTCCAAGATGGACACATCTTTCACAACAGCAAGAGCACATATGATGGACTACCAGAGAAAGATTTATCACAGCCCAAATAAGCCAAGCATCATTTTGCTTTTTTTTTTTTACAACAAAATCCAAAGTTCCTTTTCTATATTAAGCACAAAACTATTATTTTATAGAAATTATCTTACATTATGGATAAACTATTTGACATTAAAAACAATGTGAATATGACACCATGCAGAGCACAACTAACACACAAGACCATACCTCTGGAAAAAGGGACATCCATAATGAATCGGATCTGGTCACTGGGTGTGTGTAGGTGTGCCATCCAAAATTGAAGTCATCTGAGCGTAGATAACATCAATTCGCTCCTGATCTTCAATGAACAATATTGATGGAACACTTGGAAAAAGTGTCAAGTCACTTTGATTGTTTTTTTTTTTTTTTTTTTTTTTTTTTGTCCATTGATGATAGACTGTGGTTAGTTAAGTTTGAGTCAGACAGAACATCTGACTCAATCAAGTACTTTTGCCTCTCGAAATAAACTGATCCATCTTTTGAATTGATATCGCTATTCTTTCTTATTTAATTGATCAATCTTTTATAAATAATAAATGTTGCATCATTACACAATACAATCAACAACAAGTACTTTAGCATATTATTTAACATACCTCATCCGTATCGCTTCAAGAAGGTCTGCTGCTATCATACATATAGATATGGTCTGCTGTTCTTATAAATGACTGGGCTCATATACTAATATACTGCCTTCCCCTACTGGACGCATGAGGAACAACAGGGGCGTAAAACTGCTTGGGGCGTATATCTACTGGCTCAGTAGCTCTTCTGATTGGCTGAAATTCTGTAATCTCTAAACAGTCCCGCCCACTACCTCTACAGATGCACAAATCACTTTTGAACCAAATATCTCGGTGCAAAAGGGAGAGCGCGAAACTTGTCGCTTGAAAGCGAAAAAACAGTGTTTGAGCTTCATCGCAGCAGATTCAAGAAGCTGTAGTTATGTACTTTGTGTTTGTGTTAGAAAAATATACAAGACATTTCTGAGAAAATATTCTACAAGTGTGCAATTCTCATTTGATGAATTCACGTACTGATTTGCAGATGTTCAACATTTCTCCACGACTGCACATTTCTTGATGCGGGTGTGTAAATGCGTTTTGCACCACATTCACTGCAGCAATTGTTTCAAAAATGTGAGCGTACGAGTTTCTAAATGTGTGATTTGTAGAATAGGATTTGTGCACCTGCAATGAAGAATTTGAGAAGGTGTAACTGTTGTGTTGTGTTTGTGGGAGAGAAAAAAAGGCTACAGGTTTGCAACTCTTAAAACATTTATCTCTGTGGCTTCAAATTTACTGATACACATGTGTGGCTTTTCTCTACAACTACAAATCGCACTGCCACAGGTGCTCAGTTAATTTGAATCAAAAATACCTTCATAGGTTCGACTCATTTTTGTAACACTGTATCCGTGCTGTATCTTTATCTGTATCTGTATCTGTGCTGTATCTGTATCTGTATCTGTGCTGTATCTGTATCTGTATCTGTATCTGTATCTGTATCTGTGCTGTATCTGTATCTGTATCTGTATCTGTGCTGTATCTGTATCTGTATCTGTATCTGTGCTGTATCTGTATCTGTATCTGTATCTGTGCTGTATCTGTATCTGTATCTGTATCTGTATCTGTGCTGTATCTGTATCTGTATCTGTATCTGTGCTGTATCTGTATCTGTATCTGTGCTGTATCTGTATCTGTGCTGTATCTGTATCTGTATCCGTGCTGTATCTGTATCTGTGCTGTATCTGTATCTGTATCTGTATCTGTATCTGTATCTGTATCTGTGCTGTATCTGTATCTGTATCCGTGCTGTATCTGTATCTGTGCTGTATCTGTATCTGTGCTGTATCTGTATCTGTATCTGTGCTGTATCTGTATCTGTATCTGTATCTGTATCTGTATCTGTATCTGTATCTGTGCTGTATCTGTATCTGTATCTGTATCTGTGCTGTATCTGTATCTGTATCTGTGCTGTATCTGTATCTGTATCTGTATCTGTGCTGTATCTGTATCTGTATCTGTATCTGTGCTGTATCTGTATCTGTATCTGTGCTGTATCTGTATCTGTATCCGTGCTGTATCTGTATCTGTGCTGTATCTGTATCTGTATCTGTATCTGTATCTGTATCTGTATCTGTGCTGTATCTGTATCTGTATCCGTGCTGTATCTGTATCTGTGCTGTATCTGTATCTGTATCTGTATCTGTATCTGTGCTGTATCTGTATCTGTATCTGTATCCGTGCTGTATCTGTATCTGTATCTGTATCTGTGCTGTATCTGTATCTGTATCTGTATCTGTATCTGTATCTGTATCTGTGCTGTATCTGTATCTGTGCTGTATCTGTATCTGTATCTGTATCTGTATCTGTGCTGTATCTGTATCTGTATCTGTGCTGTATCTGTATCCGTGCTGTATCTGTATCTGTGCTGTATCTGTATCTGTATCTGTATCTGTGCTGTATCTGTATCTGTATCTGTATCTGTATCTGTATCTGTATCTGTATCTGTGCTGTATTTGTATCTGTATCTGTATCTGTATCTGTATCTGTATCTGTATCTGTATCCGTGCTGTATCTGTATCCGTGCTGTATCTGTATCTGTATCTGTGCTGTATCTGTATCTGTATCTGTATCTGTATCTGTATCTGTATCTGTATCTGTATCTGTGCTGTATCTGTATCTGTATCTGTATCTGTGCTGTATCTGTATCTGTATCTGTATCTGTATCTGTGCTGTATCTGTATCTGTATCTGTATCTGTATCTGTGCTGTATCTGTATCTGTATATGTATCTGTATCTGTATCTGTATCTGTATCTGTATCTGTGCTGTATCTGTATCTGTATCTGTATCTGTATCTGTATCTGTATCTGTGCTGTATCTGTATCCGTGCTGTATCTGTATCTGTATCTGTATCTGTGCTGTATCTGTATCTGTATCTGTATCTGTATCTGTATCTGTGCTGTATCTGTATCTGTATCTGTATCTGTATCTGTATCTGTATCTGTATCTGTGCTGTATCTGTATCTGTATCTGTATCTGTATCTGTGCTGTATCTGTATCTGTATCTGTGCTGTATCTGTATCTGTATCTGTATCTGTATCTGTATCTGTGCTGTATCTGTATCTGTATCTGTATCTGTATCTGTATCTGTATCTGTATCTGTGCTGTATCTGTGCTGTATCTGTATCTGTATCTGTATCTGTGCTGTATCTGTATCTGTGCTGTATCTGTATCTGTATCTGTATCTGTATCTGTATCTGTATCTGTGCTGTATCTGTATCTGTGCTGTATCTGTATCTGTATCTGTATCTGTGCTGTATCTGTATCCGTGCTGTATCTGTATCTGTATCTGTGCTGTATCTGTATCTGTATCTGTGCTGTATCTGTATCTGTATCTGTATCTGTGCTGTATCTGTATCTGTGCTGTATCTGTATCTGTGCTGTATCTGTATCTGTATCTGTATCTGTATCTGTGCTGTATCTGTATCTGTATCTGTATCTGTATCTGTGCTGTATCTGTATCTGTGCTGTATCTGTATCTGTATCTGTATCTGTATCTGTATCTGTATCTGTATCTGTACAGGGGCGATTCTAAGATTTTGATTTTAGGGGGGCTCAGCCCCCAATAAGGGTATGATTAAGAAATATTATTTTACTATTAGGGTAGGGTTGTATACTACTAACCTTATTGTAATCCACTATTCCATTGTATTCCCTGTATTTCATATATGGGAGTAGGAGTACTGACTGAGCCATATATAACACTGTAAAAAAAAACTAATACAGTTTTTTAGATGTGACCAGTCACTGGAAAATTTTGAATTGGGAATGTAGATATTTATTTTTATTTTTATTTTTTTACAATAAAGACTTCCTGATTCAGTATTAGGACATTCATGTTTATCCTTTGATGATACCACAGCTTTTTCTTATGAAATGTAAGTGGAAATTGGCAGAAAATTAAAACAACATAAGGGTTCAATGACTGCAATGAATCTTGGGAACACAGTGGTATTGTGTGTGTGTGTGTGTGTGTGTGAGGCTGTCTGTTCTATTCTCACCTGACTGTTGCTCATTTGCAGACCTACTCCCGCACGACAAAAAAAAAGTTGTATATCCATCTACAATGAAATATAAATTATTATATTTTATTATTACTATTATTATTATTATATTAATTTTTAGCTTTTTAGCCTTTATATTCAACAATACGGTTGGTTATACATCAAGTCAGCCCCTGAAAATTTATTTCATTTCAAATCATTTAACTAGCCAGCTAATTTTCATTAAGAATATAGACAAAACATGTATTAATGTAATTGTCTATTGGCAATATGTTTAATCTGTTCTATATTTATTTATATTTATTAAAAATAACATCATTATCAATTTGCCACTTCTATAAATCAATTACTTAAAAAAAAAAAAAAAAAAAAATCACAGATCCCTTTACTCTTACTCTAATATATGTATCATGATACACTAATGATTAATTATTACTTAATTCAAAATTATGTTTAATAATAGAAAACAAAATAACTCCACATGATGTTTCTCTCTCTGTGCCATTTAGTACTTTCAGACAATGATGTGTGTCGTTAATAATTTATTTTGCATGGCTGCATAATGTAATGCCGAAATACACAATAATATGTTTTCAATTTCAAAAAGTAAATTAAAATAAATCATGATCGTTTTCTAAAGTATGTTTTCATGGGTGTTAATCGCTTCATTTTTTTGGAAGAAAAAACATCTCTCACACTGTGATAAAGGCTGAAAGTGAACGCAGCGAAGACGTACTGGTATTGGATGCGAGAACACACACACCACACGCACACACACACACGCACGCACACACACAAGCACACACACACACACACACACACACACACACGCACGCACGCACACACGCACGCGCACACGCGCACACACGCACACACGCACACACACACACACCTTGTACTCTCTGATGTTCGCTCTGCTCGGCGCCCCTGTGGATTGAAAAACGCGCTGAATCCATGCAGAATCAGATAAGGGGAGGAGCCGGAACTTGATGCAGCTTGCCACCGTCTCAAATGAGTTTTTAAAGGGGACTGAAGCGATCACTAATTAATTAATCAAAATTTTTTTAGGGGGGCTGGGCATAAGTTTAGGGGGGCTGAAGCCCCCCTAAAAAGGGCCTAGCGACGCCCCTGTATCTGTATCTGTATCTGTATCTGTATCTGTATCTGTATCTGTATCTGTGCTGTATCTGTATCTGTATCTGTATCTGTGCTGTATCTGTATCTGTATCTGTGCTGTATCTGTGCTGTATCTGTATCTGTATCCGTGCTGTATCCGTGCTGTATCTGTATCTGTATCTGTGCTGTATCTGTATCTGTGCTGTATCTGTATCTGTATCTGTATCTGTGCTGTATCTGTATCTGTATCTGTGCTGTATCTGTATCCGTGCTGTATCTGTATCTGTGTCTGTGTCTGTATCTGTGCTGTATCTGTATCTGTATCTGTGCTGTATCTGTATCTGTATCTGTATCTGTGCTGTATCTGTATCTGTATCTGTATCTGTATCTGTATCTGTATCTGTATCTGTGCTGTATCTGTATCTTTATCTGTATCTGTATCTGTATCTGTATCTGTGCTGTATCTGTATCTGTATCTGTGCTGTATCTGTATCTGTGCTGTATCTGTATCTGTATCCGTGCTGTATCTGTATCTGTATCTGTATCTGTGCTGTATCTGTATCTGTATCTGTATCTGTATCTGTATCTGTGCTGTATCTGTATCTGTGCTGTATCTGTATCTGTGCTGTATCTGTATCTGTATCTGTGCTGTATCTGTATCCGTGCTGTATCTGTATCTGTGCTGTATCTGTATCTGTATCTGTGCTGTATCTGTATCTGTATCTGTGCTGTATCTGTATCTGTATCTGTATCTGTATCATGATCTGTGCTGTATCTGTATCTGTATCTGTATCTGTGCTGTATCTGTATCTGTGCTGTATCTGTATCTGTATCTGTGTCTGTGCTGTATCTGTATCTGTATCTGTATCTGTATCCGTGCTGTATCTGTTTCTGTGCTGTATCTGTTTCTATTTCTCTTTCTGTATCTGTATATGTATCTGTATCTGTGTCTGTGCTGTATCTGTATCTTTGCTGTATCTGTATCTGTGCTGTATCTGTATCTGTATCTGTATCTGTGTCTGTGCTGTATCTGTATCTTTGCTGTATCTGTATATGTATATGTATATGTATATGTATATGTATATGTATATGTATCTGTATCTGTATCTGTATATGTATCTGTATCTATGTCTGTGCTGTATCTGTATCTTTGCTGTATCTGTATCTGTATCTGTATCTGTATCTGTGTCTGTGCTGTATCTGTATCTGTATCTGTATCTGTATCTGTGTCTGTGCTGTATCTGTATCTGTATCTGTGCTGTATCTGTATCTGTATCTGTATCTGTATCTGTGTCTGTGCTGTATCTGTATCTGTATCTGTGTCTGTGCTGTATCTGTATCTGTATCTGTATCTGTGCTGTATCTGTATCTGTATCTGTATCTGTGTCTGTGCTGTATCTGTATCTTTGCTGTATCTGTATCTGTATCCGTGGTGTATCTGTATCTTTGCTGTATCTGTATCTGTGCTGTATCTGTATATGTATATGTATCTGTATCTGTATCTGTATATGTATCTGTATCTGTGCTGTATCTGTATCTGTATCTGTATCTGGGCTGTATCTGTGCTGTATCTGTATCTGTATCTGTATCTGGGCTGTATCTGTGCTGTATCTGTATCTGTATCTGTGCTGTATCTGTGTCTGTGCTGTATCTGTATCTTTGCTGTATTTGTATCTGTGTCTGTGCTGTATCTGTATCTGTATATGTATCTGTATCTGTGCTGTATCTGTATCTGTATCTGTGCTGTATCTGTGCTGTATCTGTATCTGTATCTGTATCTGTATCTGTGCTGTATCTGTATCTGTATCTGTGCTGTATCTGTGCTGTATCTGTATCTGTATCTGTATCTGTATATGTATCTGTGTCTGTGCTGTATCTGTATATGTATCTGTATCTGTGCTGTATCTGTATCTGTATCTGTATCTGTGCTGTATCTGTGCTGTATCTGTATCTGTATCTGTATCTGTATATGTATCTGTGTCTGTGCTGTATCTGTATATGTATCTGTATCTGTATCTGTATCTGTATCTGTATCTGTGCTGTATCTGTATCTTTGCTGTATTTGTATCTGTATCTGTGCTGTATTGATTGATTGATTGATAATGTTTATTTCATTCATGGATATTTTTTATTTCCGACCAAACGTACTTCATCATCCTCATATACATAATTTATGAAATCATGATGAAAAGGAGGCAGGGTGAAGAATATCTTATATTTCCTGCCCCCTCAACAATAATTAAAAAAACTCAACATATCAAGTCCCCGTCAATGCATGAAGATAACAAATGAAACAAACTAGAAACCAAAACATCAACCTAAAACAGATTTCAAAGCAAAAGCAAACCATGATCACAACCATCATCATCATCATCAATTTCTATAAGTGTTCATACAAATCCATTGTTTTCTCTTTAAATCTTTTTTTAAACTGAAACATATTTTTACATAGCTTTAGTTCATTTTGTATCTGTATTTGTGCAGTATATGTATCTGTATCTGTATCCGTATCTGTGCTGTAGTTTCTGAGAGTTTGACTCCTGGACAGTCATTTAAAAGAGTCTCAGGGGCCAACAAGCTGAAGAGTGACTGTGTCTGTGTGAAGATTTCAACCCTGGAACAGTTATAGCTGCATTTTTGATACATTTTAACCATTTGAGCTCTACAGTTGTGTCTTCTTTATGATACAATAATATTGTAACCTTATGTTTATTTCATTATTTTATTTTTCATTTTGTCAATTCATAGGTTATATATATAAAAAAAGAAAAAGGAAGAATAAGACATTTTGGTAAATTTGTTTGGTAAGATTTTGGTGTATTTTCAAATGTATTATGCAAAGTTTTATACATGTTTTGTTAGAAAGATATTTGGTGCGCCGGCTCCTTTAAGGCAGGAGCGCGCTTGGGAAAAAAAAAAACCCAAGCGAGTGTAGTGAGAGTGTGGTGTGTTCGGCTGTTCATGCTGTTATGCCGATGCTTCTGATTAAAAGAAGAAACGTGAATTATCATCGTTGTAACCCGTGTTTTATTTATGGATCTACGTTGAAGAGACTGGAGTAGGCGCAGACAAAAATAAAGGGTTACAGACTGGTGGCAGCGGTGTTCAAGTTCAAGAGTTTCTGGAAGTTTCTCGGCTGAAGCATTCGATCACGAAGGCGCATTTTTTTTTTATGCACCGTGAAGGGTACTGGTGAGTGCACAGTTGCCAGTCGTTAGATTAATTAAAGTGGATGCCGTTACTACTCGCTTCATTACAAGATCAACAGCAGCTGTGCTGTGAAAATGTCTACCGATTCTCGCGTGCTCCCCGCGTTTGCTGCGTCCTCTAATGAGACGGATAGTGATGAAAGTGCACCTACAGCGGAGGGCAGAGAGCACGCAACTTCTGCAAATCGCACTACAAGATTGCTGCACTTTAAAGTCGATCTACCACCGTGTTTTCATGGAGACGGTAGGGACAAAGACAGTTTTTCTTTATGGAAAGCCCGTTTAGAGCTTGCAGTTAAGGCCTGTGCGGATGCACAAACGCAAGATTTGGCCGCCATTTTGCCTACAAGGTTGAGTGGAGATGCTTTAGCTTACTGGCTCTCCCTGTCTCCTGACATACAACAGAACTATGAACTGTGTGTTGCTGCATTAAATGATGTTTTTGGGAGGAAACAATTTTTGCTACATTTTCAAACTTTTGTGAATGCGAGACCACGTATGCCCAAAGAACCTTTGGAAGTATTTGCAGCTGAGATCACAAGACTAGTTTTGGAAGCATTTCCAAATTATGGTGAGTCCGCCATTGCCATGGAAAGATTTAGACGGTTCGTAGCTGGTCTTGATCCCGTCCTTCAAGCAAAATGTCATGAACATGGTGCTACTAGCCTAGAGGAAGCTTTAGCTATTGCTTGCAAGTGGGAACGGGCACAAGAAGTTCTCAGACTTGCACCTCTGCCCCCTCTGAGTCAAAAGACCAGCCTGTCACCAAACTCATCTACTACCTTATCCAGTGAATCGCTTTCAGCTATGGTGTCCACAAAGACCACAGCATCTGGAGACATTTCTTCTGAAATCATGACTGCGGTGAAACAATTGACGGCTGATGTTAAGGCTCTCAGGATGGAAGTGAGTCAAATGAAGAGGCAACACGCTTTCACCAGTCAGAGAGATTACTCATCTGAACGTGGAAGAGACAAGCAACGTTACTCTCCACTTTCATCTCCTAGGAGATATCCATTGTCACCAGCGTCTTCTCCACATCGTCAAAAGGAGCCTTACTCATTCAGCCACCGAGACCGTGACAGACGTCGGGGCTATGGAGAGCATCACGTGAGTCCATCTTCTCCTTACCGAGATCGTCATGTGAGCCCATCTCCACATCATCAAGATCGTCACATCAGTGCTTCCTCATATTACCGAGATCGTCACGTCAGCCCACCTCAACCTCATCGAGATTATCGCACCAGCATGTCTCCACATTTTGCTGCTCAACATGCCAGCCTTACTCCTATTTATCGTAACCAGCCTGTCAGCTCGCCCCCACCTCACCGTGATCGTTGTGGCAGTCCAACCTCTGATCATCGAGATCATCGCTTACATCACGAATCCCATCATCAGGATCATCATATGACAGAATGGCCCTCCAACAAGTTCTCTGGCGAGAGATATGGCCCACGATCTTCTACTGACCATCTACCCTCGTCTGATGATCATCATGTCAGTTTTGTTGGAGAGGATGTTGATCTTCAGGGAAACGGCTGGTAGCAGGTACTATGGGCCGGGTATCTGCTGAGACTATGGTTGGGCCCAAACAAACTGAACGGGTAAATCCCGTCATTCCAACGCCTTATGTTTTTGCAATCATTGAGAACATTGCCATGCAAGCATTTGTAGACACAGGCTCAGAAATATCTTTAATCAGTGAAACACTGAGAATGTCAATTCCCTCTTTAACAAAAAAACCTATTCAGAAATCCTTTCTTTTGGCAAAATCAGTAACTGGTGACTATCTTGACACTTTGGGTATGTTGCCCATTACTATTAGGCTGGGTGAGGAAGTGTTCTCACATGATGTTCAGGTGGTTAGAAATGCTACACAGCCAATTATCCTTGGGTGGGATTTTCTTAGCAAACATCATGCTGCAATTGACCTCAGAGAAAATCATTTAAAATTGTGGAACTGGACTGTTCCTCTTTTGTGTTCGCAGGAAATAGTCCCTCTAAGGAGTAGTGCAGTGACTTTAGAGCCCATTCTGATCCCTGCTAGGTCACAGATGAACGTTTTGGTAAAAATTCAGTCCAACATTGGGGAAAAAGAGTACGCATGTAATTATGTTGGACTCTTAGATCCTGAAATTCAGTCAGTACCAGGTCTTTTTGTGGCACGTACAGTAACCTCTGTGAAAGCAGGCGTGACTTGTGTGCGAGCTATGAATCCGACAAACGAGGATTGCCATGTTTCCTGTGGCATAAGGCTAGGTGAGTTTCATTCCTTAGTCATGCAACCAGGGGAAGAATATACAATGCTGGAACCCAAAGTAGCTCAGATACAGACTCGAACTGAGCCCTGTCCAAAACCCAATGTAGACTTCAGTCAGTCTGCATTGGACAGTGCAGAACGGACTCAGCTAGAGACTCTGATTTACAAATATTCAGATGTTTTCAGTGCAAATGAGTATGACTATGGTCATACTGATTTGGTCAAGCACACCATCCGTACTGGGGATGCACAGCCCATTAGGCAGAGGGCTTACAGAACATCGCCACATGTTCGAGCTGAGATAGACAGGCAAGTTCAGCAGCTCCTTTCCAATGATGTAATTGAGGAAAGTTGTAGTCCCTGGGCTTCTCCTGTTGTCTTAGTCAAGAAGAAAGATGGCAGTTATAGATTCTGCATTGATTTCAGAAAGCTTAATGCAGTCACTGTAAAAGACTCTTACCCCTTACCTCGTGCCTCAGATGCTTTAGACAGCTTGGCAGGTGCACGCTGGTTTAGCACAATGGATCTGTCCAGTGGTTACTGGCAAGTTGAGCTAGACCCCAAGGATAGGGAGAAAACCGCTTTCAATACAGGTAGTGCTTTATATCATTTCAAGGTAATGCCAATGGGTCTTACGAATGCCCCTCCAACTTTTCAACGATTGATGGAGCTGGTGCTTCGTGGACTTCATTGGAAGGTTTGTCTTGTTTACCTTGATGATGTACTGGTGTTCAGTCAAACTTTCAGTGAACATCTTAACAGTCTTGAGGAGGTTTTTAGTCGTTTCCGTTCAGCAGGTCTGAAATTGAAGGTTAACAAATGTCATTTTGCACGCAGTGAAGTTTCCTACTTGGGTCATGTTGTATCCAGCCAGGGTCTGCTGCCAGATGAAAAGAATCTGAACAAGGTCCGGTCATGGCCTACCCCAGGACGGTCACAGAGGTGAGAGCGTTTGTTGGTCTATGCTCCTATTATAGGAGATTTGTCAGGAGTTTCGCTGTAGTGGCCGCACCCCTTCATGCACTGACCCAGAAAGGTGCTGTCTTCAATTGGTCAAGTGATTGTGAGGAGGCTTTTAGGTCACTGAAGCAGGCCCTTACTAGTCCTCCCATTGTAGCTCACCCTATATTCACACAGCCTTTTCTACTATACACTGATGCTTCTCATGATTGTGTAGGTTCAGTGCTTGCTCAGATGCAGGATGGGAAGGAACGCGTAATTGCTTACGCCAGTCATGCTCTCACTCCATCAGAAAAGAGATGGTCAACTTATGACCGTGAACTGTGGGCTGTGGTGTGGTCTGTTCGACATTTTAGACATTTCTTGTCTGGGGTGCCATTCAAGATTATTACAGATCACAAACCATTGTTAAATCTAAAAAAGGCAGCAGTTGATAATGATCCGACTGGTAGAAGAGCACGCTGGATACTTGAAATGGATGTGTATGACTTTACCATTCAATACAGGGAAGGGAAGCATCATAGTAATGCTGATTCCTTGTCGCGGTGTCCTAGCTCGCCGGTGACTGAAACAAAATCAGTGCAGTGTGTAATTCCCAGCCACACCACTGCTGAAAAAGTCTCCTTTTATCTGAAGTGCCACTGGGTTGTGGGGTTCTTCCTGACGTGGGTCCGACACTGTCAGTTGATTTGACTGAATTACAAGCTCAGCAAAAGGCTGACTTTTGTCTTAGTACTGTCATGGACTGGAAAGAGAATGGTAATCAAAGGCCCCCACTAGGCAGACTGAAACATTCCCCTGCCACACTGAGGAAACTTTGGCATGAATTTTCCAAACTATCAGTCCAAGAGGGTATACTGTGTCGTAGAGTGAAATCATCTCCTCATAGCCCTCATGTTTACCAAGTAGTCTTGCCTGAGGTACTCATTCTAACAGCTCTTAAGTGTTTTCATGGGGAGAAGTTTAGTGGTCATTTGAGTGCTGAGCGTACTTTGTTGAGAGCTAGGAAAATGTGCTATTGGCCTTACATGTCCCGTGATATTCAGAAATTCTGTGCTGAATGTGTATCCTGTCAGTCCTGTGCTTCCACCACTCCTCATGAAAGGGCCCCGTTACAGTCAATTCATGCAGAACGACCATTTCAAAGAATTGCCGCTGACATCACTGAGCTACCTGTTACTTCTCTTGGGAATAGGTATGTTTTAGTTGTGATGGATTATTTTACCCGTTTTGTCAATTTGTACCCTCTGCAGGATCAGCGTGCAACAACTGTAGCACAGTGCATTTTTGAGGATTACATTAAGCAGCACGGGGTCCCTGAGATAATCCATACAGACCAAGGTAGACAGTTTGAGTCAGATTTGATTAAACATTTGTGCAGACAATTGGGCATTGAGAAAACCCGCACCTCACCCTACCACGCCCAGTGTGATGGTATGGTCGAAAGACTGAATCGAACCTTGAAAGACCAACTCGCCAAGTACATTTGTGAAAGTGGGGGTGAATGGGATAAATATCTGCCTCAAGTGGAACTGGCATATAACTCCAGTATTCATTCTAGCACGGGGTTCTCTCCTTTCTTTCTTGCACATGGCAGAGAACCACGGCTACCTGCAGATATCATTCTGAACTATAGTCCAGCTGTCACTTCCTATACACCAGGCACCCCTGCAGGCTATGCTCATGATGTGACCATGCGTTTGTCTTATGCTTTCAAAGATGCTGCTGTGCGGTCCACTGCAGCTAAACTTAACCAGAAACGGCAGTATGACAAAAAGACATTTTTCCATCCGCATAAGCCAGGTGACATTGTATTTTTGGATGACCCAGCTCAAAAGCAGAATAAACTGGCTCCTAAATGGAAAGGGCCATACAAAATTCTGAGGCGAATGGACAAAGATAACTGCCCAGGGGTAACTTATGAAATTACTGATCCAAGAAATCCACAGTCGAGAAGGTGGGTGGTTCATCACAATCGCCTAAAACCTTACAGGGGTCCTTGGGAGTTGCCTGCAACTCCTAGTTCAGGTTGTGATCCTCCTGTGTTTGGTAGTGCTGAGGCCCCTTCTTTAGTTCCCCTCACTGCATTGTCAGGTGCTTTACCCTTTCGACCCTCAACACCGCCGTATGTGCCCAACCAAACTATACAACCGACTACTACCAATGCAAACACTGAACGTTCAAATCCAACTGCTTTGTTGACTGAACCTGAAAGTGTGCCAAGTCCCAGTGTTCCGGCCTCTATGGCCCCGGAGAGGGCTATATTGCCTTCAGCAGACACACCTCAATTATCCCGTAGTGGCCGTGTGGTTAAAAAACCTGAAAAGTTTAAAGATTTTGTTTGTTAAGGAGTTATGCACTTGTTGGTTGTCTGTGCATTGTATTTTTCACTGTATTTTCACTGTAATGGATAATCTATATAGGAGAAACGAGGACGTTTCCTTGTTAAGCTGGGAAGACTGTAACCTTATGTTTATTTCATTATTTTATTTTTCATTTTGTCAATTCATAGGTTATATATATAAAAAAAGAAAAAGGAAGAATAAGACATTTTGGTAAATTTGTTTGGTAAGATTTTGGTGTATTTTCAAATGTCTTATGCAAAGTTTTATACATGTTTTGTTAGAAAGATATTTGGTGCGCCGGCTCCTTTAAGGCAGGAGCGCGCTTGGGAAAAAAAAAAACCCAAGCGAGTGTAGTGAGAGTGTGGTGTGTTCGGCTGTTCATGCTGTTATGCCGATGCTTCTGATTAAAAGAAGAAACGTGAATTATCATCGTTGTAACCCGTGTTTTATTTATGGATCTACGTTGAAGAGACTGGAGTAGGCGCAGACAAAAATAAAGGGTTACAATATGAACAATTTTATTTGGTTTCAAGGACAAGAACAAATATGACATGATTCTTCAAATTAATTTCTCAGTTGCAGACTATGATGTCTGAAATTGACTGACAATAGTCTAATTAACATTAGGTTTTCTTCCCCTTTTTGTACATGTACATCTTCTGTATTAATTTTCAATTTTAGATGGCTTATTTGGTGGCCATTTGTAGACCAAAAAAACAAAAACAAATTGATATTATACTTACAATACTTAATACTTAACATTAAATCATTTTGAACTGTGTTGGGTTGAGAATACAATCCTTCATGTTTTTGTTTATTTAGGGTAAAGATGAAACATAAGTAAGGATTTGTAAAAAAAAAAAAAAAAAAAAAAAAAATTGTGATGAATGAACTGGACTATTGAAACATGGTAACACTTTACGGTAAGGGTACATGAATCATCAGGAACTAACACGAGTTCAACGTTTTTCATTCATGACTTCATGGATGAACAACACCTTAATTAAAACATTAACTAAGATGAGTACATCATCATGAATTATGATTTATTAAGCATGATCATGATGTTTTCTCTGTTCACAAAAAAATTGGTCTTTACCACCCATTGTGGATAAAGCTACAGTTATGGTACATGAATCATCATGAATTCATGCATAAAAAAGCATTAATTCATGCAAGTAAGACTACTCTTCGAATTATTAAAGGGATAATCCAATTTTAAATGAAAATTCACCCTCATGTTGTTTCAAACCTGTATGAATTTCTCTCTTCTGCCAACAGAAAGGAAGATATTTAGAAAAATGTCAGTAACCAGGCAGTTTCTGGTACTATTGACTTCCATAGTAGGAAAATAAATATACGCTGGAAGTCAATGGTACCAGAAACTGTCTGGTTACTGACATTCTTCTAAATATTTTCCTTTCTGTTGGCAGAAGAGAGAAATTCATACAGGTTTGAAACAACATGAGGTTGAGTATACAGTCAGGTCCATAAATATTGGGACATCGACACAATTCTAATCTTTTTGGCTCTATACACCACCACAATGGATTTGAAATTAAACGAACAAGATGTGCTTTAACTGCAGACTTTCAGCTTTAATTTGAGGGTATTTACATCCAAATCAGGTGAACGGTGTAGGAATTACAACAGTTTGTATATGTACATCCCACTTTTTAAGGGACCAAAAGTAATGAGACAGATTAACAATCATAAATCAAACTTTCATTTTTTAATACTTGGTTGCAAATCCTTTGCAGTCAATTACAGCCTGAAGTCTGGAGATCAATTAGACATCAGCGTACGCTGGGTTTCATCCCTGGTGATGCTCTGCCAGGCCTCTACTGCAACTGTCTTCAGTTCCTGCTTGTTCTTGGGGCATTTTCCCTTCAGTTTTGTCTTCAGCAAGTGAAATGCATGCTCAATCGGATTTAGGTCAGGTGATTGACTTGGCCATTGCATAACATTCCACTTCTTTCCCTTAAAAATCTCCTCAACTAAAGTGGTGACTTGGTGCTTTAAAACACTGATGAACAATGTGGCATAACTGTGAAATGACATGAATATGAACATGAAAGTTCAAGCCTTTGCAAACAATGTACTGTGGACACAAATGGACTTTGATCTTAACGTCACTGCTTTATTCTTAAAGGTATAAACCAGTTAAATCAACAGCTGGAAAGAGCTGAGAAGGAATGCAGTACATACACCATGAACTTTATTTTAAGTGCCTGTATATCTGAAAACTCTTTTCACATAAACACATAACACATAAAGCTGTTTTACAAAAAAGAAGAAAAAAAAAGGAAAATATGTTTCACAGACAGCTTGATCTCATTTAGGGTAAGAAGTCACCTTTTAATGTATAGAGTTTTATAAATGAATTACAATTATTGGCTAACAGGGAAACTGGTGCCGAATGTCCTTTAATAAACGACCAAGTAATCCTTTCGTATGCTTGTTTCCAAGCCAGTAGGTCCATTCTAGTAATGCAAGATGCTCTTTCAAAAGCTTGGAAGTTCGGTTTCCCCTCAATCTCCAAATTGTCGATTTATATGTTAACCATGCCCTCTCCAAGTGCTGAGTGTGAGCTCCACTTACAGGATCACAAACCACCTTGAATGATTGACGGTGAAATGCCTGTAGCCCAAATTGGTGAGAGCACCCCTATATGCTCTCCACTCGTCACTAAGGATTAATGTCCCAGGCTGCACATGCTTCACCAATAAGGGAATCAGATGGTGGTGGGACCTCTTCTTGACCAGCCTCAGGATAGGTCTTCGATGCCTTTCTTTTACTCCAAGCATCCCAAAGACCCACCTTTTGCGTCTCCAGGTGATGGATATTCTCCCACGAGCATACTGTAAAAACAGCATAAGTTCTTAACATCTGACACTTCAATTCACCATCAATATAACAATAGTCATATAGCCTGACCCTATGTGCCCTATTTTCATATTGACGCAGTGCGTCATGTACGGCCAGTCACAAGCACAGTGACATTTTTGATAATGGAACACAAATATAGAGCACACTATTTGCATTTGAGTTGGCAAATAGGAAGCTAGGGCTGATACACATTCTAGTAGCAGATTGCAACACAAACAAAACAAGATAGATACCTTAAAGGTGCTCTAAGTGATGTTGGGTGATGTCACTTCTTGTTGACGTTCAAAGTATTGTCAAACAAAATGGAGGCTAGCTAGAACGTCCCTCCTCCTCATCCACACACTAACCCCCCAAATCATTCTTGTCAGTTATTGGCTGGAACAGTTTGTTATGTTTTCATGGTGCGGGTGAGCCCAGTTTGTTTTTGTTGCCGTTTTTGGAGCCTGGGGTGTCTACATAGACCGTGTTTTTTTTACAGTGTGTTCAGGGGACAGGCAGCTAGCGGATGGTGAGGAGATGTTTGCTGTATGTGACAAAAAATATTTTGGTCTAAAAAAACGTGTGACATCACTTAGAGCACCTTTAATACTTATAGAATACCATTCGTTTATGGCGGAAGTTGCTCTCATCGATGACAACAGACTCCATTTCATCTCCAAGTCGTTGTCCCGTTTTATTTTCAAAACGCCTCATTGCATGTCTGCACACTCTTCTTACACGGGATGACATCTTCGAGAGTGTTGCTGAACTTTTAGCAATACCATCTGCCTTCATATCAACCTGCCTCATTCACAAGCCTTGAGAAAACCTGACAAAGAAGCACATTTACTTGAATATTAAACAAATACCGAGCAGCACAGAAAGCATTGCAATTTTATTGACTAAAAAAAAAAATATTGAGTCTATCATTGACTATGTGCCTTAATATATGGACCACTGCCGGACACCACCCTCCACTGCATGCCTACCAGTTTTACTGATCATGTTATTTAGCGAGGTCCAAACATTGCAGGATTGTGTGGGTTAAAGAACCAAAGCCTTCCAAATCCATGTGCGTCTTTGAGTCACACACACACACACACCCACACACACACACACACACACATACATACATATGTGTGTGTTTGTGTGTATAGAGAGAGGAAGGTTTGTCTATAGACACACTAAAATAAGTACAATTGCATTGCTTATCTGGATGTATGATTTGGATTACCTGTAAAAAAAAATCATCCATGAAAATAGGCTGCATCTTGACTTCTCAAAGATTGATCCTGATCTGACAGTCTTGGTGCTTCTTTTGCCCCTGTGGCTATTATGTTGGCATACCCTTGAGGAAAACAAACAAATAAACTATTTATGTGCAGCCTACATAGACTAAGAAAGAAAAGAAAAAAAAAAGAATTGGCGTTTAGCAAATATAAGTTCAATAAGAAATGGTATGCTGTTTATGTTGGTCGAAGGCTTAAAATTTATTGGCTAACATTAAATGGATAGTTCACCCCAAAAATGATGTCATCATTTACTCACCCTCAAGTTGATCCAAACCTGTTGTTCTGCTGAACACAAAGAAATATATTAGGAGGAATGTTTTTAACCAAGCAGATCTCATCCCCTATAGACTACCATAGTATGAATAAAATACTATGGAAGTCAATGGAGGATCTGCTTGGTTACAAACATTACTCCAAATATATTTTTTTGTGTTCAGCAGAACAAAGAAACTCATACAGGTTTGGAACAACTTGAGGGTGAGTAAATTATGACACATGTTTGTGTGAACTATCAATTTAAGAGCACATTCAGCATAACTTGAAGACTATACCTTGAAGGAAACCTCTGGTTAAGCTTGGTGGTGGTGATGGCAATCAGCAAACAGTTAGGCTACGTTATCTTGCAAACCAAATTAAAAGTTGAAGTATGGGGATAAATAATAATCCCATACAAGATTTTTTCTGGAGTAATATTTACTAAATGTACACATCTAACTTATACACTTAGGTTTTGTGGTGGCAAACATAATACTGAATAAGAGACAAACAGGTATCAATTGTCTTTAACGATTATTTTTACCTTGCAAGGAAAGGTCAGCAGTCATATACCATTAATCTAATTTATTACCATCATATTTCTACGATTCTATAAATATAATTAAATCCAAAAATATAAACATATTAAATTTCTTCCACAGTTTCGATCTCTATCTACTTATACCACAGCTTGCTAGCTTATTAGAGCAATGTTGCTAGCAAAGAAAGCTTCTAGAGCAGGGAGTGCTGCTGTCTAATCTTTGGTATCAGCATAGATAAATTAACGACATCGTATTATTTACTGCTGGACATAATCTTGTTATATATTCAGTAAAAGTTATATAAAAATTATATTAAAAAAAGTTATAAAAGTTATATAAAAGTGTTATTAACTTAACAATGCACATAACTTACCACCTGTAGATGTCTGCTGAGTTGCTTTACTTCTTTAACTTCATCTTGTTCTGACACAACGTGCATCTTATTTTATTTTTCACCAGCTTCTTTTTCGGTAACCATTTAATTAATTTGACTGTCCTCCTCTTGGTTGTGTTTCCCTCCGTTAAAGACAATATTTTATTTTCCAAATGCATGTTTTTATGTTAGATTTCATATAAATTTAAAGTTTCCAATGCAACTTCCACTTGCATCTTCGGGGTTGTGGAGTTGGACGCTGATAAAAAAAAAGCGATTTGGGCGCTAGTTTTGAGGATACGCCCAAACGTGGCCCGAGAATGCACGCCACGCACGCGCATGAGATAAACTGATCGGCATCGGCAGCGTGAATGGATAGGACACTGACACACCCATCGAGTCCAATTATCTTGTGTGGATTGCATCATGCTTCCAAACAAAAACATTATACAATTTCTTAATGACATAGAAGTATTTGGAGCCCGCTTTACTCTGACAGAGCTATCATATTTTGATAATACACTTCAAATCCAGGCTTCTTAAGAGCTCCTTTTCGAAATGAGGTTACGAAACAGGAGGAGGAGGAGGAGGAGGAGGAGGAGGAGGAAGAAGAAGAGGAGCGCGCCAAGTCGAAAAACACACATCATCAAGGTAATCACCAGTTAACAACCTTAGCAGCGTATCGTTAGTTAACATGGACTCTGTGGCTATGCGAAGAGGCAAAAGAAAGATGATTTTTTTTTTTTTTTTCGTTCATGTTATAATTAACCATAACATTATTTAACAGCTTTCTGCCTGGTAGCATTAGTTTATGGTGAATAACCCTTTTGAATATTTAGGTTAGACTAAGGTTTATACTATAATTACCTTGTTTGCTAGTTAACTTAGTCCTGGGCATAGACTGTTACATTATAACTTACATAGTAATGTAGACAAAGCTACACTTAGCAATGGCAACTTAATGGTATAATGGAACTGTTGCAGTGTAAGCCAAATATATTTTTTTAACAACGATATATCAATAACAATAATATCAATATCAATGATTTTTAATTTATCAGTAAGATTTATTTAATACAATTATATACAAAAATATAGTGAAATAATGAATTTAAGACCATGCAGAATGTAGAATGGTGATTTGCCTCTGATCAAGGGCTTTTGTCGGTGAGCTTGGTGACTAGTAAATCGGGCTTAAATCATGTAATGTGAACTTGGCATTAGTCTACAAATCTGAATAAGATTTGTATTCATGTTAACTATACCATGGTAATATAAGCTGAAATTTACAGATGAAATTGGGAGTAATAGAAAAGTATATATCAGCAATGTAATTACTTACAATAGATTGTAAGTACCAGTTAATTGAGTGACAATTAAAATGCATCTTCTAACAGCTTATGCTCATGTTATCCTCCCAACGCTTTCTCCCTTCCCTTTCCCCAACTAAATGAAAAGTGTTATGTTATAAATTGCTGTTTTTATATTGTTCTCTTCATCTTCTTTAATATTCCACTCAGACCCGTCCGTGCAGCAGTCTCCACAAGACATGGCAAAGAAATCTGCAAGAGTCAAGAAGGCTGAAAAAGGTGGGTTTACTAAATTACTTTTTAAAACTTTTTTTTTTTTTTTTACTTTTAGAAATATAAATTTGGCTGTAATGTATGTTGTTCCTGCCTTTTCTTGCCTTTTCTAGCCTGTCTTGTAGGCTACTAAATAAATAAAAAAGAGTTTACATGATGGCTGTATCTTTAGTTTCGTACCTCTCAAAATTTCCAGTTCTAGAGATTTAAATATAAATGGAAAAATACAGCTGTTTTGTGTTTAGTTGAGTGTCAAGCAGGTGACCTGCCCAGCCCTCAGACATTAGCAAACATCACTCGCTAAAAAAAAATACTGATATCAGTTAATAAATTAAAAATGTTATCTGTTATTGAAACTTTATAGTGCTTTCACCTCTGTGGAACCAAGCACAGACCTCTGCAGCAGAAAATGCTGAAGAACCTGGTAAGCAAGTGCGCAATGTCAAGTGTGTAATGCCTTTTCTCAATATTACATGGCTTGTCTTATACTGAATACAAAAAAAAGAGTTTATGTGATTGTGGTTGTATCTTTAGTTTATCCCCACCACAGAGCATTATCCGATAAGAAGAGGTGGTTGGATGTGTAATAGTAATGGTTTTAATTTTGTACCTTTCAGAATTTCCTAAATACATCTGTTGGAGACTTTTTGCTAAAGTTACAGCTGTTTTGTGTGTTTAGTTTTGCTGCTTTGTAACAATCTGTATAGTAAAAAGTGCTATATAAATGAAGGTGACTTGACTTTAGTTGAGTGTCAAACAGGTGACTTGCCTAGCCCTCAAACATTAGCCTACATTTTTTTGCTAAAAAGAATACTGACATCTGTAGCTAAATTAAATTTTACATCTGTCATTGAAACTTTACAGTGCTTTCACCTCTGTGGGATCATCCACAGACCTCTGTGGATGAAAAGGCTAAAGAAACCGGTAAGTTTCAGGGTCAACTACATTTAACATAACTTTGAAGCATGTGATTATTATTTTTTTTTTTTAATCTCAGTATTGCTTTTCATGTGCTGTTTGTGCTACTTTGTTTACTTACTATTTAACTCCATAGATAAAAAGTGTTAATATTTTAAAATGTGTTATTCTGCTTAACCATATCTAATTATGAGGTCCTAATTTATTATAGAAGACACCACTCTGCAAACAGCTCTGCAGGAGGCCAAGCAAACTATTGAAGGCCAAAACACCGAGATTGCCACCTTAAAAGAATGGGTTCACAATCTGAAAGAGGATCGAGATTTCCTCCGAGAGAGACCGAGAGGGTAAAACTGATTTGAGGAAATTACAGCTTAAAAATTATTGATTGTCATAACACCATTGTCAAACAATTTATATTTTCTTTTTTATATTCACAGCTCTTGCCGTAAGAAGCGAGAAGGGGGTAGATGTGGCCAGTAATATCCCACCTATTGAACAGGCACCTGGAAAGAGGAAACAGGAGTCAGATATAACCGATTCCTCATCCTCTGATTCCTCATCGGATTCTGAGCCCGATTCCGAGTCCCCAGAGCCCAAGAAGAAGTTAAAGTCAAAGCCCAAAAAGGCAAAGAAAATGAGCAAAACACTAAGAGGTATGCAGTAAGTCATACTCAAATTGATACAGTGGTCAGTCTCTAATTGGGCAGTAGGTAAAAATATGTATATAAACACTTTTAACACACTTTTCAATCACTATGTTCTCTAGTCGATTCCACAGTACACCGTGTGTTGTTATTTTTGACAATTAAAAAACAAATGGTAAAACAAAAGTTTGGGTTTGGGAGCCGTGTAACGGGTGACAGCGCAGAATTTGAGGAGCTAACTGCGATTAACGTCAACAATAAAAACAGGAAACTGCCAAATCCAGCGATAATAAAACACCGGAAACTTGGGGTATTTCAGACAGTTAATAACTACAAATTAATTTGGGACTCGAGATTTAAACCGAAAGGCATTCTATGTGCACACTTAAATATACGAAGTATCAAGTTAAAAAGTGATCAAGTCCGCCACCTACTTACTGATTCTAATATTGACTTTTTATGCCTTTCTTAGACATGGCTTAAGGAAACTAAACCCTCTGCAATAATATCTATACCTGGTTATAAAATGTTTCGTAAAGACAGACAGGGTGCCAAGGGAGGGGGGGTCATGATTTATGCCAAGGACACTTTTAACTGTAATGAAATTCATGTCATAGATGAGAATGATTTAGAATTTATTGGTTTAAATGTAACTTTGTCACCGCAGATGTCTTATATTCTTATGGTTATTTATAGACCTCCTTCATCTAATGCAGATTTTTATGAAAAGCTGGACAGTTTATTAAAACAATTTAATCCTGCAAAAGAACTTATAATGTTAGGTGACCTGAATGTTAATTGGGAAGTTAAGCAAATCAGGAAAAACTTGAAAAAGGTAATGGATAAAATGGATATGGCTCAGGTGATTAATGGCGCTACGAGAATTACAAACTCTACGAGCACTCAAATTGATTTAGCTTTTACAAATAGGCCAGAAAGGATTTTGAAATCATATAATATGCTTACTGGATTGTCTGATCACAATCTCATAATGGTCACCAGAAAATTAAATAAAAAGCGTTTTAAACATTTGCTAGCCACAGAATCCTTTAGGATACCAAATCAGGAACAACAAAAATTCATAGATTCAATCGATGATGTAAATTGGGATGAATTACTCTCTGGCATAAACTTGGACAAGGATTGTTCTCTATTTTCTAATAAAATGCAGCAAATTGTTCATCAGTTTACATGGAAAATTAGATTACAAGATAAAAAAAATGTCCTTCCATGGTTAAATGAATCTGTTCTGAAATTGATGAAAGAGCGAGATCATTCCTTGAAGCTGGCTGTAAAATCAGGATATAATAGGCATCAATTTATCTCTTTAAGAAATAGAGTGGTGAGAGAAATAAGGAAATCTAAAGCTGGCTTTTTTATTACTGCTTTGAATAGTGCACGTGGAAATTCTAAAATAACCTGGGATTATATAAAAAAAACTGACAGGTGAGTCCCACAAAAATAAGACAAAACAAATGCAAATTGAATTAAATGGAGACATTTTAACAGAATCCAAGATATTAGCTGATGCCTCTAACAACTATTTTATTAAATCGGTAGCAGAAATCTCTAAGAACTTTATAATAAAACAAAAAAAAAAAACACTTAGTGTCTGCAACACAGTCTTTCTTCATAGCAAACATCACTGAGACTAAAGTCATTGATATAATTAAAACATTAAAACCATCTAAAGCCAGGGATGTATTTTGTATGGACACAAACATGCTTAAAGATTTAGGATCGACTTTGGCTACTCCTATTGCTTCTATTATTAATCTATCTCTTTCCAGTGGTCACTTCCAAAGGCCTGGAAATCGGCTATTGTTACGCCAGTTTTTAAGTCTGGTCTATCTACCTCCATGAATAACTATCAACCAATAAGCATTCTTCCGGCCATTTCTAAAATTGCTGAAAAATGGGTGGCTGAGCAGATTGTCCAGTATTTAAACAGTAGCTCCCCCTCTTTTCACACCATGCAGTTTGGTTTTAGATCCAAACACTCCACTGAAACAGCTACGTGCCTTTTTATTGAGAAAATAAAATGTTCTCTTGATAAGGGGGGGGGGGGGGTAGTAGGGGTGGTATTCTTGGATCTCAAGAAAGCCTTTGATACAGTGAACCACTCAGTTCTACTTAACAAGCTTCCACAATTTAAAATTTCTTGTGACACTGTTAGCTGGTTTGAATCCTATCTGCATGATCGTACACAATCTATACTAATTAACAACTGCAATTCTGAGTCGCTTAGGCTAACTACCAGGGTTCCTCAGGGCTCAATATTAGGGCCCCTCTTATTTAGCCTTTATATCAATGACTTGCCTAATGTTTGCTCTGAAGTAGAATGTTTAATGTATACGGATGACACCGTTCTATTTGTTCATGGTCGCTCTAAAGACATTGTTGCAGATAAACTTACTAAAGCAATGACTCGTGTTACATCCTGGCTGCAGGAGAACTGCCTGCAGCTAAATATTTTGAAAACTGTAGGTATGTTTCTCAGTAAAACCAATAGAGCTTCATTTAATCCTGACATAATAGTTGCTGGAGAAAAATTACGAATCGTAAATCAATATAAATATCTTGGCTTAGTAGTAGATTCACATTCTTTAAAGCCCATATTGAAAATTATGTAAAATAATCAAGTTTAATCTTGCAAATTTCCGCTCAATTCGAAATGACATGTCAACCGAAGCTGCACAATTTTTTTTACATTCCATGATTTTCAGTCACCTCAACTACTGCTTTACAAGTTGGTCTCAAGCAAGTCAGAGCGCAAAAGACCTTTGGAAACATTATACAAACAAGCCATTAAAATCATGGACAAAAAAACAAGGCACTATCATCACTGTGCATTTAAAAAAAACACAGCCTTTTAAACTGGAACAGTATTCATAAGTTTTTAAATTTGAATCTCATATACAAAGTGACACATGATTTGGCACCAGCTCCTCTGGCTGAGTTCATCAGCCAAAGAAACAGTTCTGAGCGCGTTACTCGAGGCTCTGGCAGAGGGGACTGTGTCATCCCTCTGCGCAGGAGCATTTTCAGTCGCTCGGCCTGGTCAGTGAGGGGCGCTACTGAATGGAATTCTATACCTGAGGGAGGTTAGACAGCTCAACACTTACAAGGCCTTTACAAAAAATTTGAAAATTTGGCTCATTAACAATTATGTCTGCCAGCATTAAAAGTCGAGCCTATTGAGCTGTATTATATATTAGATACACTATAGCCATTTTTGAAAATGTGTTTTTTGTGTGTCTGATTATTGTAATAGGTACAATTTACCTTAAGTTATTTTACAGTGTCATTTATATTGTAGTCAATTTGCCATAGACTTGTAAATGTATAATTTTGTTAATATTTTAATGCTTTTATTTACATCTTGGCCAGGGGACTACAGATGAAAAATAGCCTTTTGGCTAATTCTGGCTTTTTTAACCATGTTTTTTCATGTGTTTTATGAAATTGCACTGTCCCCTTTTAAATAAACCATTAAATCAAATCAAATCAAAATGGCCACAGATCTAGTTCCCCTCCCAACTAATGCCTCGTTTCCACTGAGCGGTACGGTACGGAATGGTACGCATTTATTTGCGTTTCCACTATCAAAAGTTGGGAATGGTAGCAAAATGCCGAACCGCACCGTACCACTTTTTAGGTACCCTTCCATTGGGGTACCTAGCACAGTGGCACGGTACTAAAAGGTGGAGCTAGACTCACTGCAGGACGTTGATTGGTTGACAGAGAATCGTCACTTTGTGCGTTCTACAAGGGGAATGACAACATAAGAAGCGCCATTTTTTTTAATATACAGTTTAATATAATAATACTGTCACTGTATCACGAAATGTAATTTTAAGAGTTTTTCAGGCGAGAATGTAGTTGATTAGCTCAAATCTGTGGTTTATTTATAAAGATGATTTTTTTTTTTCCTGGTTGTGAGATCCATGCGTTCAGCGGGCACTCAGCACTCATGTTTCCCGGCTGGATGAGCCTTTCCTCGGCTAGTTCTTCTGACGTTCGTCGCTGACTCCGACGGTAGTGGTTAAACATGAGATATAATTTGTCTTGTGTAGACCTAACGGGCGATCTTTGCTCTTGTGAATATATAATGAGTTCCCTGTCAATGGTTTTGGCTGAGGGCTAAGTTTAGTTTCATATTAACGTTATAGGCTATTTGTACTTGTAATGTTAGACTAGAGCGCTGCATTTGGATATTTGACTGAATTGTTTGCTTTATTTCTTATTGTATAGCTTCTTGTACCTTTTACTTAAACTTTTATATTAGCTATTATTGATAAAACTGAAATTTTACAAAAAGAAATATGGTTTCTTGTCATTTTTTTTTTATTTCAAGAATATCTGGGCCCGTATTGATAAAGAATCTTAATGCAAAAAGTAGCTCCTAGTGACAAAATTCTAAGGAAATTCTTAGACATGTGGGCGTTTACTCTTAAAATTAAAGAAAAAAATCCTAGTAAAGAAAAAAGTAATTCAGAAAGCATCTTAACCCTTAAAAGAGGTCTTAAAGTCAAACTTGTTAGGAGCACAGACGAGGACTTTTAAGAGGCTTAAGAGTTTCTTTAGCAGTGGAGAAAATGGCAGAAAGACAAAGAGGCAGAAGAAATGTGTTGCAGACAATGGATGACAGTGAGTTAATAAGACGGTATAGATTATATAATAATTTATAATTTAATAGATGAATTAAAGTATACATTACGATATTTGGCAACTGGGAAAATGCAACAATGCAATATGATGATTTGGGTCTGTCACAACCTTCTGTAAGCAGAGTGATCACACAAACAATTACAGCATTTTCAGAACATCTTATTGTGTCGCAGTTCATTTCGTTTCCACTGGACATTTCACCTTGCAGGCTCAAAAAACTGCATTTATGAATATAGCAGGCTTATAGGTGCGCACAAGCAGGGGGAATGAACCGTTAATAGTTTGTGATATAAGCTCCCATGTCTGCTTCTTGTCCCTTGCTGTGACACCCGGCCCGAATTTTCCATGTTTGAAGTGTCCATGTTTGATACTTTAAAACCAACATTCAAACCGCCACTTAAATAGGACAGCAATCACTGTAATTGGAAAGAGTGGAACAATTTTTATCATTCTAAGCCAATCAAATACCTTATAGGAAATTACAAGCATGGTAAATAAAAAAAAAGGATTTATATACACACATATAGTGTGTGTGTGTGTGTGTGTGTGTGTGTGTGTGTGTGTTTGTGAGAACGGTCAAATAGGATAAATTATGCATGTAAATTCAAAGTGAGAATTAGAATAGAGCCTATACTTAAAATCACAATTTTTTTCCTTCTTGGACAACCAACCAATCACAGTCTTCAAAAGATTGTATCATACATATCAACAGGGTCAACCCCGCCTCCTCACTAAGATGAAAGTTTTTGTCTTTTCATTACTCAGAGTTGCTCTCAGATCGATCCTGAATCACTTTTAAGCTAAGACTCCTACATAAAAGTTTTTAAGCTAAATTAAGAGTTTTCTGAGAGGATTCTTAGAATCTTTATGAATACGGGCCCTGATGTTTAGTGCAACATTTGTACAAACGCATATATTGCCTGGAATATATATATATATTTTTTTTTTAAACGAAAAGAGGTAACGTTAGGGTTGTGTTTTAAATTTCGTTTTGTTATGAATAGAATAATGTATAACATGCAGTGAATAATCAATATGCGTTGCGCATGAACCACATTGTGTCCCTATAATGTTTAATTTATTTAAATGAAAACGAAAAGAGGCAGAGTGGTGTTTTATAACATATTTTGTTTTATTGTTGCTTAAAATGTATATACAGAGTAACAGAGATAACCGGAGTAGCAGAGCGAGCTGAGTGACGCTTTTAAGAACGCGTTGTACCATTTGCATGTGGGAGTCGCACAAGGTAAGTACAAACTTTCCGTACTTGATATTGAGAAAAGCTTAATGTCGGCGCTTGTCTTCTTGTGACAAACATGTCGAGGAGCAAGAACAAGATCTGCTGTATGTCATCCATTGTAGTTTACTATGTTCTTCATCGCGCGAAAATGATGTCGATCGAAACACCACGCATATCAAGTAAGGTTGTTGGCAGTGGAAACGCTAGCCAGATCATGGTTAACAGACCTGAACCGTACCGTACTGTCCCATACCGTACCGTACTGCTCAGTGGAAACGAGGCATAACTGGTTTGGAATTGTTCCTAATATTGACTAATTTGGCAAATCCCGGAAGCACACCAAATCGCCATCACTGCAGTGGTGATTACTCCCCTGAAACAATGTCATGCATTATATCACCCAGCCCTAGATTGTTTGTACTGCCATGTGTTTGTGCCATGTATTTGTTTAGTTTAGTTTTGTTAAGCGTTAAATATTTCATGATGTGGAGGAGTCCACATCAGTAGCTTTATACATTAAAAAGTGACTCTTTACCCCCAAAAAATTCAAGCTGTTTGTGAATATATATATATATATATATATATATATATATATATATATATATAATATATATATATATATATATATATATATATATTTTTTTTTTTTTTTTTTTAAACAGCTTTATGGTTTTGAAAAGAGTTTTCAGATATAAAGGCACTTAAAATAAAGTTCATGGTGTCAGTAACCAGACAGTTTCTGGTACCATTGACTTCCAGCGTATATTTATTTTCCTACTATGGAAGTCAATAGTACCAGAAACTGCCTGGTTACTGACATTTTTCTAAATATCTTCCTTTCTGTTGGCAGAAGAGAGAAATTCATACAGGTTTGAAACAACATGAGGGTGAATTTTCATTTAAAAAATTTTTTCATTTAAAATTGGATTATCCCTTTAATAATTCAAAGAGTAGTCTTACTTGCATGAATTAATGTTTTTTTATGCATGAATTCATGATGATTCATGTACCATAACTGTAGCTTTATCCACAATGGGTGGTAAAGACCAATTTTTTTGTGAACAAAGAAAACATCATGATCATGCTTAATAAATCATAATTCATGATGACCTACTCATCTTAGTTAATGTTTTAATTAAGGTGTTGTTCATCCATTAAGTCATGAATGAAAAACCGTTGAACTCGTTTTAGTTCCTGATGATTCATGAGATAGTAATGCATGAATTAATGCATATTTCATGCATGAATTTTTACATGAATTCATGATAATTCATGTACCCTTACCGTAAAGTGTTTCCTGAAACATTTAAAATATTTTTGTTAAATTATAATTTATTTTAAAGATAAAGATACAAATAAAATTATAATTTAGATTATGATTTCTGTGTAAATAACCACACATTTATTAAGGTACCTAAACATAAAAATATTTCTTGCTGTAATATTTAAAGTATATAAATAGAGAATTTTTCATTGTAGAACTGCAGACATCTTGATTTCATTTTGGTGATGAAAGTTCTTCCTTCCTAAATAAATAAAATCAATATAAACACATTACTGGCCTTTCACTGTCATGATTCAGATTGTTAGAGATCAGTGTGAATCATCAGGTTTTGTGACGATCAAAACTCACCAGCTCTTCTCGCACAGATGATCTGAAGAAGAATCACAGTAGGAGCAGCAAACACTGCAATCTCTACAATACTGACAATCACTACAGGAACCATGTGTGGACAGAACAGAGAGAAAGAAGAGAAGAAACAATAATCACAATCACTACAGGAACCACGTGTGGACAGAACAGAGAGAAAGAAGAGAAGAACAATAATCACAATCACTACAGGAACCACGTGTGGACAGAACAGAGAGAAAGAAGAGAAGAAACAATAATCACAATCACTACAGGAACCATGTGTGGACAGAACAGAGAGAAAGAAGACAAGAACAATAATCACAATCGCTACACTGTAAAAAATCCAACTTACATTTTGTATTACAAACTCAGTTTTTATAGTTAATTCAACAATTTAACATTGTAATTATAAAAACTCCATACTCATTGGAAAGAAGGAGACGAGAACCGGCACACAATCAAAACGAAACTTTAATAATCACAAAATTAACACAAAACAGCGCATCAGCCACTTGTCACATGCCCCTCGCAGGCCGGGGGGTACACTTGAGACTGCGCTCTACTCCGCCCCCCCCCCCTCCCTCCGTGGGGGACCGCTCACGGGGACTTGCAGGAACATGGGGGTAGGACAGACAAGGCGAGAGAAAAAAAATTTGGTTCCCAGACGCACTGCTGCTCGGCCCTCCACCAGCTGGGTGATCTCCTCCGCGATCCCTGGCAATGGCACTGGACGGCCCTCGGTGGACAGCACGACACTTCTCCACCGCCTGGTGGACGGCGACGGCTCCTCTGGTTTTGGGTAGCCAGCAAGAGTCCCCCATTCCCTGCTCCTCCCCGTTCCAGCGGATGGCAGCAGGCTCTGATCCCCTGGCGAACGGCGCCGACTCCTTCGCTCCCTCACGGACGGCAACAGCCCCTCCACATCAAGGGCGGCCGGCAGCTCGCTCGCCCGTCCCCTCCACTCGCTCCAGCCCACCGCCTCAAGCGGCCATGTCGGCACACTCCTCGCCTGCTCGATGGCACCGCGGATTCACCACAGCGGCGAGGGATCTTCAGCAGCAAGTCCCTCCTTCTCCCGGGTTTCGGCACCACTGTAATAATAAAAACTCCATACTCATCGGGAAGAAGGAGGCGGGAACCGGCGCACAATCAAAACAAAACTTTAATAATCACAAAATAAACACAAAACAGCGCATCAGCCCCTCACGGACGACGCAAATAAAAAGCAAAACATAAAATAAAGCCCAGGCCTGGTCCTCTCTGGTCCTTCACTGTCGTCGCTTCAGTTTTATATCCTTCCATCTCCTACGTGGGACTCGAGACCAAGTATAGGTCTCTGCAGGAAAATAATGGGAGTTACGAGATCAAGGTGTTTTTACACCATGATACCTGATTGGTTAATGTAATAGTGATGTTAGGTTTAGGGGTGGGGTTGGGTAAGGGGGATCATTTAGATTGCATGATTCAGAAAAACCCAACAGTTTGAAAACACCCACATGGTGATAAACGCCCACTTTTGCTCTGCAGAGACCTAAGTCTCCTCGAAACCGGCGGTGGGTCGCAGGTGTCACTGATTTCCCAATCACTCCACCAGCCTCGCTCCTCCCACGTCCCTCGGCCCCGCCCCACTCGTCACAAACATTAAAAAAGTTGAGATAACCACTGTTGGGAAAGTTACTTTAAAAAAGTAATTAGTTATAGTTACTCACTACTTGTTCCAAAAAGTAACTGAGTTAACTGAATTACTCTAAAATAAAAGTAACTCATTACCAGGGAAAGTAACTATATGCGTTACTGTACAAAAAAAAAAAAAAAAAGTTGCTATATGTCAGAGAAATTTTATTATTTTTTAAATTTTTTTTGCAGTTTTCACAAGTCAGTTGAAATGGGTAGAACAGACAGGTGTTCGTACATAACTTTCGATATTTATTGCACGTCAACAGACAGCAAGAGTTTTATCCTGCACTTCAAGTATTATCTTTGTAAGAAAGGGTGTTTTTGTCCACTAGCTTTGTAGATGCGTGTGTCACACATTACATGTACACATTACATGCACGTTCTTGCCTTTGACCACAATTAATTTGAAGTAGTGCTTATATCTCAGCCTTGAAAATGGCAACTTTTCATCGGATTGCTCCTGAGTCGCCATTTCTGCTGCTGCTGCGAATCTCTGCGTAGCTGTTGTGTGTGTCTGGCGTCACAGGCGCTGCCGCGTGTGCCGGCATGTGTGTAAAAACACTGGCTCTGATTGGCTACCATGAAACACATGACTCTGCCTTAGCCAATCATAATCGCTTATCTCGTTATTAATCCACCTGCTCACGCTTCGGATTGCATAGTTTATTTAACGTTTAGTAACGTTAATGGCGTTGTAACGACAGGAAAAGTAATTAGTTAGATTACCCCGTTACTGAAAAAATAACGTTGTTACCTAATGCCTTTCTTTTAAACGCCGTTATTCCAAACACTGGAGATAACACAGAAATGTAAGTTGAATAGAAATTTAGATGTCTTCTATTTTCTCTGCCTGACATTGTAAGTTAATCTCTCCCGGTAGGTGCTGTTCTCTATATAATATTTACCTTAAGAGTTGAAATATGTTAGTTCAAATTATGTGCCTTTGTACGCCATTTTAGAGTTGCCTCAGGCGGCGCCCAGTTAACGTTGGTCCGTCATTGTTATCACTCCGGTAAGCGGTGGTTCTTAGTGTATCAATTTAAGCCATGATTTAAATGAAATTTGTTCACAATATGCACATCTTTACAACGGTATAGGTGGCGGCAAGTTAGTCATTTCAGTTTTCCTGCTTCTTCTTCGAGTTGCATGAGAAGTGTCAGACGAGCGTGAGGTTTTTTTTTTTTTCTCGACAGTGCAATTGCTCTGTCAGGTAATGTTCTATGCAGGCTATGAGAATAATTAACAATAAGGTCTGAATGGTATTTGTTCACAATACGTGCTTCTGTGAAGCTGCTTAGGTGGCTCCAAACTGGTCAGTTCAACCTCTCCTGCTTCGTCTTCGAGAAGTCTTTTAGTCATTCGGTGGCTTTTTTTTCCAACAGTATCATGACTTAGGTAAGTACTGTTTTATATATATATATATTAAGTAAAGGGATTTAATTATTGTTAAGGATATAGAGTTTTCTTTATTTGTTTATAATATGTTCATTTTGTACAGTTGTGTGGGTGCCTTTGAGTTCCCCATCGAGGGAGAGACGATGCGTCGATAACGCTTTGGGAACGCATTCTGCGTGAGTGCGTCTGAAGCATCCATGTCAACTAGTCCAATGGCGAGAGTGAGCGTCAGGAGTGACGTCACGACCAGGAATTGATAAAAACCCCAACCGGAGCAACCGGTGTTAGCTTTCTGTGCCTCAGCAAGCGATCTGTGTCAAACCTGTCTGTCATATTTACTGTTGTCTTGTGCAAAGTTTATATACTATGGCTAAGCAACTATTCAAACCGTGTGCTTCTCCCTGCCCGCGTTATTTAACGGGTGGGGATACACACGAGCTTTGTGTAGTTTGTTTGGGAGTGGAGCATGCGTTATCAGCCTTCGAGGAGACTGATTGCCCGCATTGTGAGAAGCTTTCGCTTCGCATGCTCCGCTCCCTCTTGTCACTCTTTGATGAGAAGAGCGGCGAGCCTCGCGCTCCTCAGGGTGCAGGACCCGCTTCTGCCGAGGCAGAACGGAGAGTGCATTCCTGGGGTTCGCAAATGGATCTCTCAGCGGGGTTGGAGACGGGTCCGAGGGCTCTTTCTCCTCCCTTACCTGGGAGATCCATAGCTCAAACTCCGGTGTCGGAAGCCCGCCCCGCGGCTTCTTCCGCCCGGGGGGAGAGCCCATTGCTTCGTTGCTCTAGCTCCGAGGAGTTAGATGTAACGGGCAGTGAAGGTGACACAATCAGGGGGGAAGAGGATTCGCCATCTCTTTCCCCAGCATATGAGGAGTTGGTTGATGTATTAACACGAGCTGTAGATAAATTACATATATCTTGGCCATCTGATAAACAGAGCGCTCGTCCTAAAAGCAAATTAGACGAGCGTTTTCTGTCTTCTAAAACATCGCCTACATCACGGGGTCTCCCTTTTTTCCCTGATCTTCACAGTGAGCTGTCTAGATCGTGGAATAAGCCATATTCATCACGTCTTTTCAGCCCTCAAGTGCGCATTTATTCTGATATAAGAGGGCTGAAAGAAAATGGTTATGAAGCGATGCCCCGGGCGGAGCAGACACTCGCGAGCTATCTTTCCTTTGGTTCAGCGTCATCTATTAAGAACCCGACTTTGCCCACGAAGCCTTTAAAGATCACATCTAATTTAGTGGGTAAAGCTTACACAGCAGCAGGTCAGGCTGGAGCTTGCCTTCACTCGATGGCTTTGCTTCAGGCTTATCAGGCTGAGCTGCTGGGGGAGTTAGATAACAGTGAGGGAGTCAGCCGTGACGAAATTCGCGAACTTCGTCGGGCTACGGATTTATCTCTCAGGGCGACTAAAGAAACAGCACGTGCTATTGGTAGATCTATGGCTGCTTTGGTTTCTACAGAAAGACACCTTTGGCTTAATCTTTCAGATATTAAAGATAAAGATAGATCTTTTCTTTTAGACGCTCCCATTTCTCATGAAGGTCTGTTTGGTGATGCTGTGAATGAAGTGGTTGAAAGATTTCAAGAAAATAAAAAGCAATCTGAAGCTTTTAAAAGTTTTCTCCCTCGCCGTTCTAATCCTGATGCTGCTGGGCGTGCAAGGCAGCCCCAGCCATCATGCTCCTCATATCGTGTTTTTCAAAAAGAGAGTGTTGCGTCTCGCGCTCCTCCTCAAAAATCACGGGGACCGAGCCAGCACTCACAGCCAAAGCAATCTAAGCAGAAGCCGGATCTGAGGACCGTTCTTCTCGCTAAGAAAGCTTCGGCTCAGAAGAAAAGGTCCTGACGCCAAATGGGTCAGACCTGTGAGGGCAGCCCCAATCGAGACAGTGCGGTGTACACCTCAGTATACGGTGCCCGTCCGGTCTCGGTGCTCTCACGGGGCCGTCCTGCCAACCCCGCCACCCTTGGTGCCTCGGGGCGCAGCGGTCTCCAGCGGGTCTCTGGCGCTGTGTCTCCCAGACGCTGCGTCAGGCTCGCTCCCTCTGAGGGGGGTCCAAGAGCAGTTAGCTCGGGTGGTTCCTGCGCTTCGGCTTCAGGTCCCCGAACTAGCTGTTCTAATTACACACCAGAGGCCAGCCTCGAGAGGCTGGTTCCCTTAGTAGAATGTCTGACAGAATGGAAAAGTCTGCCGAATATATCTCAATGGGTCCTGCAGATAGTAGAGAAGGGCTACAGAATCCAGTTCGGTTCTCGTCCCCCACGCTACAACGGGGTGTTGCTCACAGTAGTGCATCCCGAGCAGGCTCTGGTCATGGAGCAAGAAGTGAAATCTCTTTTAGCGAAAAATGCTATAGAGCAGGTGTATCCTCCCGACAGGGCATCGGGTTTTTACAGCCGTTATTTCATTGTTCCAAAAAAGGATGGAGGGCTGCGTCCCATTTTAGATCTTCGTCTGTTGAATCGTACAGTTCAGAAATTAAAATTCAAGATGCTGACACTCAAACAGATCGTGACTCAAATCAGATCCGAGGACTGGTTCGTCACAATAGACCTAAAAGATGCGTACTTCCATATCTCCATCCTCCCTCAGCACAGGAAGTTCCTAAGGTTTTCTTTCGGGGGCAAAGAATACCAGTATCGGGTACTTCCCTTCGGTCTAGCTCTCTCACCCCGCACATTCACAAAATGCGTAGATGCAGCTCTGGCCCCGCTCAGGCTGCAGGGCATACGTATTCTGAATTACCTGGACGACTGGTTGATTTTAGCAGAATCAGAACAGTTGGCGGTTCGGCATCGAGATGTCGTCCTCGCTCATATGCAAAAGTTGGGTTTGAGGCTCAATACCAAGAAGAGTGTGCTATCTCCATTACAGAGGACCACTTTTCTTGGGGTGGTATGGGATTCGGTCACGATGCGAGCCTCTCTTTCGCCCGCTCGTGTAGCCAACATCCTCGCAGCCACTTCGGAGCTAAAGCTAGGCCAGTCACGCACTGTAAAACAGTTCGAGAGATTGTTGGGTCTCATGGCAGCAGCGTCCAATGTGATCCCCTTTGGTCTGCTGGGCATGAGACCTTTACAGTGGTGGCTCAGGACCAGAGGGTTCTCCCCGAGGGGAAACCCACTTCGTACGATCAAGATCACGCGGCGGTGTCTCCGCGCCTTGGTCATATGGAGAGAACACTGGTTCCTGTCCCAGGGTCCGGTATTGGGAGCTCTTTGTCATCGGGTTACCATCTCGACAGATGCTTCCCTTACCGGCTGGGGAGCGGTAATGGAAGGCCGCTCAGCTCAGGGTCTGTGGGAGAGCCATCATCACTCTTGGCACATCAACTGCCTGGAGATGATGGCTGTCTTCAAAGCTTTGAGGCACTTCCTGCCAGACCTGAGGGACCATCATGTGCTGGTCCGCACAGACAATACATCGGTGGTCTCTTACATCAACCGTCAGGGGGGTCTGCGCTCGCGCCCACTCTGCAAATTAGCGCACCAGATCCTCCTGTGGTCTCTGGGGAAATTACGCTCTCTGAGGGCGATGTATATACCAGGGACTCAGAATATTGGAGCAGACACCCTGTCGAGGCAGGTGCTGAGGCCAGGGGAATGGAGGCTTCACCTGAAGGTGGTGGAGCTCATATGGGAATGTTATGGCCAAGCAGAAGTGGATCTGTTTGCTTCTCAGTACACGACGCACTGTCCACTATGGTTCTCCCTTACTCATCCAGCCCCCCTGGGGTTGGACGCTATGGTACAGACGTGGGCGAGGCTACGTCTGTGCGCCTTTCCCCCTGTTGCTCTGCTCCCAGGAGTTCTGGAGAGAGTCCGCCAGGACGGAGTAAGTCTACTTCTCGTAGCTCCACACTGGCCGAGTCGAATCTGGTTTGCGGACCTGATTCATCTCCTCGACGGTTCTCCCTTGGAGATCCCGATCAGGAAAGACCTTCTATCTCAGGCCGGGGGCACTATATTTCACCCCCGGCCAGAGATTTGGAAGCTTTGGGTGTGGCCTCTGAGGGGGCGCAACTCATAGAGAGTGGTCTCTCAGCTGAGGTTGTGGAGACCATTCTTAGCTCCAGAGCTCCAGCTACGAGGAAACTTTATAGACTCAAATGGAATGTTTTTTCTTCTTGGTGTTACCAACATCAGTGTGACCCCGTCCACTGCTCTGTTGGCTCAGTTCTTGAGTTTTTACAAGACCGCTTCGCTTCTGGTCTATGTCCATCCACCTTAAAAGTTTACGTGGCGGCCATCTCGGCTTTCCACACCCCAGTGGGTGGTGCATCTCTGGGTCGAGACCCTCTTATCTCTCGTTTCCTTCGTGGCACCTTGAGGCTGAGACCTGCAACTCGTTCTAGAGTGCCGGCCTGGGACCTGGCTATAGTTTTAGAAGGCCTTTCTAGGGCTCCGCTTGAACCCCTAGATTCGGTCTCTGAGAAGTTTCTTTCGTTTAAGACTACTTTTCTCCTTGCTATTTCGTCCCTTAAAAGAGTCGGAGACCTTCAGGCTCTCTCGGTTTCTCCCACCTGCCTTGAATTTGCACCTGGGATGGTCAAAGCAGGGATACGTCCCTAAGGTACCGACCGTTGTTTCCGAGACCTTTTGTTCTGCAGGCTTTCTGTCCTCCCCCGTTTGCATCGTCGGACCAGGAAAAGTCTAACCTCTTGTGCCCGGTGCGAGCATTGGACACTTACGTTCATCGGACTTCTTCTTTTCGGAAATCCGATCAGCTGTTTGTTTGTTTCGGGTCATCTAAGATAGGTCTTCCTGCCACTAAACAGACACTTAGTAAGTGGATAGTTGGGGCTATCCTTCTTGCCTATGAGTCTTCTGACCTACCGTGCCCTTTGGGGGTCAGAGCTCATTCTACTAGGAGTATGGTGGCCTCTAGAGCCTTATTATCTGGGGCCTCTCTTCAGGATGTTTGTGATGCGGCAGGCTGGTCCTCGCCACTCACATTCGTCAGGTTTTATAGCCTAGACCTGGACGCTACTCCCGGGTCTCAGGTTTTTAATTCTAGAGGCGTTGGGTTTTCTGTCTGACACTCAGGCATTTGTAATATGGCGGTTTGGGTATTCTCGTTCCCAAAGCGTTATCGACGCATCGTCTCTCCCTCGATGGGGAACGTCTCGGTTACGTCTGTAACCTCGGTTCCCCGAGAAGGGAACGAGACGATGCGTCTCCCTGCCATACTTCCTTCATTCCTGTGATCGACTTGCTTCGGTACTGTCGAAGCTAACACCGGTTGCTCCGGTTGGGGTTTTTATCAATTCCTGGTCGTGACGTCACTCCTGACGCTCACTCTCGCCATTGGACTAGTTGACATGGATGCTTCAGACGCACTCACGCAGAATGCGTTCCCAAAGCGTTATCGACGCATCGTCTCGTTCCCTTCTCGGGGAACCGAGGTTACAGACGTAACCGAGACGTTTTGAATAAGGTTATTTAAGTTATAAGTGTATTAATAAAAAAAAGTTAAAACAAATGTAACCGTATAAGATAAGCTTGTGTGTTTTCATCTCAAAGATGTATTTTCTTCTTTTAACTTCTTTTAAATGTATGTGCTTATGTTTGCTAGGCGTGCTTTAAATCTGTATATTTTAAAAATGCAAATAACTTAAGAGCTATTTTAAAGCTTAAATTCATAGGTTTTTTTTTTTTTTTTGATATTCGTTCAACCAACTTGCTTGCTTTTAGATTAATTATTATGTCATTAATAACTCACTCTCATGTCGTTCCAAACCCGTGAGACCTCCCTTTAAGATATTTTAGATTTAGTCCGAGAGCTCTCAGTCCCTCCATTGAAGCTGTGTGTACGGTCTACTGTCCATGTCCAGAAAGGTAATAAAAACATCTTCAAAGTAGTCCATGTGACATCAGAGGGTCAGTTACAATTTTTTGAAACATAAAAAATAAATTTTGGTCCAAAAATAGCAAAAACTATGACTTTATTCAGCATTGTCTTCTCTTCTGTGTCTGGTGTGAGAGAGTTCAAAACAAAGCAGTTTGTGACATAAAAAAAAAAGAAATAGAATAGTTAAATAAATGTAGTGTTGTTATCTGAACACATGTCAGTGTATCTGAGTGAGGTCTTCAGGTCACAGTAAACATTGATCTTAACAGCTGATTCTGGACCTGCTTGTGTAGGAGCTGCAGCTGATTTAGAGCTGGTGACTGGAGACGGTGGATTTGTTTCGCTTGGAGCTGGAAAAGATGAATGTTCAGATACGTCATAGACTACCATCATATTTAAATGACTGATGATTAATTGTTAATATAATTCATTTACTTGGATACTTGACAGTATATGTGGCTGAGGTCTTCAGTTGATCTCTGTGTTTAAGCTGACATCTCCACTCTCTGTTGTGATCTTCATTCAGGAGTGTTGTAGTCAGAGAGTATGGAATAAAATCACTGTCAAAAATAATCTGACAAAAAACAGAATTACGTACAATAGTTTTAAATTACGCACGAGTATATTAAAATTACACACAAATGTTTTGAATTGCGTACAATTATTTTTGAAAGTGATTTTATTCCATAGATGAGACACTGTTCTGAGGAAAATATCTGAAATCTGGAGTCTGTCTGCAGACTTACACCGGCCTGATTCACCAAGATCAGATCAAGACCCTCAGAACAGACTAAAAAAGTCTTAAAATTGTTTATGTGCTCTCTAGAAGTTTGCTCAAAATCACTTTTATGGACTTTTAAATTAAAGGTTCCCTCGTGGTGAAGTGACCTGCCCAACTCAATCCCAGCAGTCCTTAGCCATCTTCAAGAATCAGCACAAAACACATCTCTTCCATCTTTATTTGACCCTCTAACTCTAGCACACTCTATTCTAATTATATTCGTACAAAAAAATACACTTTTTAGACTTGCAATCTATTCATTTGCTGCTTGTTTTTTTTTCATTATTTTTTTATGTATTAATTATTTATTTTTTTATGCTTTTAGCTGGTTTTGATTGCTATTTTTTTTCCTCTTATTGATTAACTTTCATATTTTTAGCTGGATATCGCAAAGAGATAAAAAAAGAAACTGGAATATGTAAACTTACATTTACTTTGAACCAAACTCAAAGTAAATGTAAACAGTCAGAGGAAGGGCCATGATTTTTGCCTAAAATAATATTTGCTCGAGCAAAGCTGTAAATGCAAATAATTATTGAGAATTTAGACAGCTAATTCAATAAATAACAGGGGAAAAGAGATTAGCAATTAGAGTGCATTATCTGAAACGGCCCGAGATGGCGTATTTGCACTCATGCAAGCTGACATCAGAAGGCAGGCTGTAATTTTGAACTTCTAAACAAAAGCCCCCCTCTGGTGTTTAGTCAGCGGAATTACAGCCAATTTCAATATGACTTAATATCTGATCGTTTGTCAGGCTGATTTTCTGCATCAAAATCCGTTCACTGCCAAACACACAACTGTTAACAACAGGAATTTTCCATCTGTTGACTGCCATAAACATTTATCAAAATAGCACTTATGATTTAAATGTTTTAGGTTTACAATCGGGTAGCTAAGCCAATTTTAGACCAGGAGTTTTTATCGTTTATTTTTTAATATCACTGTGGTTCACCACAAATTCAATAACGATATTTAATAAGCAAGGCTTTTTTAACAATCAGAGGAACATTGCTCATGTTCAGATTTACATATTGCAACTAATAAAATATTTCTTTATCTTTTAATTATTCATATTAAAATGTTCTCACTGCAGAGAAATCTTGGTCTTTCTTAACAGGAGAATTTTAACGTTATACTGCAGTTTACTTTCATCAAAATAACAGTGACTATACTGTTAAGTTTCTTTAAATACCTAACACGCTGACTGATCAGCTTTTTGCCTCAGTCAGTTAGGAGTGAGTTTGCGTCTTGCGACTTTTCTCACAAGTACATAATTTCATAGCGGGCATGCAGAAATTATTAATAACATATACACAGATTGAACTGGATTGCTCACAAAACGAAATTTGAAAAGCGCACGTTATCTCCACCAAATAATATGTAGCCGCACTGGGTTGTACATAATTATTAACTCAAATGACATATAGGGAATTTGAATAATTAATCAGGAATATGATTTATATATATATATATATATATATATATATATATATATATATAAATATATATATATATATATATCATAGGACAGTTACATTAAATTTATTGAAGATGAAAAATAGCTCAAGGGCATATATCAATAACTCATTAAAAAGGGACTGTAATTTACTCATTAATATGTCAATATTCCATTCTTCATATCAATTATAGTGATATCTCTTACTGTAAATTCCCCCAAATCAAACAGTGGTTTGTCCAGCAAACGGTCGTAAGATTAACTTATCAATTTTCAATAAAGTTATCACTTCTTATAATTCAAGGAAAAATATTCTCTGGCCATGAAAACATTATCCTTTCATTATGAAATGTAGTTACTAAAAAGTAAAGAGCTTGTAGCTAAAGATCAGACATTTCATTGACTCGTAATGTGAGCGGTGAGCAATCATGAATATATATTGGTTTTCAATAATTGAACTAATAATACATCAAACTACAAATCACACAGAGTAAATATGCGTACGACAATACAGACAGTAAACTTTGCACAAGACATAACGGAATCCAAATAAGGGAGAGGGAGAGAGAGAGAGAGAATGAATGAGAGAGAAAGGATGAGAGAGAGGTGAGAGAGAGAGAGAGAGAGAGAGAGAGAGAGAGAGAGAGAGAGAGAGAGAGCGTGATCACAGAACGAGCTCAGTTATGCAAACTCACAGACACTTTGTGGCTAGGCGTGTTCTTTCGTGTCTTCCTGCTGCGGAATCGCGCGATATATGGAAGGTCCAAAAAAGCAATGTTTCAGCATTCGTCTTCCTCGTGTGGAGAGGCGAATAGGTGAATAAACTTAGGAACCAAAAGAAACAAACACAACGGAGATGAAAGCTCCCGAAGGAGCCATGAGAACGGCTGTCCTCTCAGACAGATCAGACGATAGGAGAGCGGACCAAGGCCGAGAAGAAGGACGAGCGGGGTCAGAGCGCCAGAGAAGAAGGGCAAGAGAGAGAGGAACTTCCTGGGTCAGCTCTTATGGCTTGAAATGGTTCACGCCTCTGTTCGCGTGAACAACCAATGAACATCCACGATCTGAAGTGCGAAACCTCTGGGGAAACACCCACTCTTATAAGTTCTGGTTTATAAGATTTCAGCAGTGATATTCCAGCAAGTTCGTAATTCCAGATTAATACATTTTACACAACTTTCATACAGGTGGATAGTTGGGTCACAACATGACAATTCCAAAAACACCAAAAAGTACATATATAACTGATAGAAACACGACATTACATTCATATGAAGAATTACACACTTTTAAAGATTAACACACAATAAAATTGTGGATACTCCAATTATTTATTATGGAAAACATCGAATGCACCAAAAAGCAATACTTAAAGGAACACTCCGACTTTTTGGGACTTTAGCTTATTCACAGTATCCCCCAGAGTTAGATAAGTCCATACATACCTTTTTCATTTCTGTGCGTTCTGTAAGTGTTATTTGACGCACCCACCGCTAGCCTAGCTTAGCACAAAGACTGGATGTAAATGGATAATGGTAGCATAGTAATCCCAATAAGTGACAAAATAATGCAAACATTTTCCTATTTACATGTTGTGATCTGTATAGTGACAGCGTGTACAAATAACAAGGCTATATTAGACAGAGACCATTTTTTATCGTATAAATACTGGGAACTATATTCTCACTAGGCGTAGGGTTAGGTTTACCCATTTAACTGGAAGCTTATCTTGAATCCCTACATACTAAGATCTCTTAGATTAGATTCTCTACTGTAAGGACTGGAAAAGTAGGGTTGTATTGTCTTTATGGTGGTCATCAGAAGTCTGTGGTCTCCTCTTAAACCAGCTGGTGGCGCTAGAAGGAATTATCTCAGTGAAATATCAACTGTACACCGCGTCTGTTTTCTCTGCAAACTTGTGCATACTTGTGTTTCTCTGTATATTAATTGGTGACATGTTTTTAAATGATAGACATTATTTATTGTATGTTATTTTTATGTTCATTGCATCAGTGATCACATGGATAATATCTTGTGGAGCTTCATGTTCAGCCGATCCTCACTCTCACACATCCAGGAAACCAGATCATCATATTATTGTTATTTTTATATTAACTTTGCTGGTGCTTTTACTGTTCTTTATTTTGTAACATAGACAGATATTTTATATTTTATGAGGCTCTTTTATTTTATTGTAACACATGGACATCTAAATTCACATATAAATAATCAAAACATAAATATAAAATATATAAATATATAAATATATATATATATATATTTCTTACTTTTTAAAGTGATTCTTAAAGTGATATTCTCTGTATGTTTTGTGATCATATTAAAAGTAAATATTATATTCATGCAGGTTAGTTTTAGAGATGAGAAGTTGCTCTGTTCCCTAAATTTGAATAATTGAATTGATAGGTCTGAAGATGATGGCTCACAAGATGAAATACTATATAAACAATAAATTAATTGTAGTGTTTGTTTGAATTTGCACAATATTAATCAATACTACAATTTGTAGAAAAAAGTAAATGCAAACATCCAGCCATGAATATTTAATGGTTACTGGAGTAAAAGCATGTCATACAAATCCTAACGAATTAACCACCAATTTGCCAAAACATAAAACATTTACAAATCAAGATTGTTTTGGAGAAACTGTGATGTACAAAGTGCTTGAAGAAGCTTCAGTTTTTGACGTCTTGTTCAGAAATGAGAACGAGCTGCTCTTGACTGGTTTCTGGTTGTCAGTTTTCCACTGATTATCAGTTTTATCTGCTGGTTTGTGCTCAGTCTGGTTATAGTTATCATCTCATCTCTGACTGTGGTTTTACTAATAGATCTTTATCATAAGAATCTGAAAATACATAAATGCATGTTAGTTCTGCTGCAGGTCTGTGTCTATTACATTAACATGATCTTTTCCAAAATAACGTTCAGGTCACTCTTGATTTTAAGGTTCAGTTCTCACCATTGTCTAACTATGAACGATGAATTTTGCCTCAATAAACTTCTAATTACTGCTTATTAATAGATAATAAGGTAGCTGTTTAGGTATTGGTCAGGATTAGGAATGTAGAATATGGTCATGCAGGAAATATGTGCTTTATACAGTAAGTACTAAAAAGCCAATATTCAATTAATATGCATGATAATAACTAAACTAATTAATAGTGAGAATCGGTCCTTATAATAAAATGTTACCCTTTTTTCTTTTTTTTGTTGTACAATCAACAGATAAATTAAAAAAATGATATTTTTAATTTCTCCTAAATATATTCATTTAATAATTTATCTGCTCACATCAAGACAACTTTTAACTGTTTTAATTTCAGAACTAAAAAAAAGAACAATGAAAAAAAAAGAACAAAAAAAAACATTTATTAGCTTTCCTTTAACTACCATCTTCTTTTCTCTCTATTCTCTTCAAGCTTGTATTCTTGCTCACTCCTGGTTGTTTCTCACTTATAGCTCTGATATCAGTGTTTGTGTGGGGCCTTGCTTAAATGTGCTCTAATCATTTCTATCCACTTAAAGTTTTACACTTAAAACTGTTTACTCATATCACACGAGACTCAAGTCATTTCAGTGACCATGTATCAGGTATATAAAGCTCTGGATGAGCAAGAGAGCTGAAGGTACATGTGAACACAATCAGAGCTGTAGATTTAGCTAGGGCTGATGCAGACATGACTCTACTAACTTACTGAAAACATGAAATGTAATTTTATTAATAAGATTCGGGAGGAGCGTGTCAGATACTTAGCCTAACCAACACAGGTGGACCATAATCAAGTAATCAATCCCATAATATAAATATCGCTGACTTACCTCTATCCATTGATGGTTTATCAGCATGCTGGTTCGCCCTTTGTCACCTTACCACAGACCCAATTTCAAGCTCCGAACTCGCCTCGCCCTCCTCGAGTGCTGGATTGTAGCAGAAAGAATCCAACCAGCCCTGGCCGAAACCCCAGTTCTCACCGCGGCTCAGCCTTTCACCCCGGCATTCCGGCCGAGTGGCAGTTTGAGGCCGCTTCCTCTAGCGGCGCAGACCGCACAACGTTAACCAATACATTTTCAGGCGAAGACGCTAAAAAAAGGTTCTTCTTTTTCTTCATTGGATTTTTACGGAAGTTGGCATCCAAAGTGTTGCATCTAAAAGCAGGTTAAGTTTGTTAAACGACGTCATGACGCAGTCCCGTCTTCTTCTACTAGTGTTTTATGGCGGTTTTGGCAAACCAGCGTAAAGGTGCGTTACCGCCACCTGCTGATCAGGGGTGTGGATTGCGCATAGATTTGGACTACAGATACAAACGTTCCGTCGGATGATGATACTACTTTTAACCACGAAGCCAAGGCATTACATTCGCCTTACCGCGCACGTTTAAACCTCACTGAAATGATACAGACATAAGTTCCATGATTTCAAAAAATAAAAAATAATAAAATAAAAATGCTTGTAAATCTCTGGATAAAAGCGTCTGCTAAATGTTTAATTTAATTTTACATTTTAATTTCCATGAAAGTTTTCTGGTAGGACCAAATCATTTAGTGACCTATTTCACCATTCACCGGCGTGATCACTCAACATTAATCTAAAACGCATCTGCCCTCGTGTTATGACGCAGGATAGCAAGTGTGAGTAAAATTACTGTCGCCTTTTAAGGAACGTAATACGAAAAATATCTTTAGAAACCACTTGGAAGCCAATAGCACATAACTGCTATTAACCCATTTGCTTGCAAGCATCGCCAACGGCCCCAGTTTATTATCGTTTCACTTTCACAGCACGTTAAACATCACTCTCTTACTTGATCTGGATAAACCGTGCATCAGTTGAAAGTCTAAAGACTATGGCTTTGATATTTGACCAATATTTCGATAAAACATAATTTCAGCGACAGTTATTTAGTAATTATGTCAGGAAAACGATTCCTATTCCTGAACGGTAAATGTCGAAGTGTTAGCTCGTGGACAAATGTTGATCATTGATCTAGTCAGAAAGAATCATGAGCAGAAACATCTTTATTTTGGGTGTGTAATTTCTGTCTCCATGCCAAAAAATGGGGGGTGTCTGGTAAGGGGTTAACGTTACTGCTATAATCATGTCTTTCGGTACAACGTCTTACAAGACTAAACATGCTTCATCGTTTCCAAAAGCCTCTGTTCCCACAGTCCATACTACAATGTGAAAAAAGCATTCCAAACATATCCACTCGGGAGACCGTCTCAAGAGCCCGGAGGCCAAATGAGATGAAAGATGCTTTTCCAACAGGAACATAATAATGTGGACAAGGCTTGAGGAATTGTCAAATCAGGCAACCAATTGCTAAGCTGGCAACACAGTAGGCTACCCATTCATTTTTAGCTTGCCCCATCAAATGTTACTAACCCTTTTTTACTCTTCCCACAGCCAACATCTACAGCAGCCAAAGCAAGTAGCCTTACCTGTACCTCCTCACTGCCGCAGCAGTGTCTGCTCCCGCAGGAGCCTTTCCCATATCTCCCCACTGCCGCAGCAGTGTCTGCTCCCGCAGGAGCCTTTCCTATACCTCCTCACTGCCGCAGCAGTGTCTGCTCCCGCAAGAGCCTTTCCAGTATCTCCCCACTGCCGCAGCTGCGTCTGTTCACACGCAAAAAACAAAACAAAAAAACACATCACCTCCGCTTAAAGGTATGCCATGCATCCTAGGTTGCGGTGATAGCATCATGTATCGACAATAGCCAAGACGATATTAGGCCCATTCTCCAACCAACGTTTTTTTTTATAATTATTAGACGGCCTACCATAATTTGGCTATCAAACCGCTCCGTTATCCCATCTCAGCACTGCACTTCATGCTTGCCCGTGCTCTCAAAGGATGATGTGAGCCTGTAGGTGGCAAAGAAGCACATCGTTTGCAGATATAAGGTATTCCATCGTACTTTAACAGGTAATCCGATACGTGCCATATTTTAAAGGAGCTCTCACTAACGAAGTTTAATGCCACAATTACGTTAGAACGCATCTCATTCTGGTTTCAGGGGTGGTGCGGCGGTACCATCATGAGTAGGGGTGTCACGATTCTCCAAATCCTCGATTCGATTGCATTTTCGATTCTAAGGTCACGATTCGATTCGATTCTCGATTTTTACATTTATTCTTTTTAAGCACAGATTGTCATTTTTCTAACTAGACTTTTATGCAATATAACATCTGACCTTTGTTTGCAATGTACCACACTACATTGTTTTTGATTAAATTTTTTGATTTAACTTTTATTAACAACATAATGTAACAATAACTTATATCTTTAGTCAATTGAAAATTTAAAATAAACTGCCATCCAGTTTCTCTTTTGTAAGTGCAGTCTTCTTCACAAAAGATGACATTCAAGTTCACAACAAAACAAACAAAAACAATAAAACAATGTCCATAGTCTCTGAACAATTAAGTGTCTTAAACTATTTCCGAACAGATGAACATATACCACACTGATAACTACTTTTTATCCCCTGAGAATGATGACTGTATTTTCTTCCTAAAGAAGGATATGTTATTTAGAGCTGCTCTTTGAGTTGTCAAAAACATTAACATTTTTTTTTATAATAGAACAACACAAGACAACTGTAACAATTTTGCAGTTTTAAGTTCTTCTTAAAGAGGAATATGGAAAGAGAACTGCTAAAATATTACTAAAATATTGCTAAAATATTAACTATTTACATTTCTATGGGCAGACTTTTTTATATTTTCATGTTCTTCTTTAAGAAAATGAGAATGTCTACATTTTCTGGAGAGAGGGCTGCTCTTTGAGCTGTCACAATGTCCCCTGCTGTTGAGAACACTCTCTCACTTGCCACACTTGTTGCTTGTACAGCAAGATAACGTTTGGCAAGCTTGGACAAATGTGGGTACTGGTGCTCATTTACTTTAGCCATTTTGTATAGCTGAATCTCGTCTTTCACAACATCAGGCCATGGTTTGGTTGCTGATGATGATGCAGTGGAGGCTGTGCTGAAAAAATCACCAAACAGTTCACTGAGTGCTGTTCTCTTTGCTGGGGGGCTGCCTCTGCTGGTTGCTACAGTTTCTTGATCCTCTGCAGGGTTTTGGCTGGACCCTTCTCCTGAGGCATGAGACTGAAATAGTCACAAAAAACACAGTTGTTTAAGGTAATGAACAGGCAGAAATTATATTTAAGTGTGACAACAAGAAGCAGAAAGCATATTGTGATTAGTCCTATTCCTGAAATATTATGAATGTGAAGGAAAAAAAAAACTACTTTAAAGAATAAGATGGTCATTTCATCACATTAGACTAAATGCATCACATACTTGTGTGGGGTGCTCTTGCAAAATTTTCTCCTCCAGACAATTAAAGATCTCATTCAGAGATTAGTCATCCAGGTGGGGTAAAGTCTATAACCTAGGATCCAAGGCAGTGCTCTCATTCAGGAAAGTCTTGGGTCTGAATACCTCTCTTCAACGTTTGCCTCTATAGCACATTTAACATCCTTTACAATTGTTGAATCTGTGTCACTGTGTTTCATAGATGTCAGGATGGTGTGTTGTAGGGGCATGATCATAGACACAGTAGGCTGCTGTTCGGAACTCATCAAGGTTGTGACTGTTTTCAGGGGCTTCAGTACCTGACATACATCTTCCAGAACAGTCACATCTTGATCAGAGAGGGTGATAAGGTCTTTTTCTGCAAGTGCAGAATAGACAGCAGCTTGTTGCTCTAAATAGCGTGTGATCATGTCATAGCTGGAGTGCCACCTTGTAATGACATCTTGAACCAGCTTCTGAGGAGGAAGCTGAAGCATGTCTTGTTTTGACTTTAAGATGGTTGCTGCAGTGGTACTTCTGTGGAAAAAAGTGACCACCCTCCTGACTCTGCCCAAAAGACGGGAAATCTGGTTTACTCCCAAACCCTTCTGGGAGGCCAGCTTCACAGTGTGGGCTAAACATCCAATGTTTGGTGACAATCCTGCTGCATTTGAGGCATTGACAATGTTCTTAGCATTATCAGTTGTCACAGGGATGGTTGAATTTTTTCTGTCCAACTTCCATTCCACTACCACTTCCCTCAGCACTTCTGCTAAATGTTCACTTGTGTGTGCTTCATATATGGGGCGAGTTTGAAGGATTGGATTTTGAATTTCCCAGTCATCATTAATGTAATGTGCTGTGACAGTCATGAAGCTGTGTGTTGCTCTGGATGTCCAGCAATCTGTAGTCAAGGCAACTAAATGTGCGCTGTTCAGACCTTCAATAACTTTCTCTTTTACATTATTGTACATGGAGGGAATCACCGTAGCTGTGAGATGCGTTTTACTTGGGATTTCGTAGCGTGGCTCTAGCACGCTAATTAAATGCCTAAAACCTGAGTTTTCCACCACCAAATAAGGTCGCATGTCCAAGGCTATGAATACTCCTACCGCACGCGTAATTGCATTTGCACGAGTTGAGTTGCTTGGAAGTTTAATTCCAAATGAAGACGGAAGAGTAGTTTGTGTAGTTGTTGGTTTAACAGATAAATCTATGTTTTTGTGGTGCCTGTGGAGATCCCCTGCCATGTTAGTCGTGCTGCCAGTGAGAGAATATGGTACACGCACATAGCACAGCTCGCAAACTGTTGTTTTTTTTGTTGACAACGCGAACGTTGTCAACATAATTACTGGAAATCCAAAATACTTCCACACCAGCGACTTCAGTGAAAGAGCAGGGGATTTGAGTTCTGTCGATGGGTCTCCTGCATCTGCAGTTGCCATGCTATCTTTTGAGAGGCTGTTAGAGGAGGTTGACTCGCAGCACTTCAACACATGTGTTTTTTTCCGCTTGGCAAGTAACCAGACGCAACATGGGGGCGTGGCAGCATCGACGATTCCATTTTTTAATTCGAAGTTTGAGACTGTGACTTAATTTCGATCGATTTCGATTTAAAATCGTGACACCCCAAATCATGAGGCATGTGGTCCGTAGCGTGTACGACCAAGGCATCATTTCAACCGAACTCACTCCAAATATATGAACTTACTGGTTTTTGAATACCTTATATTTAAGGCATTCGTTTACGTCCATATTAAGGTTAAATCGTTGGACTTTAAATGGAATCTACTATCGTTTAAAAAAAATTTTAAAAAATAAAATAAATAAATAAATAAATAAAAATAAATTCACAGGACAAGCGAGATGACAGTAGTGCCGACTACATGAACTAGCAGTTTTAAATATAGTATTTTATATTTAATGCCAGTTTATCAATACGTCCGAAAGTATATTTTTCGATTATTGGTGATTCTATAGGCTCTTTTCGTGCACCTGCATGGTAAAAATGGCAAATAGTAAGCTCAGACAAGTATAAAGGATCTTTCTATTACTCCACCCATGCACAATTACATCGTCGATATGTACCATTGATCTCACGTGCTGACAATATGACGATTCGACAACGACCACATCCCCGATACATGGCACCTATTTGGTGTACGTTGGCACAGGAATTCCAATTTATTTTTGCACGCTTAATTTCGAATACAATGACTGCACCAAGATTTTTTGGACTAATTATCGGAAGCAGCTCATTGGATTTGCTAAACAATTATTCAAGTAAGCGTCTACCCTCGTAGACAACCAAATCATCCTTAATATCGAACTACCTGTCAGATGCTGCAAGAGAGCTCCCGGTTGAGCCAACCTTTGCCTTCTCCTTTCAACTATCAGCAAAGCTTACTCGTATGACATCGAGAGTATTAAACTCCTGTCAGATGACTTTTCCTTTTCCATCCTTGGCCAGCGAGGCTCACCCGTTCGATGCGAGTGCTCCCATCGGACGCCGGCGAGAGCCTCCTGGCCAGCCAACCATGACCATTCCACGTGGTTTAGGTCACAAAACCTACAAGCTAGCCGTTCAATGCCGCAAGTACCAAACACACAAATAAACCCTCCCTCCTTCCTACAGTCGTCAAGGCTTACCCGTTTCTTGCTGTGAGTAGCAAACTCCCATAAGACGCAGACGACAGCCTAACGACCATACAAACTTACCTTTTCCATCCTACGGCCTGCGAGGCTCACCCAGTTGTTTTTGGGGAACAGGAAGTCCCCGTTTGGATGCTGGCAAGAGCCTCCTGGCCACCTATCGTTACCTTTTCTGTCCCACATCCGGAGAAGCTTACCCGTTCGATGCGTGTGCTCCCTAAGGACGCCGGCGAGAGCCTCCCGGTTAGACAACCTTAACTTTTCCTTTTCTATGGTCAGACAGGCTTACCCGTTCGATGCGAGTGCTCCCTTCGGACGCCGGCGAGAGCCTCCTGGACAGACTTCCTTTACGTTTCCACTCTACGGTCGGCGAGGCTTACCCGTTCGATGCGTGTGTTCCCTCCGGACGTCGGTAACAGTCTCTCGGCCACGCAACTTATCTTTCCATTTGACGGTAGGCGAGGCTTAACCGTCCGACGCTAAGAGTCTCATCCTCTCGCCAAATCCTGCAAAAAACAAAAACAAAAAAACAACAACTCTCAGCTACCCTCACATCTTTTAACTCCGCCTGGCGAGGCTTACCCGTTCGATGTTCTGAGTTTAATGCCCCATCGGATGCCGCGAGAGTCCTCCCAGTCGGGTTTTCCTTTCCACTCTCTCCGTCCGGCGAGGCTTATCCGTCTGTTGCATGTGCTCCCTTCAGACGTCTGGTGAGAGGTCTCCCAGTCGGGCCTATGCTTGCCAGCCGCAAGTGAGTCTCATCCCTTCGGATGTCGCCAGAGTCCTCCTTGTTGGCCAGCCCAAAGCTTTTTATATGCCAAACCGAGAGGACCCAGACGTCCGTCATCCTGAGTCTCAATCTCCTGTCAGAGGATTCATGGGCCCTCTCGGTCAGTATTAGGCCCTTCACCCACTGAATAGCAGGGGCTATCAGCCAGTAGGGCCCGTACGTCGACAACGACTACTCTCCCAACGCCCAAGTCACTCCCTCCGGAGTACGTAGGCCCTTCCAGCCTGCCAACGAGACAACTTCTCACAAACCAAATCAGCCCCCGCCAGTACTCTATGCTTTTTTTGGGGGGGGCATTGTTTAAACTGGCGGCTGTCCTTTTGTACATTTGCCTTTTTGGTGGGTACTCTAGGTCCGGGCCATTCCCGAGCTCGGAGCCCTTCCCCGCAGCGCGCCAAATACGCATACCATACCTCAGCTAATTATATGTAAGCGTGAACTAGTGAAATGTTTCATTAGTAATGACCTGTTACTCAGAACAAAACTATAATTTTAACAAATCTACACTGGATTTATAGAGGTGCTACAAAACGTGTTTTCTTAATTTACATTTGTTAATACTTTTTACAATTATGGATATTATTCATTCATCTTACTAAAACAGCCGGAGCTCAGATCTGAGAGATAAGATCAAACCAGCAGATAAACCAACAACCAGAAACCGGCAAAAAAAAAAAGAAAAAAAAAAATACATATATATAAAGAGCAAAGACACAGATAGTGTGACAGATGAAATCAAACAAGATTGGAAACGTTCTTATGTCATGAGAACAGTGCTGTAGAATTCTACTGAATATATCTGGGTAAGACAAAATTGTTGTTTTCACTTCAAGTCATTAAATATGAAAAGACATACAATACATATAATGCATTAGTCTTTTGTTGTTGTATGTTAAGGAAAAATTATGAGATGTGTATCTACTGAAAGTTGATCAGCACTTATTCTGCACAAATAAATTTTTTCAATTTCCATAATTACATATTTTCAGATGGAAATCATGAATACCTTAAACGGATTCCATTTTATGGAAAATTATCCATTTATCTGGGAGCTGGAAGCCGACTGGCTGGAGGTGAAGGTCAGATGGTACATCTTCATCATCATTAGTGTGTGTGCAGGTCTACCAGCTCTTGTTTGGTCTGTCAAAGATCTAATTCATCACAGAAAGAATGGACACCAGATTTCAGTCTTTATCCTCCTCCTCCTCCTCACTGACTTTGCTGAGCTTCTCTTGAGTCCCTGCATACTGATAAAATATCTCTTAAATATGTGGTATACGAATTGGACAAATAGGGTTTTGTGGGGTCTATGGTGGTCATTGAAAGTCTGTGGTCTCCTCTTAAACCAGCTGGTGGCGCTAGAGGGAATTCTCTCAGTGAAATATCCACTGTACACTGCTTCTGTTTTCTCTTCACCATGTTTTAAAATTTTCTACATACTTGTGTTTCTTTGTATCATTATTGGGGAAATGTTTTTTGATAGTAATGATAGATATTTTTTTCTTGTTCTTTTTATCTTCATTGTGTCAGTGATCACATGGATAATATCTGCTAGAGCTTCATATTCTGCTGATCATCACTCTCACACATCAAGGAAACCAGATCGTCATATTTTATTTGTTTTCATATTCAATCTGCTGGTGATTTATCTGCCCTATACTGTATTCAGTTTCTTCATTTACTCGAGTCCATTATACCGTGGGCTTCTTCCTGTTTTCGGTATTCCTATCTTCCTGAGGAGTGTGAGTCTGATTTCAGATCCTCTTCTGTGTGTGCTGGTCTGCAGACAGAGTCTCAGAATTCAAACATCACTAAAACCAGAAGAGACTAGTTTAGTCTGAAGAGGTCTGGGAAGATGAGCTGGTTTTGATGTCATGATAGTTTGATTATATACAAAGATATATTGAAAATGTTTATTATAAGCACATGCTCTCGTGATAACTATTCGACTGTAAAGTTTTGTACTGTCTGCTGAATATATGTATTATGCTTCTTGTGCTGTGTTTTTATTTTCCCATGCATGATCCTATTTTAAACACATTACTGGAAAGACCCTAAACCAAAATATATTGAATAAATAAGTAGGTAAATGATAGAATAGAATATACAGTATTGATCAAAATAATAGCAGTACAATGTGACTAACCAGAATAATCAAGGTTTTTAGTATATTTTTTATTGCTACGTGGCAAACAAGTTACCAGTAGGTTCAGTAGATTGTCAGAAAACAAACAAGACCCAGCATTCATGATATGCACGCATGATATGCACATTCATATTAATGCTGTTTAATGATCTTTACATGTATAACTCACACAAAACATAAACTGCTAAAACACAGTCATCGGGATCAGCTCTGTATAAAATATAAAGTCTCAAACAAGGTCTTCATTTGTGGTAATTTATACTCTTACTGTATATATTCATTCTTTATATCGTTCTTCGGAGGTATTCTGTTTTCATCATTTCACTAATTTTGTGATCAATGGATGATATGACCCAAAGAGACTTGCTGTCTTTCATTTATATGCTGTCATCAGCATGCGTGATATGCACAAAAAAGCATCATAAAATCCTCCCAAAAAGCAAGAAACATAACTTAACATAAGAGCAATACAAACCAACACTCATGTATTTTGCTTTATTTCAAACATGCTGCATTAATGTACACTGAACTAAATTATAAAAGCAACACTTTTGTTTTTTCCCCCATTTTTCATGAGCTGAACTTAAATATATTAGACCTTGTACACAAAAGGCCTATTTCTGTCTAAATCTGTGTTAGTGAGCACTTCTTCTTTTCCAAGATAATCCATCCACCTCACAGGTGTGACATATCAAGATGCTGATTAGACAGCAGGATTATTCCACAGGTGTGCCTTAGGCTGGCCACAATAAAAGCACACTCTAAAATGTTTTACTGTATTGGGGGTCCCAGGGGATCCAAAAACCAGTCAGTATCTGGTGTGGTCACCATTTTCCTCACACAGTGAAGTAATATGCAAAATAGCAATGCAATTTGTAAATAGGCAATATACTTCATTAACTAAACATACATTTTCCTATACATATGCGCAAAATTTAGTGCAAAATGAAAGTATAAATTTGCCATTTCCTATATTAATTTGCATACATTTAATTAAAACAGTTTAAATGCATTTGGACTTACAGGTAGAACACATGGAAATGCATTTTCATCATGAAACTGTGTGATAATTAGCTAAATGCAGTGAAAATTTGCAGCCCCGAGTGAAAAGAACCCACCCCCATGTCTTTATGACACCGTGATCTAAAGATATCCATCTGGGCTTTATGTATATAATGGCAGCCAATGGGATCAGTTGCTAGGGTGCTCTAACTGGTTACTAGCGAGTGGCTTAATAAGTATGTGAGGTATTAAATAAAAAGTGTGTGAGATAATAACAGTAATGCTTTGCCTTTGGCACACACCACTATGCATATGATGCCATACAGTACTTTCAAATTATGAATTAAATAAAGATTATTCACATCTCTTATTGGAACCACAGTCAGAGCTCAGATACTGTATGAGAGCTGAGATCAAACTACCAGATAAACCTTTATTTATTCTCTTGCGTATTTTCGGCTCAATAGGGCAAATATATATTTGAGAGACTAGAAAATGCAATATCATCCATTTCATTGGGAGGTGGAAGCTGGCTGCGAGCTTCTCTTGAGTCCCTGCATACTGCTAAAACAACTCTTAGAGGAGATTTCCTGGTTTAAGGATTGGACATGTTGATTTTTCTGGACTTTATGGTGTTATGGATATGGAGTCTCCTCTTAAACCAGCTGGTGGCTTTATTTTTTTCTATGAATATTATTTATTTATTATTGTTTTTATTTTCATTGTGTCAGTGATCACATGGATAATATATTGTGGAGTTTCATGTTCTGCTGATCATCACTCTCACCCATCCAGGAAACAAGATCATCATATTTTGGTGGTTTTCATATTCAATCTGCTGGTGATTTATATACCGTTTATTTTCCTCAATTTCATATGCATAATCAGTCCAGTATTAAGCAAGTATCTTCCTGTTTTCTGTATTCCTTATCTCTTGATAGTGTTGAGCAGTGGTGTCAAAAGTACTGGCATTCATTACTCAAGTAGAAGTATAGATACTAGGGTTTAAAAAGACTTTTGTAGAAGTTGAAGTATCAACTCAAGCTTTTTACTCAAGTAAAAGTGTAAAAGTACTGGTTTAAAAAACTACTTAAAGTATAAAAGTAAAAGTAATGTAAGGGGAAAAAAATGCCATTAAGAACAAAAAGCTTAGGCCGTGGCACAGGGGCCTATTGTGCACTACCCCACCTCCTTAAAAAACATTTTTTCTAAAGGCCATAGGCCATAATGACTATAATGTTATTTTAAAATGTTCATGTTGAAAAATTTGGGATGCACTGGGCTTCCTGTTTCAGCCGCATATATAAAAAATACAAACATGGTGTGCACATCCCAAACATCCAATTAGGACACAGGTGCAAGACAACTAAATGATATAGACAAATAAAGAAGTTAAGTCTGAACACTGAAAACTACTGCTCCAGAGGAATTTAATCAAGCAACGTTTCGACCTTCAGGTCTTCCTCAGCCGCATATATGCCCATTTAAAATGAACGCACTTTAGTACAATCCAAATACATTAAAGGACTAGAGATATGATGACTAGTTGCCAATAAGTATTGTTATGGTGCAAAAAGTCAAACTTCATAGGCTTGTCATCAATAACTTTTAATGGAATGTTTATGTACATCCATGATTAGCTGCAGGAATCTGTGAGGGCAATGGACAAGAACATTGGTGCAGGCTTAGTAACAATTACACTTGTACGGTTGTCTATTTACAATAAACATTATAGTGCTGTCAAAATGAATGATTAATCCAAGTGATTGATCAAAAACTAAAACTGAAAAAGAAGTCATAATCCTGATACCTTCTTGATTGATAGCTTCTTGTATTCGGTACATACATCTGCTATGTCCAGTATTTGGGGGGTAACGAGTTACAAAGTTGGTATAGCCTACTTATCACAACATTGTCAATTGCATCGTCAATCGAAAACGCTAATTTATTAAAACGTCTCGCTACCGAACTACCTACAGTAGCTTAATTTGTGGAGGACGAAGAAAAAGCACTCATTTGGTAAATGAGACAGTGAGAAATAATAACTTTTAAGTAGGGTCCAGTGCCTTTTCAATACTTTTAAAACGATACCGGCTCCTAAACGGTGCCTGAACCGATACTTTAAACAAAAGAACCACAAAAAAACTATGGATAACTTTAAAGAACATTACAAATATTTTAAATAAATCCATAGCTTGTTGTGCAAATTGTGCTTCCCTTAATCTAAGCCTAATAAATGTATTTCACAATCTGGGTCATTATTTAATACAAAACCACACATAATGTTTCTACTGTATCTCTGTCACTCACTCTGATATTTAGTTAAGATGAGTGCTGTCTGTCACTGTCTTAAATCAGTTCTGTGAATTACTGTATGCACATTCTTTATAAAGTAGCTACAATGTCGTTTTTAAAATACAGTACTGTGCAAAAGTCATATGGAAAAATGAGTATTTTCTCCCCAAAAAGAGTTTTAAGCCAGCTATTTATATCTTTTGCTGTAGTGTGTCAGTTGGAAATATCAGTTTGCCATTAATTTTAATAATAATCTAGTGCGATTTTGAATGCACAAGCAGTCTGACAACGGCAAAATGAATGTTTGGAAATGTAAACTGTTATTTTATACTGACACACTACAGCAAAATATATAAATAACTGTCCGAACACCATTCTTTTAAGTGAAAATACTAAAGTGTCTAAGACTTTTGCACAGTAGTGTATGTATAAAGTCCGTATGATTAAATTAAGTATATAAGTGTAATTAAAGTATGTGTTCGTTCATATGTGTTAAGGGCTAGATTTTCGCTGGAGGAAACGGCTGTGGTGTGATGAGCGAAAACTTTACAGATGAGAAACCGACTGCTACCTCGTGACCTTTTGTAAACTGTATTTATGACAAAGAACTGCACAGATATGGATATTCTAACAATCTATCGATAAACACACACCTTGTGTCCTCTGTTTGTTTAAGTGCGCATGCGCTGCTCCGTTCGCGGTCTGCGCCTCTGCGGATTGAAGAACGCGCTGAAAGACGGAGAGGAGACCGGTCTGACGCTGGTTTCATATGAAATTTAAGCGGACTGACTCTGAGGCGATTGGATACCGGTTCCATACCCAACCCTACTTTTAAGAAATATATTTTTTGATAAACGAACCCAAAACTGTCTATGTCCTGGCTGGACTGTGATGTGATTTGTGTCACATGCATATATGTTTATACTTCTCATCCAACCACAATCAAATTCAGTCCATCCGGATGGCGCGATTTATCTGGATAGTTTTTTTTTTTTTTTTTTTTTTAATGATGACAAGCCGGAATGTAAACAAGTCAAAATGAAATAGCAGTAACGAAGCTATTTTTAAAATGTAAGGAGTAGAAAGTACAGATACTTGCCTGAAAATGTAAGGAGTAGAATTAAAAAGTCGGCTGAAAAATAATCACTCAAGTAAAGTATAGATACCCCAAATTTCTACTTAAGTACAGTAACGAAGTATTTGTACTTCGTTACTTGACACCTCTGGTGTTGAGGAGTAACTAGTTACATGTAACAGCGTTATTTGATTAAATTACAAAATAAATGTAACTGTAATCAGTTACAGTTACTAAGAAAAAAGATGAGTAATTAAATTACAGTTACTTATGAAAATTTTAACGATTACTAAGGGGATTACATCAGAATATTTACACATATCAACATAACAGTTGTAATTAGGCCTGAAAAGACGTCTTTTCAACTTTAACTTTACAATCACATTTAGACATAATGTAGACGTCTTTTTATAAATGTCTTTTCACCTTTCAACTAAATTTTAACGTTGTTTAAATGTCTGCCAATGACATCTTTTCAACGATTTTTTACTGGTTGGCTCATTGTCAAGGTTGTTTCAGATCAACACCTGCAAGTGACCACTAGGTTTGACCGATGAGACGGGGGTCGGATTGATTCGAAGCCTGGACACAATATGAAACATTTGCTTCAGATGTTTCATTGCTTCACGAAGCCACAATCTGCCCACCACTACAAACACAGGGAAAACGCTCGGAAATGCCAGAACGAACTAAACAAGACTTCGCAATCATAGAGTATACAAATATAGTTTATAGGGAATTGGCAATCAGACTCCAAGTAATCAATGCGAGAGAGAGAGAGAGAGAGAGAGAGAGAGAGGACTGTGGAAGCACACAGCTGGAGCAGAGAAGCGACACTCTGTTCAGGATTTCATATTTTATCGTAGGTTTAGGGGGAGCGAGTGCAAACAAAAAACACAACCCTTACGGAAATTAATGTAGCCTATGGTATAGCATTATCCATAGATTTACCATAAAATTTGTAGTAAAAATAAATACAAGTGGTAATTAGTTTGCCAAAAAACAAAAATGCACTTAAAAAACATGGTAAAAGTCAAATAAAATTCTTTAGTATTAAAGTCATGAGAGGATGGATGGATAATGGAAGTGAAGGTGCAGTTCAGAAAGGAACTATTAATTTTGTTGCATGTCCCCAACCTAAGGATTTAAATTTCCATACACAAAATAGGATTGTACATGTTTCAGAATGTGCTGTAGGTGTATGAGTGTGAAATTTCCCAGTCCGCCCCTTGTGGAAATTAATGGCGCAGACATGCGGTTTCATTTATTACACATAGGTCAACTGAAGCTCGCAGTGTTTTCAGCCTCTGACGCCTCAATATATGAGTAGTGAGTCACTTCATGAACATTGTTATTATTTTGAGAAACTATCATCATTTCATAAAAAAAGAGACAGCAGTTTCAAAAAGACACCAGTGTTTAAGGTGTTTAGTACAGAAAATAGGACACATGCTTATTAGATAACTGTATTTGAGTTCATGTATATGCTTTTATCTTTTATCTTATCAACAATTTTTTTCCCCAAACTCTTGTTAGATGCAGTGTTTCCTGTATTTATGCAAAGATTTGGTTTCAAAAACAGTATCTATAAACTATTCATTTTGATTTAAAATCTAAAATAAAAAGTCAGTACTAAAATCTGATTTTGTGGTGGATGTGTACAAATGTGATCATCTTAATTCAAGTGATGAACTACGGTGAAAATCTGGCAGTGTTGAACACTAGAGTAAGGTAAACCTCGCATGGTGTAAATATTTGAAAATGATTAACAGGCAAATAGACATTCATTAGAAATTTAGAAAAGTTATCAAAAAGTACTCAAAAGTAATTAGTTTAATTACTTTATTAAAGTAATTAAAAAAGTTAAACTACCATTACATTTTAAATAGGGTAACTTGTAATCTGTTACCTTTTACATTTCCAAAGTAGCATTCCCAACACTGTCTCTTTAGGAGTGTATGACTGATTTCAGATCCTCTTCTGTCTGTGCTGGTCTGCAGACAGAATCTCAGAATACAAACATCACTAAACCCTGAAGAGACTCGTTTAGGAGGTTTAGAAAGACCGTTTGGTTGTGATGTCATGATATTTGACTAAAGGTCTGTCTTTTTAAATCTTTCAATAGAAGCACATGATCTTATGATAACCATTGAGCTGTAAAATATAAAAATTTTGTGACATATTCAATGTGAAATGTCCACTGGGTGGTGCTAAAAGAGTGTTTATTTTATTCTTATATTTTTGTTTTGTTTCGTTTTTTTTCCTGAGACTTATGAACATACTGTATGGTATGTTGTATGTGATGTTGGTTTTGAAGATATTACCGCAGTTCTGATTTGAAATGTTTAATACTGTGCTGTAAGTCTAATGCTCCATAACGTTTTAAAATAAAGTAAAGATTTTAAAAGTTTAAAATCTGCACTACACCTCAACCTACCCAACAGTATGAACAAAATTGAATGTGACATAAAACCATAATCGCAAGCATGCTGTTTTAGCTTTTTTTTATATCTCTTATCGTTCAGCTCTTTCCTCGTGAGTCATGTTTTTGACAGGATTCGTAATCAAGGATTCCAAATCCTCAGGTACACAAAACTAACCCCCCTGCAACTCAGGCCGCAAAAAATTAAAAATAAAATATTGTACTCGACTCGCTTCCTGACCCGCATTTTTTAAAAGTAGTAAATGCGTCACCCCTTTATATTAATTTAATTACTTAAATAGTCTATAACCTACAGGATAATAAGCGTTATGACCGCACACATAAGGCTTGCCACAAAGAACCGGTAAAGTAATGATTATGCATGTGTCTAAATTAGCAAGGAGACATTTAATTTTTTAATAATTAACTGGTTTTTCTGTGTCGCTGCTAAGATGAAGGTGATAATGCGGATTCGCCATGTACGCCAGAGAGAAATGCACATTTCATATTCACATTATAGCCTATTTATTTTGGTTTGAATATTTTCATTTAAAAGTAGACATTTCTTTTAATTCTTTTTAAACCCACCGACTAAGAGATTAAGACACTACCTGACCCAAAATATCACCCAAAGTTTCTACAGCTTTTTTCTTAGCTTAGCAGAATCTGGAAAAAAGACTGGGGCTAACCTGTTACTGCAGTCAGTAGAGCGATGTGTGTGATGTATGATGTATGAGTGTGTCACTCCTGCTGCCCAAACTTTGTCATCCTGTGGGTCATTTGGTTTATTGAAAAACGATTGCATTGATTTTGCATGTTTCTTGATGATGTGCTTTTTTCGGTGGTACTCACATGCACCATGTCGCTTCACCGTCATATTCACCACAATGTCCCACAGAAAAACTACTTTTGCATAAAATGCAAAAAGCTCTCTCTGCTTCACCATCTTCTGGTCTTAACCAAGAGTATGTAGCGGTCCATTTGGTATTAAAAGGGCATCTTCTCTTTTTCGTGTGCTTAACCCGACCGAACAGCACGCGCACCCTCCAATTTGAGATTGTTGACAATCTTGAGGAGGCGTTCGTGCACCAGTCAACAGTTCAACTAACACTTTTATTGCTCTCCTCTGAACTATTGGACATAAGTTAACAGTACGCCTATGATGTATCTGTGTATTTATTAGGCAATGTCGAATTAAAAAGACAAATTGAAAAATAAAATTGCTGTACAGTACAACAATAAACGGGACTGGTGGTTACTCTATTCCCGCCAGTTATTCAGCCAATAAAGTTTAGGCCTATGTATTTCAAAATTGTGTCTAGTACTATATAAATTACAAAGGTTTCATTGGCATCTTTATTTCAAAGAACCAGACTGATGACTCGTAACCGGGGGTAACCGAGGGTGACCGCAGGCACCCACTCATTTTGGATCAACCCATGCATTGTCTACATTAAACAGGATGCATTTGACAACGGGGTTTTCATTTTAAAAAAGTGTCTCATTTTCCAAAAGTGTCTCATCCACACTGAAACATCAGAAAAATTTAAATTTGCATTCTGCGCATGCGTAAAGCCTAAAAAAAGCTGACTTCAGATGATACACATGAAGCAGACATTATACATTTTCATGCAGTTCTTCTGACAGGATTATTTTATTAACAAAAATAATTCACCATTCACTAATGCAACCAAAGTCGCACACACTCACGATTGCATGTATGATCTAATGCTCCGTCAAAAACCCACCTGGAACGCAGCATAAAATACAACTGCACTCATGTTTTGCCGCAAATAGCGATCACAACTAAATTTGCTTTCATCTTTGCAGGAATGTGATCTGAAGATTGTATAAAGTGTGAAAGTGCATTTCACATAACGTCCACAATACCAGTATAAACACAATTATAAATCGGTATAATATACATGACATGAGTACAGTAGCATCATCGTTTTCAAAAGCCCTCTTTTACAGTCCACTCTGCAATACAAAAACACTTATTTAAACAAAAACGTATTAGTGTGGACAAGGCCTTAATTTATTATCAGCAGAGCCAAGCAAGCTTGTTACATCTAGAAAGTGATACATATTGAGCTGTAATAATAACCTGCAGGAAGAATTGCTTGTTCATATTTGAAAATATTTTTTTGAAAGCAAATCAGTCCATACAGTTCAAGAAATATCTATAGAGTTCTACAGAGCCTTTAGATCTTCTTTATATATCAGCATTCTATAATGACTTCCTTAAATTAGACCGTCTCCATTATCCTTACTTTTTTTAACTGTTTAAACACATTTACAAAACTATGCCACTTTTTCCCCAAAACTTTACACACAAATCCAATGAATTGCACACACAAGATGCAAAAGGCCTCACATCTCTGGCAAAATGCAAAACGTGTTTTATGAAATAGAAAATTGAGTCAAAGGCTGAGAATTTGTGAATGGTTTTGCAGATTTGGAGTGTGCTTCTGCTGTTTGAGTGTCAGCTTTCAGAAAGATTGTGTGACTAAACAGTTGAAATAAGAAAAAAAGAAAATAAATAAAAACCTGTAAAAAAAAAAGCATAACCCCTCCCTGGTTGTGGTCCCCATAACATATGACAGGCTGCTCTGACTTACGCCACTGGCTAGTGCCTATCTTTAGTCAGAAGTCTGGCAAGTGCTGATTCTAATGGTTCGAAAGGGGTGCCAGTCAGCCCTTCGAGCACTATGTCTAAATCCCCTGGAGGGACTGTTGCTCTAGTGGGTTCCTCAACCACTTTGCCCCACGAATGATGCGGGCGACTAGAGGGTGCTTTCCCACAGAAACCCCATCAATAAAAACATGGCAAGCCAAACTAGAGGCCATGTAAGTTCTGAGAGTACTAGGGCATGTACCATAAGGACAATTTCTCTTGCAGGAACTCCAGTACTGAAACAATTTGGCAGTGAGCTGGGTCAACATGGTGTGTCATGCACCAGCCCTCAAAAACACTCCGTATGAGGGCATAAGTTCTTCTAGTGGAGGGAGCCCTAGCACTTAGAATAGTCTCTATTACATTAGCTGGAAGGCCAGCAACATTTAGTTGGTCCCCCCAGACATAAAGGTTCCAAAGCTCAGGCAGGGGATGAAATAATGTCCCCTGTTGCCTGAGAGAGAAGATCTCTCATGACTTGAATCGCCTATGGCGAGCCACCGATAAGTGATATTCGATATGAGAACCAATCTCTGGTCGGCCAACGGGCAGCTATCAGTAAGAGGCGAGACCCCTGTCGACAGACCTTGGCCAGGACTCTCGGGAGCAGAGCAATCAGAGGAAAGGCATAAAGACAAAATCTCGGTCTTGCATGGGCCATCACGTCCAGACCCAGGAGTGCTGGATGAGTCAAAGAGAAGTAGAAGGGACATTGTGCCTTCTCCTGTGAACCAAAGAGGTCCACTTCTGCTACTTAAAATCTTTCCCAGATTTGACTCATTACTTCGGGACATGCTGGACAGCTACCATGAGACCTAATAGTCTCCAGAAGTGATGAACAGTGACTTTCTGGCCTAGCTTGATGCTCTTTAGGGTGGTTAGAATGGATTCGACTCGTGCAGGAGACAGCTGTGCCTGCATATTCAGCAAATTCCTTACCACCCCAAATATGTTGTCCTCTGAGCAGGAGAGAGAACGCTTTTCTTGGCGTTGAGTCTCAGCCCCAGAGATTTGAGATGAGCTAGGATGACATGCTGATGTCGAAGTTCAAGCTCTTGAGACTGGGTCAGATTCAGCCAGCCATTTATATAAATTTTAAATGTACGTATATGCCCTGGATCTTGTGTAAGTGCGGGATGACAAGGCTAGGCCAAATGGAAGAACTTGATACTGGTAAGCATCCCCCCCAAAAGCGAACCTCAGGAACCTCCTGAGTTGTAGCAATATTTCAATAAGAAAATACACATCCTTTAGATCTAATATTGGACGCAGCCCCTCGTCTTTCTTGGGAATCAAGAAATACTGTCTGTAATAGCCTGACTCTCTGTCTGGCAGGGGAACACATTCTATGGCCACTTTGACCAGTGAGTTAACAATCTGTAATTCCTGTGCCAACACATATGCCCGTGCTGGTTTCACAGAAGTGGAGACCAATGATTTAAACGATGTTGCTCCTATAGGGGAGAGATGACCCACTAGCGTCTCTCTCACCTATGAAATCATTATGTACAAAATCTAATTATAGGGCTTTAATGTAGTCACTGCACGAGTCACAACCTAGTAACTCATGTGCTCATAATCGCGAAAGGAGCGCTAGGAGAGACCACTCACAATGTCCATTTTAACAAAAGCTAGAGCTACAGGAGCCTCTGCCCAATCCAAAGAAGTGCCTGGGCACGCTTCAGAGTTGGGCGCGAGAACCTTGCGATCTTCCAGATCAAAACGCGATTTTAATGAGCAGGAAGCAGCTCATTTCTCGTGAGAGAAAAGAGTCTAGCGCAGATAGGAAGTGACCCGCGGTGCTCATACATGCCACTTTAGAATGTGACAGCAGCCTGCTTTTCTTTCAAAATTAAAACATGCGATTACCTCTTCAGAGATCGGCCATGGAGAGCGAGGCATGATTCTCTTATAGAATCAGCAAGAATAGTAAGTTGAAAACTTTAATTTTTTATTTAAACTAATGCTTTCAGCAGCGTGGCACACACACACAAACACACACAATGTGGTCTCTGAAGACAAAGAAACCTGAGGATGTTTCCGTTTCACTTATATTTACAATCTGCAGGATGCACGTTATCCATGACGTCCGTCAACTGAGGTTATTATATACCTATATACCTACACTTAATTGGCTGAATAACTGTTGTGAAGATGACGCACTAGCTCAGTCTGCAGGTAGAGATGGAGGAGGCAAAGAAGACTAGGGAGCAACGGCGCTGTTTTTGGTAAAACATGATTTTGAAGACTTCATTAAGTTTTGTTTTATAGAAAACTCTTTTTAAAAGATTTTTGTTTTGTATAAACTGTATCTTAATTTTGATCAATGTTTTATCAATAAATAAATTGCCCATAGCAAATATATAGCTGACAATGTAATAAGGCACCGACACAATCACTGGAGGGCGCCGAAACTCAGCTTGTGCCTCACAGATTTGAGAAATATAGGCTATCTATTACAGAAAGCTTGAAATGTCTACTAATATTCAAATCAAAATAAATAAGCTACTCTCTCAATATGTAATCCATATGAAATGTGCATTTCTCTCTGGCATTCATGGCGAGTCCGCATCGTCAAATTCATCTTTTCAGCAACACAAAAACACCAGTTTATTACTAAACAATAAAATGTCTCCTTGCGTATTTTAGAACCAGCAGGCCATTCTGGGTTGAGCAAGCGACCCCACGGAATGAGTGAGTTGAGCGGAATATTCAGAAATGCGCTCTCTGCTCATGAGCTCTTATCGGAACAAACCCGAACTTCACTGTCTGCTGAACTTGCAGTAACATTAAAATAGACATAGCCAGACTAGAATATGTTAGTACAAATTATGAGCTTATTGACGATGTTTTATAATTCTTGATAAAATTTGAATATATTAAAGGGGTGAAATGCAATTTCATGCATACTGAGTTTTTTACACTGTTAAAGAGTTGGATTCCCATGCTAAACATGGACAAAGTTTCAAAAATTAAGTTGTACGTTTGAAGGAGTATTTCTGTTCCAAAAATACTCCTTCCGGTTTGTCACAAGTTTCGGAAAGTTTTTTTTCGAGTATGGCTCTGTGTGACGTTAGATGGAGCGGAATTTCCTTATATGGGTCCTAAGGGCACGTTTGCCGGAAGAGCGCGCGCTCCCATATAGCAGAGCACTGAGAGCACAGACAATCACTGATCAGAGTGAGAGCGTCGCGAAATGTCACAAAAGGAGTGTGTTTTTGGTTGCCAGGGCAAGACAACTCTGCACAGATTACAAAAAGAGAAACAGCATTAAGGGACCAGTGGATGGAGTTTATTTTTACAGAGCATCAACGGAGTTGTGCAAGTGTTTGTTCCCTGCATTTCGAAGATGCTTGTTTTACAAACAAGGCCCAGTTTGACGCCGGATTTGAACATTGTTTATTTCTTAAGGGTAATGCAGTCCCAACGAAAAAGGGTCACGATCGTGTGTTGGAACCGCATGCGGTGAGTAAAACTGCTTCACATATCTCTGTGTTGTTAACTTAGCTATCGGCGCGTAAGCACATCAAGTAAACAACATGCAACGTTGTCATCAAACTGCACTTTCCACATGTACAGCTTAAAAAAAAAACAAAAAAAAAACAAAAACAAAGTGGAACTTAGGAAGCAAATATATACAGTTTAAGTACATACCACCATAAATTTCAGCCTCTGGATCTGATTCTGGATCATAAATATATGCTGAATCTGACTGTTAGCCATGGTTTGTTTATGTTCAGCGCTTTGGTCAGCTTTTCTGTGATAAATGTGCTATATAAATAAACTTTACTTACTTACTTAATAAATATTTCTGCCTTGTATGGTGATTATAATCCACATCAGATCAAGTTATTGCAAAGACTCCTGCTGACTGAAAGTGAGTTTTGAGCTCAACTTACTAAAAAAAGTGTTTATTGCTGGTGTTATAGCTGTTATCTTTCTAAAATGATCTCCAGCGCTGAGCTCTCCAGACACAAAGAAACTCCTCTTTGTTCATAACTCCTCCTCTAGCTCCAGCTGGCCCGCTTTGGCCCAAGGTTTTTGTCGGACCAAAAAACCCTGGCCGTTGGCCCCGAGGAAGCCCCGACGAGGCACGATCAAGCCCCGGAAGTGACAGTGGAAATGCGACTGGCCCTGGCCCTTTATCTTAATTTTGTTATTGCTAAATACCCATCTAAATTAAAAATTTATCTTAATTTAATTTGTTAAAAAAGTATTGTTTTTACTGGTGCGTTGGTCTATTTATTTTATGTCTATTTAGAGTGCCGAGGTGTTAAGATGTCACAGGGGACTTATTTTATTTCTCTATTCCAACTTCCAAGTGGTCTACTCTACGTTAGTTATGAATAAATCATGTTAAAACATGTATAAATGACTCATTCTTGAAAAAAGGCAAAATAGCTGTGTGTGGGCTTTTAAAAAGCTGTCAATCAAAATGTACTTTTCGGGCTTGGACTGAAATCTGTCGGGCTCGAGGCCTAACTTTTATGGCCCGAATACAGCTCTACCTCAGAGAGTACATTCAGTGCAGCTGGCAGCATCACTCCGTTAAGATCTTCGCTGAAACCAAAGTGAACTTGTAGCCTTGTTAAGTTAAATAATATTAATGGTAATTTGCTGTTAAATGATGAAAAACTGTTCCATAAATTCTGTTAAACTCAAAAGATATATAAAAAAACTAAGTTGAAATAAATGTTATTTTATTTTATTATTGTTAATATAATTTGCTGTTTTAATAATAAAGATGACAGACTGCTTTATTATTATTAATTTCCAAGCTGGATTCATTTGCGCGGCATTCGGGGGGGAAATCCAATAGTGTCACAGACCTAGTTGACAGAACTGGGGCTTTGACATCAGTAGCATAAACAGCATGCATAACTGAGGTGCTGACCCTTCTTGCTCGAGCAGCAAACCACAATGAAGATTTCTGCTGTTTTCTTGTCCTCTTTTCAATCTCTACAGCCTGTGCCTCTAAAACATCAGCATGTTTTTGTAGTGCCTGGCAGTGCTGTTCCAATACTGATAAATCACATCCAACAAGCCTGGGGTTATGTAGGCAGTGAAGGGATATCAATTGTGTGACAGGCTGCACAGGATCTCTGAACTCCTCACAGTAATTGGAAGCACACAAAGTATAGCAGACTTGCCACCTGTTTTATGATGATAAGTGTAAAACTGTCTTAGCTCTGAATGTGTAGGTGATGGTGTAGGGATCGTCTTGGTACAAGTTCTCAATCCATGCTTGTTGTCAGTCTCACCATCCAACAGAGAGTTCATTGATTTTCGCATGGCAACAGCAGAGGTGTAATTAATATTATGGCCTACCTCACCATAAACTTTGTTCACATTACTCTGTAAGATCCAGTATGTAGACATGTCTTTGACAGTCCTCATTTCTCTGCACTGGACACTTTCTTCCATTTTAAAAAGCAAGGCCCCAACATGGGTGCATGTCTCAGCAACACCAGCCATCCACGTACAACGGGCTGAGGAAACTTCACCAATGGTGTTGATGATAACCCAAGCCTTCAGAGGAACTTCACTAAGAAGCTATGACTACATCACCTGTACATAAAGACAGCATATTAATCACTGACAGATAAATTAATTATCTGATTTATACAAATTCAATTTATTTAAATTTATTAAATTTGTAATTAATACAAGCAGAACCACCTACTTTATCTTGTTTTTATGCTAACGCTTTCAAACTAACTTGTAAATGTAAATTATGTATTTCAATGTAAAATAATGTAATGTAAATTATTGATTATGAATTATGTTTTTATTCATTTCTAATGAACATAATCACATGAGTTACAAAAATAGATCTGCCAATACAATACAATTTTGACGATTATAACAAATACATAACTATATATAACGATATACATATATATATATATATATAACTATATATATTATGGCAAGCCGTTCAGGAAATAATTATATTTATAATATGAAGTCTAAATATATAGAATGAAAGTTTGAATATATATAGAATGAAAAGCTGAATATGGAATGAAAGTCTGAATATATATAATGAAAGTCTGAATATATAAAACAGATTTCTGAATATATAAAACTAATTTCTGAATATATATATAGAATGAATGAAAGTCTGAATATATAAAACGAATTACTGAATATATATGGAGTGAAAGTCTGAATATTTAAAACGAATTTCTGAATGTATATAGAATGAAAGTCTGAATATATAAAACAAATTTCTGAATATATAAAACGAATTTCTGAATATATATAGAATGACAGTCTGAATATATAGAATGAAAGTCTGCATATATAAAACGAATGTCTGAAAATCTGATGTTATCAGCGCCATCTTGTGTTATTCATCTACTATTTTACACATTTTGAGCAATGAGCGAGTCCGCACGAAATTTAGAAGCAGCAATTTTAAGTAAAGATCATCTAATTAACACCCTGGCGTATGCGTGTACGGGCCAAAATACAAGCATCCGTACTCAACATCGTTCTACTGATGAAGAAATGTATTCGCTATTTCACCGCGGAAGAGCGAATGCGGTGAACTTCACAGCCCAGGAAGTTCCTGCTTATCAAGCAAACATTATAGAAAGAAACATGCCTTCTACCTCACAGGGACCACCCACAGCTATCTACAATCTTCGCCCGTTCACTCGAAAGGGCCCTATAAGAGGTATGAACAAAATTTGTGATAAGAGATAAGTGATAAGAGTTTTTGTCATAGCAAAATTCTGAAATATCGGTGAAATGTGTTAAATATGATTTCAGATGTAGACAATTGTACATCTTTAAATGTAATATACAATAATGAGGCTTAAGTAGTTAAACTTTGGAATCAGTAGTTACTATTTTACAGTGAATTCATTTAACACCGCTTCCAATTTATAAACAGAAAATATAACTTAATATTGAGTACATACATATTTAATTGAATTTAATATGTTGATTTTCTTCAATGTTAAGGTTTCAGGCACTAGGCAGTTTACGTCCAGTGGCTCAGTCTTTCACCAAAGAAGTTATTCTCCTGCCAGACCATACATCTACACATGTGCCAAGGTGTGCCAAGAAAGCTTGGCTTTTTGAAAATTGTCATATAAAATCTGCCTTAGAATTTGGCTGTGACAAAGTTATGCAGACTATAACATCAGCCTTCCAGCCAGTTGTCGAGGGATGCAGGTAAACGTTAGTTGTGTTTATTCACATTTATTAAATTAGTTTATATTTTTGCAGTAATACTAGTAATATAATGTGCTTTGATAAATATCCCTTGTTGTGATATGTAACAAAATAAATAAAAAAATATTGGATTTTGCCAATACATTATGGTTGTAAATATCTAATTCTTTTAAATTTATATTAACTGACCAACTGATAAACTGACAGTATAAAAATGTGAATGTGTAGACAAATGGTGTATTGAAACCATACCTTTCCATGTACTGTGTGGTTTTTATAGCTACAAAATAAGTTTCATATACAGTGTGCTTTTTATTTGTTCAGATTACAAATCTTGATGTCGTACCATAACAAATTAGTGGAGCCATCCCTGACTTGCAAACAGACTTTAGGTGGAGACCTTCTGAAAAAACTTTTTCATCAGAAGTCCATTTATGTCAGGCCAGACAAGGTCATTTCAAGTGAAGAGAAAGAATCTGTAAGTAGTGCAGAATATTTATTTATTTATTTTAAATTACAGTATTGTCAAAATTCTTAGGCACCCTAGTATTTTCAGCCTCCAAAAATTGCTATAAGCCAGTTATTAATATATTTTGCTGTGGTGTGATAGTAAATATCAATTCATATTTCAAAACATTTCTTTTGACATGAAGTGTAATAATCAAATTAGACTTTTTTTGCACAAGCACAACAGTTGGTCTGCACCACACAGAGATCTGAACTCACCATCATCAAGTGCATCTGTGATTACATGAATGAACTGAGACAGACTAAATCCAGAAGAACTGTGACAACACTTCGAAGATGCTTGAAGAAACTCACCTGCAAAACTACTTTCAAGTGTACCAAGGACAAAAGCTGTGGAAACACAAACTTTAATATGATTTAGTTAATAGTAGTTAATTGTTAAATTAATTTTTTTCATTATTTTTGCAAGCATCCAGAATTTACAGCATTTTTGTTAGATCTTTCTTCAAGCATATTTGAGATGTTGCCACAGTTCTTCTGGATTTAGTCTTCTGGTTTCTTCTTTTTCTCCAATCACACATGGACTTGGTGATGTGAGATCACATCTCTTTGTGGTGCACCGGATGTTGTTAGACTCCTTGTGCATACATAATTCAATTCAATTCAATTAAATTCAAGTTTATTTCTAAAGTGCTTTTTACAATTCAAATCCTTACAAAGCAACATTACAGAAAATTATGTTTCTACAACATTTAGTAGTAGCTTATAAGTGGTGACTGTCAGTTTGTGCATGTGTGACAGGATTTGTAGAAAAATTAATACAAGACGTAGTCAGACAGATGATGGACATTATTAATATTATTAATAATTAATAATTATTATATGATTCAGTCACACATTTAGCAATAATTGTTAGTTCTGTTTGTTGATTCAGGGTTAGCATCATCTGAGGTCCTCTGAGGGTCAGCATCATCTCTTCTCAGGTGTTCTGGATCCAGACTGGAGCTTGTGTAAATCCTAGTTACCACGGGATGTAAATCAAACATAGAAACAAAATAGAGACATCATTAGCATAGCTGCTGATCCAATGAAGTAAAATTAATTATTTTAACCCAAGCTAAAGAATAAAAATGCACATTTGATCAGATGCAACTACACTCACAATTTAAGAGATACATTATTCAAATGCTTGGCGAACGAGATGCGTTTTTAATCTAGATTTAAACAGAGAGAGTGTGTCTGAACCCCGAACATTATCAGGAAGGCTATTCCAGAGTTTGGGAGACAAATGTGAGAAAGCTCTACCTCCTTTAGTGGACTTTGCTATCCTAGGAACTACCAAAAGTCCAGCGTTTTGTGACCTTAGGGTGCGTGATGGGTTGTAGCGTGGTAGAAGCCTAGTTAGGTACGCAGTAGCTAAACCATTTAGGGCCATATAGGTAAGTAATGATAACTTGTAACTGATACGGAACTTAATAGGTAGCCAGTGCAGAGACTGTAAAATTGGGGTAATACGATCATATTTTCTTGACCTGGTAAGAACTCAAAGCATTTTGGACTACCTGTAGCTTGTTTATTGAAGAAGCAGGACAACCACCTAGAAGTGCATTACAATAGTCTAGAGCAGTGGTTCCCAACCTTTTTCAACTCGCGGCCCACACAACCAAACACATATGTTTGCGCGGCCCACTTCAAAAAAATTTACTGACCCCGCTATTGTTGGGTTAATAACTTAGTACTCAGAAGCTAGATTTTAAACTATATTTATTGAATAAACTAGGGCTGTGCGATATGGAAAAAAACTATCGCGATTTTTTTTGATCAACTTTGCAATTGTGCTTTTACAGTCATAAATGCATTCAGGATTAATTTGAAACATATTTCCAAAAGAAAACCAATCAGAGCTTTATCAAAAAGTTGTAACATCTCTAGAACAGACATAAGTCAAAATTATCACTATAGTGAAGATGTAAAAAAATGTATAGACTTGTGGCAAAAAAAATAAAAAATAAAAAAAAAATCCTGTATACAGGGACTTTTTTTTCTTTTTTGCCATGCATTGTTCATCGAGCTCATTAATTGTAGCGGTGCCTCAGGTGTTTGCAGTGTGCATACAGTATGTGTATGCGGTCAGCAGTGAGAGCGCATAAATATAACGCGAAAGCACATTAAAATAATGCACGAGTGCGAATCTCTCTGTTCGCAGCAGATTTCCTTTGCTCTGTCACAAAACCGGTCGTGCTTGCTCAGATACATGCACGCTGCTTTGCGAGGAGAGAGTGTGCACACTTAAAACGTGTCTCCTCTCACTTAAACTGCATCCTGTTCACTAACAAATTCACTCTATGCTCATGTGTTAGACATGAATTATTTTCCCACGTTTTTATTTCTAGGCTTTTACCGCAGTGAGAACGCTCTGATCCGTCAACATTGGCTCAGAAAAAAAGCCACATCACAGACAGTGTGTGAACCTGGAGTTAGGCATATGCGCACGCTCAAATCGTGATTTTAGGACGTTTTCTTTTAATCGCACAGCCCTAGAATGGACTGGAAATGAACAGAAAATAATTGGCGGCCCACCTGCAATACCACCGCTGAAAACCACTGGTCTAGAGGTCATGAATGCATGAACTAGCTTTTCTGCATCAGAAACAGATAACATGTTACGTAGCTTGGCAATGTTTCTAAGATGGAAGAATGCTGTTTTTGTTACATGGAAAATGATTTTCAAAAGACAAGTTGCTGTCTAATATAACACCCAGAGACATAAATCACAATGGATTATTACAATTAATGTCAAAAGAAACGTAAACAATACTTCCTATATAAAATAATTTTCCCTATAGACCTCACAAAAGCAAAACATTAAGATTAAATATTATTATTATTTTTATTTTTTTATTTTTTTTATTTTTTCTCAATGGGGGGGGGGGGGTGAAAGTACTATATTTGACTTCTGCACAGTGCTGTATATAACAGGGGACAGATATTTGACTTTTGCACAGTACTGTATATAACAGGGGACAGATATTTGACTTTTGCACAGTACTGTATATAACAGGGGACAGATATTTGACTTTTGCACAGTACTGTATATAACAGGGGACAATGGCAAAACTGTATTTTACTTTGGCAATAGTATGTTGTGACAATTAAAACAAATGTTTGCTTTGTTGTTAGCATAGTGTATTGTAAGCATACATTTACTAAAATTATTATTATAAATGTATTTATTTGCTTCAACTGACAGTCATGTTCTCAAGTTTATTTTTATTTGTATAGCGCTTTTTACAAAACAAATAGTTAAAAAGCAACTTTACAAAAAATTATGTTTCTACAATATTTATTAGTAGCTAGTAGTTTGTGCACATTTGACATGATTTTAGAAAAAATAAAAATAATAATAATAATACAAGACGTAGTCAGCTAGACGATGAACTATCAATATTATTAATTAAGTTATTATATGATTCAGTCACACATTTAGCAATGTTTGTTAGTTCTGTTTGTTGATTCAGGGTCAGCATCATCTGGGGTCCTCTGAGGGTCAGCATCATCTCTTCTCAGGTGTTCTGGATTCCAGACTGGAGCTTGTTTAAATCCTAGTTACCACGGGATGAAGATCCAGCAGAAACAGAGAAACAAAATACATCTGATGTTCTGATGAAGACAGTAGCAACACAAACTGATTTCAAAGAAACAGCAAACCCTAACAAATGTGGTAAATACTTTTTCATTTTTATTTTAAATCTACTAAATAATGTAATGTTGAAGATATAAATGTGTTCTGTTGCTTACACTCTCATATAAGTGACATTTAAAAAAATTAACCAACTATTTTTCCTTGTTTTTACAGTCATTCGTAGTGTGCCTGACATTTCCAAAGAAGTTGTTTCAGCCATCTCCACTGTTGAAGTCCAGTGTCTCCCCAGTAATACCCCTTCCATCTCTGGTGGAGATGAAGTTATTTGGTGTTTTGACACTAAAGATATTTGCAACAATTCACCACCCATCTCAGCTAACAACCTCACCATGTCTTCTATTACTGCTGCCATTACTATTGATGAGACTCCTACCTTGTCTAGTGGAACATCTGCCATCTCTAGTGGCTACACCAACATCTTTTCGATTGGTCCCACTATCAGTGGCACTGGACACACACCATGCTTCTCTGCTAGCAACACCTCTGAGGCATCCCATAGTCCCACCCAAACCACTGCACCCAGCACAACCTACAGGTACATGTTCTTTTTATACAAGATTGTCATGGTCAGGGTTTAACGTCAGTAGGCCTTGTTTACAGTAACAATTAGTATTCTAACAATTTTGTGTTAGACTAGTCACTCAGCAGTAGACAATGTTATTATTACATCTAGGATGTTATTTGTCCTGTAGTAATGCAGCTATTTCTGTTAACATCATATATGTACCTAAACACTGTTCATTATAAAATATTGATATATATATAACATTTTTTAGTACATACCTTGACCTATTTGAGGAAGAATACCTCTCTGATGACGCTGATCTCCAGGAAGCCATTTCAAGGTCCTTAGAGTCCAGCACAAATGAGAGGTCAGTAGAAGATGTTCTGTAGAAATGTTTAATTCTAATGTATCATAGCAATAGCTTAATTTTCTAGACTCGTAGAAATAAACAGGCTACCACCTAAATGGTTCAGAAATATATTTATGTGTGCACAATGTTGTTTTTTTATCTCTATCTCATATCAAATCTTTTCTGTGGTTATTGTTTCAGCAATATTTATAATATTGTTTTCATTTAATAAATTGTTTAAATCTTGGTGTAAAAGTGTATAAAATATATAATATAAAAATATATAATTTGTGTATGTTACATTATGGGCGAGTTACCATTGTCATTTTTGTACTGTTTTATTGTTTATTATTGTTTCAGTGATTCAAGGATGACTTTAGAGAGAATAATGGAGCAGATTGGTTCGAGAGTAAATAATGACAGCATTGTACAGTTCAATATCATAAGAAGAAATGTGTGGGATGGAACATCCAGAGCAATGGGCAGATCCAATTTTTTACCCGAGAAGAAGGTGGATGTTAAGCTTACTGATGTTCACCCTCAGATGTTCCATTAAGGTCCACATTTAAAGTCACACCAGAGATGTTCAGCTGGGATTTGGAGTTAGCTTTATGCAGATCAGTCAAGTTCTTCCACACTGACTCAATCAATCATTTCTTTTTTAACCTTGCCTAATACACAGAAGCTTGAAGAAAGATTATTTGCTACAGTCTTCACCAACTTCTATCTTTTATTCTGCTAAATGGCTCTTTATACTCACCAGACTGTTGTTAGTGCTGCATGTGACATTATGAGCAACCCTTATAAATCTAACTACTCTTATAACCTAGGAACCTAGGTGTGCTACTTGATCGCAATCTTTCCTTAGAAAGCCACGTTTCTAGCATTTGTAAAACTGCATTTTTCCATCTCAAAAATATATCTAAATTACGGCCTATGCTCTCAATGTCAAATGCAGAAATGTTAATCCATGCATTTATGACTTCAAGGTTAGACTATTGTAATGCTTTATTGGGTGGTTGTTCTGCACGCTTGGTAAACAAACTACAGCTAGTCCAAAATGCAGCAGCAAGAGTTCTTACTAGAACCAGGAAGTATGACCATATTAGCCCGGTCCTGTCCACACTGCACTGGCTCCCTATTAAACATCATATAGATTTTAAAAGATTGCTTATTAATTATAAAGCCCTAAATGGTTTAGCACTTCAGTATTTGAATGAGCTCCTTTTACATTAAACTCCTCTACGTCCGCTACGTTCTCAAAACTCAGGCAATTTGATAATACCTAGAATATATAAATCAACTGCGGGCGGCAGATCCTTTTCCTGTTTGGCGCCTAAACTCTGGAATAACCTACCTAACATTGTTCGGGAGGCAGACACACTCTTGCAGTTTAAATCTAGATTAAAGACCCATCTCTTTAACCTGGCATACACATAACATACTAATATGCTTTTAATATCCAAATCCGTTAAAGGATTTTTAGGCTGCATTAATTAGGTAAACCGGAACCGGAAACACTTCACATAACATCGTACTTTCTACATCATTAGAAGAATGGCATCTACGCTAATATTTGTCTGTTTATCTCTTGTTCCGAGGTCACCGTGGCCACCAGATCCAGTCTGTGTCCAGATCAGTCTGTGTCACTGCAGTCACCCGGATCCAGTACGTATCCAGACCAGATGGTGGATCAGCACCTAGAAAGGACCTCTACTGCCCTGAAAGACAGCGGAGACCAGGACAACTAGAGCCCCAGATACAGATCCCCGTAAAGACCTTGTCTCAGAGGAGCACCAGGACAAGACCACAGGAAACAGATGATTCTTCTGCACAATCTGACTTTGCTGCAGCCTGGAATTGAACTACTGGTTTCGTCTGGTCAGAGGAGAACTGGCCCCCCAACTGAGCCTGGTTTCTCCCAAGGTTTTTTTCTCCATTCTGTCACCGATGGAGTTTCGGTTCCTTGCTGCTGTCGCCTCTGGCTTGCTTAGTTGGGGTCACTTCATCTACAGCGATATCATTGACTTGATTGCAAATAAAAACAGACACTATTTCAACTGAACAGAGATGACATAACTGAATTCAATGATGAACTGCCTTTAACTATCATTTTGCATTATTGAGACACTGTTTTCCAAATGAATGTTGTTCAGTGCTTTGACACAATGTATTTTGTTTAAAGCACTATATAAATAAAGGTGATTGATTGATTGATAACAATTTAGCATTACTCCAGTGGTATCATTTAACATAGACATGTGGTACTCTTTTTTGTTGTTTTACAGTTGAAAACAATGTCTCTCTGGAGGATGTTCTTGTTTTCTTCACTGGATGTGACAGCATTCCAGCACTGGGTTTCTCTCCAAAGCCAAGACTTGAGTTCATTACCTGTTCCCGATTTCCAGTGGCCAATACTTGTGAAAATATTCTACGCATACCAGTTCATGCAGTGTACACTGCTTTCAGATCTGACATGGATTTTGCAATACGCAATTCATCAGGATTTGGAAGAGCGTGAGAGGTAATATTTTCGAGGCATGTAGAGCTTGAGTTATGTTAGATTGTTTAGGCTATTGCGGTTATTTCACTATGTTATTCATTGATACCAACATTCTGTATTTACTGTAACAACACATGAAAAAACAATAAAAGAAATTGAAGTTCTTCATTACATTTTAAGATGTATTTCAAGCTACATGTTCCAGTCTTCTAACCTGAACAGCCATGTCCCCCGGTTGTAATTGTTATTTCTTTATAGGCTGTGTATGGCTTTCTTTTAAATAAATGTTTTTTCTGTTCTTACTTTTTGTGCACTGGCTTATATTTTTCTTTGTGTCTACAGTGGTGGGACTTGTGCATCCATGACTTTTTAAATGTAACATTTATTCTCATTTTATATAATATACTGTAGTTACAAAATTACACTACACAAAACTACATCAAATGATTTAAAAACTTAAAATACAGGTTTCACCTTGAACAACAGGGTTATGTTATAACGTTTACAAGGATGCATCATATAATATACACTATTTATATGGTGATAATGTTCAATGGTTCATCATGAAAGAAAAGCGTATTTTGTTTTTAAATCATAATTGTACATGCTAATGCCTTTTTCTGTCACCACAATAACTTCAATGTGATAAACATTACCAAAATTACAAGTATTTATTTCAAGCAAGTTACCTGCTGCGAAAAAAAGTTCTATTCCATGATTTTCATCGTCAGTCAAGGGATTTACTGTGATTAACTCAGGATGACACCGGCGATGATCATAAGGTCTTTGCAGATGCGCAATATTGAGTGGTCCTTGATTTTCAGGAAGTTGGAGCATTCCAGCTGTCCAAAGTTGCAGTGGGGAGTGGCTTTCCATTGTCCTTAAACTATGGTGGTTCCACTGGCTTATAAACTCATCAAGAGATCTGTTTATTCTTGGGAGGAAAACATGATGAAGAGCCGTAATGTGAATTGGGTTGTTGCTATCTAAAATGCCAACATTTTCCATGAAAAGGAAAAAATCTTTAAAATAAGCTGACACCACCCTGTTAAGTTCTGCCCACAATCTTTCGATGCGTTGATTATGAACACTACAACCAACCATAAAGCTTACTCTGTTTGCCCCTCGATTCTCAATCATAAACCTTGCAACATCAATATTCTCACTACCTGCATCACCCCTGACATGTTGGGGGAGTCCAAACAGATCCACTGCATTTTGGAAAAGTTGCGAGGCAGCTGATGCTCTGTTGTCCGTGCAACATCTCAGGTAGGTTATAGCCATCAACTCCACCGTGAAACACAAATCCCCATGGATTTAACTTGTGGTTTGTGTCAATATGCCTGAAATAAGAATTATTTATATTATTATAAACCACATTGGATCAAAATGAAACTTTTTTGTCTTTTTCTTGCCAAAAAGCTTTTGTGAAAAATAAATAAATAAAACATTCTCAATAAAGTTTTTCCTCCTTCCTATTTATACTTATACTTTTTTTAATGTATCGGTATCTCACATTTTCATGATGATTTTACAACAGCAACAACCATAATAGTAACACTTAAATACTGTTTCTTACTGTATAACTATTAAGTAATTATTGAAGTAACAGCTTATCAGTAACTAATGTATTCTGTACAGAACAGCAAATCAAGTTTATACAATACATTTATACATTGTGGAAACTGAATATATTTAACATATGGCAAATTTTGGTAATTCTGTATGTTTTCTGATGGTTTGCATCTTCTCTTCTCAGGTATTTGATTCTTCATTTAAGGGTTGGATCCAGACTAAGGCTTCTGGAATTCCTAGTTATTATTATCATTATTCTTATTCTTATAAACCACATCAAAGTTAAACTTTTTGGCTTTGTTGTCTTTTTCTTGCCAAAAAAACTGTTGTTAGAAATATACATAAATAATAATAATATAAATAATGCAATAATTAATCTAAATATCATGTTTTTTTTTCATGCTTATACTTTTTTATGGTGCATTATCACTTTTTCATTTTGATTTTACAACAGCAGCAATCTTGCTTAATTAACCAGCTAGAGAGTAATTACAAATTTACAAAACACATACCACAATTGATTTGGGACAGAGACATTGTAGACCCTCCGTTGAATAGCCCTTCGTCCTCTTAAGGCTCTTCCCACTGGATCTATGATTCTTAAACGCTCTCGCTCTCGCCATCGCGGAACTCTGATCCCTCTTCCCCTCAAACTACCAGTGATGTATGTCTCTCCTGATCCAGGGGTTTGTTAAAGAACCTCAGGAATATGACAATCTAGATCATCATTTGAAATGTTTGTGAAACTCCCATAGTCCACTGAACCAAGTTGTCCCCTGTGGTTGTACAGTGTTCGAATGTTTACAGACAATATTTGTGATATGAACATCCAGCTAAATCCTAAGACCCGCATGTGAATCAACAGAGCAGCTGATATGTTGTACCTCAAACGAGAAAAAAAAAAAAAAAAATTCACAAAAGTGTTTGTGCTAATTCACAAAGTGTTAATGCATAACTTGTATTCATTATTTTGGTGCATGGGCGTAGGTTTAGGGGGGGACGCTAGGTACTAGTCCCTATCAATATTTTGAGATTACAAATTTGTCCCCACCAATATTTAGCAAGCTCATTTGAACTGCTATTTGGATCTTTGCACTGCTATTTGGATCGATTCTAACGGCCAGGACGACAACAGTACAAGAAACGCCATAATTTGATTGGCGGCGGGGTATCTGACAGGCTACACGCGCGGGCCAGGACTACTTTTGTGTTTGCACTAGCAGCGAGCGGGTGGTGTGTGTGCACGCGTGTGTGCATGTTGAAGACGCCGAAGGTAAGTTACCAGGGCTGTCTCTCTGCCACATACAAAGGCCAGAATAAAAACATTTTAATATTCCGGTTTGCCCCTTTTGTACTTTGTAGATGCCACCCAAGAAGAAGAAAGGGGCCATAAAAAGATTTTTCATAAAGCAGAGTCAGAGTGTAAGTAGGCAAAATAACTAGCTAGCCACACAAATAAACTAGCAGTAGTGACTGACCAGGCTTTCAAATGCAGATTCTATTGTGGAAAATCATATTAACTGGTGATAGTATGTGTTATCCAGGATGATAGAATTGTATGTTAGCAAGTAACTGAATGTCAATTAGCCTGTACCTTAACTTAGAATATTGCAGTCAACATAAAAGTGAGTGTACTGGTTTATTTATTTATTTTTTTATTTTTATTTTTTTTTGAGAGTGCATTTTTAAGATTATACAGTTATACTAGCTCTTTAGGGACAGTATACAGGATGGTATATTGGGGTCAGGATACAATATAATGAGATTAAGTAGATTAACTTCTGTATTGTGATATTATGTATTGCCATCAGTCTGAAATAAAAAAGGATATCACCATTAAATCACTGGTATCTTAAAACCAAAAAAATCCTTGAGGGGGTGTATGTGGATATCCCCACCAATGCTGAGACCAAACCTATGCCCATGGGGTGGTGTCTTGTAGTTGGTGATCTCTTTCAGACTTTTCCACACTGATGCTGAGTCGTTGGGAGTGAACTGAGTCCTTATTTTTTCAGAATAATTCCTCTTCGTCACTTTTATCTCCTTTACCAGTGTCTATTTAGCCAGTTTGTACAAGAAATTGTCCCCTTTCCTGTAAGCATCTTCTTTGGCCTGACGGAGCTGTCTGAGTTTTGCAGTGAACCACTGTTTGTCATTGTTGTAAATTAGTTGAGTCCTGGTAGGAATACACATATCCTCACAGAAACTGATATATGATGTTACGGTCTCTGTGAGTTCATCCAGATCGGTGGCAGCAGCTTCAAAAACAGTCCAATCAGTGAGGTCAAAACAAGATTGTAAATCCTGCTCTGCTTCATTAGTCCATCTTTTTACAGTCCTTACTACAGGTTTAGCTGATTTTAGTTTCTGCTTGTAGGTTGGTATAAGATAAACAAAAAAGTGATCAGAACGTCCCAAAGCTGCTCAAGGAACAGAGTGATATGCATCCTTTATTGTGGTGTAACATTGATCCAATATGTTACTGTCTGTGGTGGGACAAGTAACATGCTGTCTGTATTTTGGCAGTTCACAGGAGAGATTGGCTTTATTAAAGTCCCCGAGAATGATTAAAACAGAGTCCGGGTGTTGTTGTTCTGTGTCTGTGATCTGATCAGCAAGTTTCTGTAAAGCTGAGCTCACATGCGCTTGAGGAGGGATGTAAACACTGACCAGAATGAACGAGTGAAACTCCCGCGGCGAATAGAACAGCTTGCAGTTGACAGACAGCACTTCTAGATCTGAAAAGCACATCTTCTTTAACACAGTTACATCTGTACACCACCGTTTATTGATGTAAAACCATGTCCCGCCTCTGCGTGATTTTTCCCTTGATTTTGCGTCGCAATCCGCTCTAAACAGCGAAAAGTCTGGCAGATGGAGCGCGCTGTCCGGTATGGCGTCATTCAGCCAAGTTTCCGTGAAACACAGAGCAGCAGAGTCAGAGAAATCCTTATTTGTCCGAGAGACAAATAAGGGTAGAGAGCGGAGATTTACCAGATGGATGCTAGGCAATAAAGGTAAAGTTCCTGCGGTGGAAACACGATTATATTGGCCTACAGGCCTTGATTGATATCAGCACTTCTGTGCCTTCAGGAATGCCAAATACCCCTTTTGTTACTCAAGATAGTTTGGGGCAGGAAAACAGAAGTCTTTGATAATTTTTGACGCTACAATGATATATAGGTGTGTGTGTGTGTGTGTGTATATATATTCTTCAAGAATTGTAAGAGGAATGTTATTATTATTCATATTATGTCAATCTTTTGGCAATGCAGTTATTTTCAAATATTTCTTCCTTGACGTACTTAAATAATAGTCAATGGAACCATTAAAGTACTATAGAATCAATAAATCATAAAATGACTCCATTTACATTATTTATTCTGTTTCTTTCTTCTTAAATCGCAACATATTTCCAATAAAAAACTATTGACAATGAAGTCTCTCACAGACACAATCTGCTCACTAACAGAAATAGTTTTGCACAAACTCCTCTGTATCCTAAAGGTTTGAACACATACAATCAAGAGGTTTCTGTATGATGTCTAAAAAATCTGTACAAGAATAATTCACTGTAAATGTATATTTGACAGACTGCTTTATGTCTTAAATTTATTACTGACAAATAAAATCTGATATCACAAGTGTTACTGAAAACAGCTGCTCAAGTGTTCAACACCACATTATCATTCACTTCTTGTTAATACACATTTAAATAATTACATAACTTGAACTTGTTTTCATAATTCGATAACTAGTCTGCAGTAATCACTCAATATAATAGATGATTTAATGAGAATGATCTAAGAGAGAACATGGTTTTTATTTTATTTCTAGAGGTTAATGCACAATCCAGTATTATTAAGCACTAGCATTAATTCAGCAAGCAGACAGCTACTTTAAAATAAACATCACAATCTGACCAAAACATTACAATCAGATCACCACTTGGGAATGTATGTTAAAATGTGAGACAGTATTTACAATGGGGATGAATGAAACCCTTAGGAGTCGATAATATAAGGTTAATATTCCTATACGATTGATATTAGAATGCCTTTGTATAATTAATGACTGTTTAACTTATTTCTGATGGTTCTTGTTCACAAATGCCATTTAACTGCAATCATCCTGAGGTTCAACAGTTGCTTGTGTGATAAAAGAATAAATCCCTTCATCATCATCATCATCATCTTCATCATCATCATCATCATGAACCTGCATGAATATCACAAATATTGTCAAACAAGATGCAAGTGTTAACACAAATATTACAGCATGATGTTAGAGCCTAAGAATAAAACTTGTGTCAAACTGTTAAGAGAAGGTGGATGGCGATAGTGAGCATCAACAGAAGAACAGGGAAGTGTTTTACTCACCTTGTTATTTTTGGCTTCGATTTTCCAGTTTGTGTCAATCTCAGTGTAAGTCGCATCATCTTTCTGCTCCTAAACATTAATGGAAACATGGTGAAGTTATGATTGCATTAGTTGAGTCCATTATATTTATTGTTATGTGACATTTAAAAAAAACAGTAAATATTAAACAAACATTTAATTCAGCTGATGCATTTATCTAACCTGACTAATAAAAGTACAGATATAACTGAGACCTTCTGCTCTGGGGCTGTGATTATAGACATAAAAGCTAGCTAATGTATCAACCATAAGTCACTGGTATTATGATACTTACCACAGAGTCATTAGTCCCTTTTCTGTTATCTGAAAAATAATAGGAATATTTATGATAGCTCACCAACAAAAATAATGCAATCGATGAATTATAAAAGTCTAGATGAATTATAATGCAGATAATACATTTCATGTTAGTTTGTATATTACTGTTCACTCAAGCCAAACATTTGATCACACACATATTTAACATCACATCCTAGCAGTTTCAGTTTCATCACGGAAATCTGATGTGCCTCTCTAAATACAAAGTCTGATATTTTTAAACTCTTGTCTGATGTAATGCCTGTAAACTCTAAATACTCACCAGCTCTTTTTTTGCGAACCAACCAAAGAATAACAGCAGTAACCAGAACAGCTAACGCAGAAGAAGCAACAATCCTGATCACTGACGGAGAATATATAGAGAGACACATTCAGATTCAGATGAACACAACAGCAGAACATTTACTGTACATCACAGATATAAAAACAACTACTACGACAGATACATAAAATCATAAGTAACATGATGGTTTTGGATAGTTTGGAGACTTGATATCTCAGTGACATGATGAAAGATTTCTGGATTGGTGGATTGGTGTTGATGTACAAGAGACATGACATGAAGTCAAAGTCATGATCAGCTGTTCTAACATCTCCACAGAGAATCTGTTGTGTATTTAGAGACTGTTTCTAGAAGAACAACAGAATGTGAATAAAACCACTGAAATCAATCACAAACACAGAAACTGACATTAGTGCTTTAGCTGATTTTATAGAGGAAGGATTTTTAGTTCAGATTCACCATATTCAACAACTATATTTTAATGCATGAACACAAAATAAACCTTACAGACATTCCCTTCGCAATATTGAATTAGTTGTATTTCAACTGTTAGTTTACAGCAGCTCCATATCAGTGTAACTCTCTGTTGAGGTGCTGTATCCTTGCCATTCCGCATAAGGAATTCGGCTTCAGGCACAACCCTAATCATTATTACATTACATATTTTATTTTTACATGCAACATAGATAAGGCCATATAGTAACAGCTCCACGCAATATTGTAATTCTAAAATTCACGTCGTACTTGCAAACACTTTGTGTGAATTATGGTTAATGCATGCTGGAGTAGTCGATTGTTTCCGACAGCGCAGAGTAGTCTATGCAAGCACTAAGTACAGTATGACAAAAATGTCGCTGTATTTATGTGCGCATGCCCAGTAGAGCCAAACGTATCACTTCCTTGTTGCGCGCATTTGTCATATCCCGAGCTTTGCATGTGTCTGTGCACTGTGTCTCTGTGCGTGTGCGTGTGTCTGGGCATCAGTCATTTTAAATTTTGACCAAAAACATAAGGTCAGCAAATGCAGCATTATTAAGTAAATAAAATGAAAATAAAGTACATAAAAAATAATTTGTCCTTACAGCTCCGAACTCTGTTCTAGAGGGCCAGTGTCCTTTATAGTTTAGCTCCCAGGATCGGACTGGGGGTAAAACCAGTACTGATTACCAGGGCCCCAAAGGAAGAGAGGGCCCTTGAAAAGTAGGAATCTGAAATATATTTTATTTTACCTGGATATTTTCATGGGTGGGGGGCATCGGCTCCCATCAGGACTGCCTATGCATAGGGCCCAGGATCTTGTGTAACGCCCCTGTTAACTTTAACCCTAATTATACACACTTGAACCTAATCAAGCTCTTACTAGACACACTAATCTTCCAGGTGTGTTAAGGCCAGTTGTAGCTAAACTTTTCAGGACATTGGCCCTCCAGGATGTAGTTTGGAGACCCCTGTCCTACAGAGTTTTTACTTTGCACATGCTTTTTGATCATTACAAATAATAATGTAAAATTATTTTCTTAGAATAGGAGATATGCTTTCTCTCGCATCACAAACATTTTCAGTAGTTAAGTATGTGGTCTTGAAGAGGACCCTTTTTTCTCTCATTTGGACTCGGACTTGGACTTGACTTGGACTCGAACCTCTTTGGACTCGGTCTTGACTCGGTCTCGACTAGTCCTGGACTTGGACTTGACTTGGACTCGACAAAGCTGGACTTGACTACAGCTCTAATAACAAAGAAAGTTAATAAGTGCTCGCTGTGATTTTAATAGTTACGTCCTGAAACTAAAAGAACCAAGTTCCCATTCATCTTTGTGAAGAAAGTGAACTAGCTTTCATGTTGACTTGCTTTTTGTGAAAGAGAAAACAAGTGCTTGAGGTCTACAAATTAAACAAGACCAGTGATAAGCTTCTCTTAAAGTCTACAGTAAATCAGTTATGTGAATACCAATTCTACTGTAAGAGTCACATTAAACCACTGAGATGAGTAAGACAGAAATACCTCTCTGTGTAGCTGTTGTCTCGGGGGTTTGAGGAGTCTGTGTCTCTGTATAAGGAGGAGGATTTCAGTTCTGATGCGTCATATTTGATCAAATACATCTTAGCTCTGTTTGACTTCATTGTTCATCGACTGCTGATGTGTGTCAGTGATCATGTACCTTGTTCTGTAGAAGCTGCTGTAGTTTGACTTGATTTCTTCTCAGAGTTTGAGCTGCTGACTGGAATCAGTGTTGAATCAGCTGAAGCTGCAGAAGAGGAATGATCAGAACATTATTATTATTATTATCATTATTATTATTATTCTAAATACACTACTAAAAACTGAAAGTAAGACTATAGCTCACATGGCAGTTAAAGCTGCAGTTGGTAACTTTTGACGCTCTAGCGGTTAATAAACAGAACTGCTTGCGTCTTGCATTCTAACTGCAAATGACAATAGGACCACTGGGAGGAGCCAGAGGAGCTTGATTTTTTCTTCACAGATTACCGGTCTCATATTCTACTGTCAGGACATAATGACAGGTTTAACAAATATGTAAAAAAATATATTTTTACAAAAGTTACCTACTGCAGCTTTAAGGACAAGGAGAAACAGTCAGAAATCTGCAGTTTACCAAAGGCATGTTCTGCTTTCTATTTAAAGTAACTAAAGTGTAGACAAGACACAGTGTATCTCTGAAGGCTTCACTGATGATCTTGTCTCCTGAATTCTGTTCAGTGATAATGGAAGTAAGACTTTGCAGATGAACCTCTTTTGATCAGAAACAGCCCTGATTACAATATAAACACATGAAGTTATTAATACCTCATTTATATGAGAGTGAAACACAGTGAGCTGCAGACAATAAACCTTCAGTTTGATCTGAATCAATGACATATAGACTCTTCTGAAACTGATTAACCTCTTAACTCCCCCTCCCCCCCTTAACCCCCCTTTCTGAACATAGACTTGAAAATGTGCTATTTAAAAATAAATTGTTATAATTCATGATTTTTTTTTTTGTAATATGACAAGGGGAGGAGCCTGCTAACAGATTTTAAAGTACAATTATTACCAAAAAAGTGGTAAAATATCTATTTAGGAGTCCAACGATATATAGTTTGTCATGATCAGATCAGGATTTAATCATAATATACTGAAGTGAGCGTGTGTCAGTTTGCGGGGTTAAAGAAATGTAGTGTTGTTATCTGAACACATGTCAGTGTATCTGAGTGAGGTCTTCAGGTCACAGTAAACATTGATCTTAACAGCTGATTCTGGACCTGCTTGTGTAGGAGCTGAAGCTGATTTAGAGCTGGTGACTGGAGACGGTGGCTTTGTTTCGCTTGGAGCTGGACAACATGAATGTTCAGATACGTCATAGACTACCATCATATTTAAATGACTGATGATTAATTGTTCATATAAATCATTTACTTGGATACTTGACAGTATATGTGGCTGAGGTCTTCAGTTGATCTCTGTGTTTAAGCTGACATCTCCACTCTCTGTTGTGATCTTCATTCAGGAGTGTTGTAGTCAGAGAGATGAGACACTGTTCAGAGGAGAATGAGATCTGAAATCTGGAGTCTGTCTGCAGATTCACACCAGACTGATTCACCCAGATCAGATGAAGACGCTCAATACGGACTAAACCATCACAAGAGACTCGATCATCATTATATAACTGACAGAAGAGAGTCAGAGAGCGGCCTGATCTGATCTCAGACTGTGAGGATGATGAAGACACTGAAACAGAAAATCAGACAGAGATTACATGACAATATTACTGTTTAATTCAACATATAATCATAATATTCACAGAAACACTGACCATGAAGAACATGCAGATAAAGATGTGCATCATCTACATGATGTGTTGTATTCACATATTGTCTGCAGGTGTAATGTCCACGATCTTCTTTTGTGACTTTCTTGATGTTCAGAGAGCAGTCAGAGCCCAGACTCAGTCTCTCGTGTCTCTCTGTGTTATTCTTCTTTATTCCTCCAGCAATCAGTTCAACTGCTCCTGACTGTCTGCCATAGAGCCATGTAGTTGATGTGCAGCCAGGAAGAGCATTATTACAGGACAGACAGACATCTTCACCAGAACTGAAGAACACTCGAGTCACTTCTGTTCCACTATTACCTACAGATAATTATAAATAAAAAATAAAAATAAAAAAATGTAATAATGTGAGAAATGTTGAAGGTGTCTGAATAAATTTTGGTTTGATTGTATATTTCATTTTACATTGAAGACTATCCAGTTCTATTTTACATTTAATTATTCGGTTTCTGTTCATGGACACCTACTTGACCAAACTTGAAAAAAATTAAACATTGTTTAAATAGCACAAATAAATAAAAAATGAACGAACATAAAAATTTCAAATTTCAAACAGGACCCACCGGTACAACCTTCACCGGGTCCCCGCAAACCCCAGCTACGGCCCTGGGCCAGTGATTCAAATTTTTACTTGCCCCACCAAAATTTTCACTGGTCCCACATCAAAAAAGTAATAAAAATAAAAGACAAGAAAATGGGCCTATAAAATAAGCATAATATTGTTTTCATTGTCTTTGTTACATTTAACCTCAATAATTAGGTTAATGACAGCAAAAGCTACTAGATTAACTCATATTTTAAATATTGTTAGACAAATAAACAGTAAGTAATAAAATAGTTACAAATAATCAAATTACGAGTATTAACACAAATGAATTCAACAGAACAAACATATAAATGAAATAAATGGTGCTTTTCAAGTTTTTCATGTAGGTTTAAACAAGAGATTTTCAGGTACATAAATTGTAATCTAATGTATAACTATAGAATAGATTAAACTTTATTAAAAAATGTATCAGTCAAGAGCAGTTACAGATGCATAAAAATGTTTTTAATGTTGAAAATCTAAAACGTTAAATACTGTGGAATTATAAAAAAATGAAGACACTTTAATCCTGAAATGAAACCTGCCAGTAGGTGGCAGAGAATCACTGTTAATTAGCAAATCATTGAGATTCAAGCGATTCATTCAAGCGGCTGATTCACTCAGGAATTGTTGCTCAGAGACGCAAAACAATTCTGTGGATTTTGGAACCATTTCCGTTGGCGAAATACAGCGAAACAGACGATTTGGTGTCTAAAATGTAAGTCACTTGATATTAAGTTCTTGTTTATTAAACTGTACGCTGAATAAAATCATCACATTTGTAATCATGCTAATATTTGGAAAAAAACGACACTCTGTGTAATATTGTGTAAGATTTAAATGAGTCATCCAATGCATTTTACTAACGTTTGCGCTCATCAAATTACTGACATTTGCTCCATTATTTAACGCCCAAAGAAAGCAAGTCTAAACCCGTCAGCCAGCACCCCGACGTGGGCGTCCTGAAAACCCCTAAACTCGCACATGTCAGTGTTTACGAATATATTTAATTAAACGGGACAAATTTAATCTTGACAAACAATGTATCATTATAAAGATTTAAGCCTCAAGCATCGACGAAAGATTGCTGTTTTTCAATGGAAAGCTAATAAAGACTGTATTTGCTACATTTGTGTAAGCAGTACACATAAAAACATGAACATTAGAAACGCTGTACATACCAGATCCGTCGTAATAACAAGTCATAAACACATCCACAGCTGTAAATCCCGGTTTAGTTAGAAAGGTAAGGGTCCACTGAAAGACATCTCATGAAGCACGTTTAGTCCAACGAATCAATAACATTGTAATATGGATCATAAATCATTTGTTTACGTTTCAGTTCTTCAGCGACAGAACTGTTTGTGTCCGTTATGGAATAACTCACGGTCGGAAACTGCATCTTGGTAGTAAAATAAACGGCATGGGTTTGCAGCGTACAGTGTCACAAACAGAATGAGACGACCCACCGGAAAAAAGAATGAATGAAAATTAGGCGAAAGATAGTTTATTTGAATTTTGGCGCACCCTCCTGAGGGCTCGTGACGTGCTCTGACGCACCTGTCAGCTGATGGAGGCGGAACTTACAGCGATCACCTTTTTCTTTGTTTCTGTTATTTTTTAACAGTTTTTATATATGTGAGAGTGTATTTTATGTTGAATGTGAATGTATCTGCATGATTACCATCTGTTTGAGTGCAAATCAGCCCAAATCAGTTCGCTATTACTGTATGATCACGGCTATCAAAGTGAACACGTCTTTATGAATAGAGATAGTGGATTATTTACTTTCGCACATTTGTGTTATTACCATCTGTATAAGTGGCCATCAGCACATCAGCACTTATTTGCATCGTAATTCATTGTAAATACTGCATTTCTAGCAATCTCTGGATTTTCTGTAACTGGCAAACAAAGTTAAATCTTTTAAAAAAAAAATATTGTTATTCTTATTTTTCTTACTCAAATATTCTTATTGTATTTTTCTAGTGCTCAAATAAATCACTTATAGGATGTCAAATGTTCTGTCTAGTGGTTTATAATGAAAAAAAAAAACAAAAAAAAAAAAACAATGCAGTGGTATGTTTAATGACTAAATAGTTTGTAGAAACCTTCAATACTATTGGTATTTTTTATATTTGGGGGGCGGGGGGTATAGACATAGTCTCATAAAAATATTTGCAGGAGTCTCATTTTTCATGATGTCTTATTCAGATTTGAAATAAAAACTCATGAGACATGTGACTCTCAACCCATTACTTTTCTAGATTGCTCCAGGACTCATTTAATGTATTATTATATAAAATAAAAAAATATATATTTAAGTGTGATAAAACCAAAAAAAAAAAAAAAAAAAATTCAAGGCACTTTAGTGTCTATAACTTTTAATATTTTTGAGCATTATCAAATCTGGTTGATAAAAAGTAAAGCCCAAAGGATCTTCTTTCCAAAGACACCAAAATTATGTTTGTAACACACTGAAGTAGGAAACTGTTACAATTAGTAGTTAGGTAGAGCACTTTTCGCTGTGAGTCCCATAATGTGGGGTGCTGGCTAACAGGTTTTGCGCTTCTGCAATTACTGTCGCATAGAACAGAGAGCGCATGGAAGAAGGGAGAGGAATTTTCCACAAGCTTTAATTTATTTGAAATGACAGAAGAACACATTATCTGAACATATGATATAGTAAGCCTGAACATGTTCTTTTTAATTTGCATCAGGAAATAAAAAGTGAACTCTAAACTAGGAGTCACACAATACCAGCTCTATCAAAACTTCATGAATCCCTATATTTGTAGGCATTTGGTTCTTTTTCAATCTACTGTGGTTTCTTTATTTTCTTCATTCTTTATTTGTGACTATGCTAATTTGCGCTGCACTTGGTATATTGTGTTGGTCGATATGTAAATTAGATGTTGTGTCTGTGTTGTTTAATTTGAGCGATTGTTAGTAAATCACTGCAGAAATCTCCACACCCATCTGCGCAGTTTGGAATTGTGCTCTTGCGCTAATTTGTCTAGGGGCATGTACCATAATAGTAGTAGCTGAACAAATTCAGAGTTTACAGGATTAATTTTGAGTTGACAAAACCAAACTTCTCCAACCCGGATTTGTTGGTACCATGATACTGTTCATCAACTTTCTTTGTCAACTCAGGCTTTGATCCTGAATTTGTGGAGTGTATGCACATGAATGTATGACATCACTGGCGATCAGCCAATAACGAGCATTGCAACACAAAGCATGTTTGATTTACTTCTCCCGAGAGACCCAGTGAGATTAAAAATGAAAGGATAAAGGTTTTGCAGTGTAGAGTGTCACAAACAGAATGAGATGATCCACAAAAAAAAGCAGTTACGAGTCATCCAAAAATATTTTTTATGATATTCGGGTCACGGTCGGTCAAGGAAGTTTGTAATAAAGATGCCAATTAAACCTTTGTATTTTATATAGTACTAGACACAATTTTGAAATGCATAGGCCTACACTTCATTGGGTGAATAACTGGCGCGAATAGAGTAACCACCAGTCCCGTTTAATGTTGTACTGTACAGCAATTTTACCCTTTGTCCCACCTCACTTTTTAATAAGACCCTGTCTAATAAATACAAGGATACGTCTACAGGCGTACTGTTAACTTATGTTCAATAGTTTGGAGGAGAGCAATAAAAGTGTTAGTCGAGAGGCTGAGTCGTACGTCAATCAAACTGTTGACTGGTGCACGAACGCCTCCTCTCCTCAACGTTGTTAACAATCTCAAACTCAAACTTTTGGTCAGATTAAGCACCCGTGGCCAGTGTGGTCACGAAAAAGAGAAGAATCACTTTTAATAGCGAATGCAACATAATCTTGGTTAAGACCTGTAGATGGCGAAGCAGAGAGAGCTTTTTGCATTTTATATATGAAATGTTTTTCTGTGGGACATGGTGGAGAATACTACGTGAAGCGGCATGGTGCATGTGAGTACCAGAGAAAAAAAAGCACATCAAGAAACATGAAAACCAGTGCAATCATTTTTCAATAAACCAAATGACCCAAAGGTTGACAAAGTTTGGGCAGCAGAAGTGACAGGCATTCATCGTGCCATACATCACACAGATTTATATCGCTCTACCGACTGCAGAAACAAGTTAGCCCCAGTCATTTTTCCAGATTCAGAAATAGCTAAGAAAAAAGCTGTAGAAACTTTGGGTGATATTTTGGGTCAGGTAGTGTCTTAATTTTTTAGTCGGTGGGTTTAAAAATAAATATAGCCAATATATTACAGAAATCTTGACGTGTCTAAAATAAATAGGCTACTCTCTGATTATGTAATCCATATTAAATGTTCAGGCTCAGGATTTTTTATTTAATTTTTTGCTTTAACCCCTGATAGAAAGATTATTAATAGTTACGTCCTGAAACTAAAAGAACCAAAGTTCCATTCATCTTTGTGAAGAAAGTGACCTAGCTTTCACATTGACTTGCTTTTTGTGAAAGAGAAAACAAGTCTCTGAGGTCTACAAATTAAACAAGAGCAGTGATAAGCTTCTCTTAAAGTCTACAGTAAATCAGTTATGTGAATACCAATTCTACTGTAAGAGTCACATTAAACCACTGAGATGAGTAAGACATACAGAAATACCTCTCTGTGTAGCTGTTGTCTCGGGGGTTTGAGGAGTCTGTTTCTCTGTATAAGGAGGAGGATTTCAGTTCTGATGCATCATATTTGATCAAATACATCTTAACTCTGTTTGACTTCATTGTTCATTGACTGCTGATGTGTGTCAGTGATCATGTACCTTGTTCTGTAGAAGCTGCTGTAGTTTGACTTGATTTCTTCTCAGAGTTTGAGCTGCTGACTGGAATCAGTGTTGAATCAGCTGAAGCTGCAGAAGAAGAATGATCAGAACATTATTATTATTATTAGCATTATTATTATTATTATTATTATAAATACACTACTAAAAACTGAAAGTAAGACTATAGCTCACATAGACAGTTAAGGACAAGGAGAAACAGTCAGAAATCTGCAGTTTACCAAAGGCATGTTCTGCTATCTATTTAAATTAACTAAACTGTAGACAAGACACAGTGTATCTCTGAAGGCATCACTGATGATCTTGTCTCCTGAATTCTGTTCAGTGATAATGGAAGTAAGACTTTGCAGATGAACCTCTTTTGATCAGAAACAGCCCTGATTACAATATAAACACATGAAGTTATTAATACCTCATTTATATGAGAGTGAAACACAGTGAGCTGCAGACAATAAACCTTCAGTTTGATCTGAATCAATGACATATAGACTCTTCTGAAACTGATTAACCTCTTAAATGCCCTCCTCTTAACCCCCCTTTGGGAAGTCGTGGCCTAATGGTTAGAGAGTCGGATTCCCAATCGAAGGGTTATGAGTTCGAGTCTCTGGCCGGCAGGAATTGTGGGTGGGGGGGAGTGCATGAACAGCTCTCTCTCCACCTTCAATACCACGACTTAGGTGCCCTTGAGTAAGGCATCGAACCCCCAACTGCTCCCCGGGCGCCGCAGCATAAATGGCTGCCCACTGCTCCGGGTGTGTGTTCACAGTGTGTGTGTGTGTGTGTGTTCACTGTTGTGTGTGTGCACTTCGGATGGGTTAAATGCAGAGCACAAATTCTGAGTATGGGTCACCATACTTGGCTGAATGTGACGTCACTTTCTGAACATAGACATGAAAGTGTGCTATTCAAACCTAAATTGTTATAATTCATAAATGTTTTTTTATAATATGACAAGGGGAGGAGCCTGCTAACAGATTTTAAAGTACAATTATTACCAAAAAAGTGGTAAAATATCTATTTAGGAGTCTTAGACCTAACGATTTACATAGTTTGTGATGATCAGATCAGGATTTAATCATAATATACTGAAGTGATCTTGTGTCAGTTTGCGGGGTTAAAGAAATGTAGTGTTGTTATCTGAACACATGTCAGTGTATCTGAGTGAGGTCTTCAGGTCACAGTAAACATTGATCTTAACAGCTGATTCTGGACCTGCTTGTGTAGGAGCTGAAGCTGATTTAGAGCTGGTGACTGGAGACGGTGGATTTGTTTCGCTTGGAGCTGGAAAAGATGAATGTTCAGATACGTCATAGACTACCATCATATTTAAATGACTGATGATTAATTGTTAATATAAATCATTTACTTGGATACTTGACAGTATATGTGGCTGAGGTCTTCAGTTGATCTCTGTGTTTAAGCTGACATCTCCACTCTCTGTTGTGATCTTCATTCAGGAGTGTTGTAGTCAGAGAGATGTTACACTGTTCAGAGGAGAATGAGATCTGAAATCTGGAGTCTGTCTGCAGATTCACACCAGCCTGATTCACCCAGATCAGATCAAGACCCTCAGAACGGACTAAAGTATCACAAGAGACTCGATCATCATTATATAACTGACAGGAGAGAGTCAGAGAGTGGCCTGATCTGATCTCAGACTGTGAGGATGATGAAGACACTGAAACAGAAAATCATACAGAGATTACATGACAATATTACTGTTTAATTCAACATATAATCATAATATTAACAGAGACACTGACCATGAAGAACATGCAGATAAACTTGTGCATCAGCTCCATGTTGTTGTCCATTCACATATTGTCTGCAGGTGTATTCTCCACGATCTTCTTTTGTGACTTCCTTGATGTTCAGAGAGCAGTCAGAGCCCAGACTCAGTCTCTCGTGTCTCTCTGTGTTATTCTTCTTTATTCCTAAAGCAATCAGTTCAACTGCTGTCTCTGACCCTGATGGTCTGTTATAGTTCCATGTAGTTGATGTGCAGCCAGAAAGAGCATTATTACAGGACAGACGGACATCTTCACCAGAACTGAAGAACACACGAGTCACTTCTGATCCACTGATACCTACAGATAATTATAAAAAATAAATAAATAAATAAGTGAAACTGACCAATACTCAGCATTTGCGGTCTGTATTTAACTCATGCAAAGTGCACACACACACACACACACACACACACTGTGAATACACACCCGAAATGGGCATAAGTTATTTTACAGGATACACTGTCAGGATACACTAAACATAATTTCATAATTTTTATATAAAAAATATATGTCCAGTGTGTTAACAGAGAAGGGTGCAATCGTTCATATGCGATAAAATAATTTTTTTTTTAATGAAATTTTATCAAAAGCAACACTTAATAATATTTCATATTAAAGTGCGGTTGTTTTTCCAGCACACGTGTGTGTTTCATAAGGTTTTAAAGTAGTGTCCTCTCTGTCAGCAGCGTCAGATCTTGATTAAAATGTAAAATCATCAGGGAATCTGAGGGGCAGCTGTCTCTGAAGGACCCTCGTCACATATCTCCTCTGAAGTATCGTGGGGATTTATCATTCCTTCCTTTAAAGTAAAGTTTCCGTACAGTTTCTTCAGTAGTTTGTTTTCTTGTTTTTTCTACTTGTCACGGATTTCAAGTTTAGTTCATTCTCTGTTATTTCCTTAAATGTTAGAGGTATGCGTGATGTGGTAATGAGGAAAGCTATTTTTTTTTATTTCTTTTTTTGTAAAAACTGTGAAACTGATTAAATTTTTCTTCAGGAAACACACTCGTGTGAGTCAGATGTTAAATTCTGGAAGAATCAATGGGGAAATGTAATCTTTTGTAGCCATGGTACTAATCACTCAGCTGGGGTTTCAATTCTTTTGCACAAATTTAAGGGGCAAATTCTGGAGGTAATAACTTCAAATGAAGGTAGATGGATTATTATTAACATTAAAACAAGATAATTAAACTTTTATTATTTGCAATTTATATGGCTGTAACTCCCTCTCTGCTAACAAAATGTTATTTTCTCAAATTAATTGTAAATTGACAGAATTGCTGAGTAAATACCCGGGTTCCTTTCTAATTTTAGGCGGTGACTTTAATGAATGTTTAGATAACACACTGGACAGATTTCCTCCTAGAAGCAATGATGGTCTCGATATTAATCATAATTCTAATAATATTTTATCAATATGTTCCTCTCTCTCCCTCACAGATCCTTGGCGTTTTTTTCATCCTGACATACAGGACTTTAGTTTGTCAAATGGTAAAATGTCTATAAAATCTAGAATTGATTTATTTTTAGTTTCATCATCAGCCCTGCAATTTGTTAAAAGTGTATCTCATTCATTCGCTCCACTTTCTGATCACAGGCAAATCATTTTAAAATTAGGCTGTAATGATGAAAGTTGGACGTTACGTGGTTATTGGTTATCTTTTAAATGATAATAGCTTCAATGACAATATAAAAAAAAAATATAATTAACTCTATGTTCTCTGATAAAATTAATGAGTACAGAGCCAATTGGGATTTTTTTAAATACAGAGCTAGACAAATATCTATAAAAAAAAAAAAAAAAAAAATTAACCGAACAAATAGAATAATAAATAATTCTTTATCGATGTTTAATTTATCCCAGGAAGAGTGTCACGCTGTCAGTCTCTGTTTTCCTGGGTGTTCCCTAGTGAATTCACTTCTCCTTAGGCACTTCACCATAGGCACTTTAATTCCTCTAGTCTGGTTCTGTCTTCACAGTAATTGCACTCCAATTAAATTGTACAGGTGCTGACAATCCTTTGTCATTAGTCTCCCTATGTATAGCTGTCTTTCTCTGTCATCTGTATGGAGTCCTTACCCTATGTGCTTATGTTCTCATCTCCCGAATCTTCCCCTTACCTTCTCGTTCCTCCGAGTTTCCTATCCGTTTCATCCGGTTCCCTCTTTTGTTTTGTTTTGTTTGTCTCTCAAGACCTTTTTGTTACAATAAACCATACTTGCATTTGGATCCTACCCTCTCCTTGTGTTTCTCCTAAACCCAATCATCACAGAAGGACTCCATCACACATAGGATCCAGCAGTATGTTTACTACCATTTCCTCCCCAGCCAGCAAACGAGAGAGAAATGGCTTTGAGGGCTCTCTCCTAGTGGTGTTCCGGGGGACCAGGGGAGGTCGCTCCGGAGCAAGCGGTCGAGAGGAGGTCCGGCAGCGATCTCCATTGTGGGCTCCCGTCGACCCAGGATTCGGTTGGGGGCTGCCATTTCCCCAGGATGTCCCGAGAGGAGAAGGAAGACGCAGATCGGCCGAGCCAGCGCCGTGGTACCAGATGGCCGCCAGTCCTGTGCAGCGGTACAAAATGGTCGCCAACCCAGCGCCGCTGCGTGGCATGGCCGCCAGCCCAGCGCCACAGCACAGGATGGCTGCCAGCTCGGCGCCATAGTACAGGATGGCCACCAGTCCAGCGCCACAACCCAAGATGGCCGCCAGCTCAGAGCTACAGTACAAGATGGCCGCCAATCCAGCGCCACAGCACAAGATGGCCGCCAGCCTAGTACAACAGCACAAGATGGTCGCCAGCTTAGAGCCACAGCACAAGATGGCCGCCAGCCCTGCGCCACAGCACAAGATGGCCGACTCAACGCCTGAGTCGCCAGTCAAGGAGCCACCAACTCGCCATCATGGAGGACGGAGGAGGAGGAGACAGGCGTCTGCCGTTCCTCAAAGCCCGGAGGATGCTCCCGAGCGGGCCGTTGTCGTCCAGGAGGATGTTCCCGAGGCGGTTCCCGATGCTGTTCCGGAAGTCGAGGCGGTGCCCGGTGCTGTTCCCGAAGCAGAGGCGGTGCCCGAAGCTGTTCCGGAGGCCGAGGCGGTCCCCAATGCTGTTCCGGAGGCCGAGGCCATTCCCGAGGAGATGCTCAATGCTGTTCCGGAGGTCGAGGCGGTGCCCGAGGCCGTTCCCGCTGCGGTGACCGAGGCGGTGCCCGAGGCCGTTCCAGAGGCGGTGCCCGCAGCAGAAGCTTCTCACGTCTCCACAGGCAGTCCAAAATCAAGTCAGATTCCTATTGACCTTCCCGAGTCGAGTCAGGTGCCCGTGGACTTTTCTGAGTTGAGTCAGTTTCCGGTTGACCCTTCGGAGTCGAGTCAGGTGTTCATGGACCCTCCAGAGTCCGAGTTAGTCACCGTCGACCTTCCAAAGTCAGGGTTAGTTACCGTTGACCCTCCAGAGTCAGGGCTAGTTCTGGCTGACCATCCAGAGTCTAGTTATGTTCCAGTTGTTCCTCCTGAATCAAGTCAAATTTCTATCGACCCTCCAGGGTGGAGTCAGGCGTTCGTGGACCCTCCAGAGTCAGGGTTAGTCACCGTCGACCTTCCAGAATCAGGGCTAGTTACCGTTGACCCTCCTGAATCAGGGCTAGTTCCTGTTGACTTTCCAGGGTTGAGTCAGGTTCCCGTGAACCCTCCAGAGTTGAGTCAGGTTTCCGTGAATCCTCCAGAGTCAGGGCTAGTCACTGATGACCTTCCAGGGTCAGAACTAAGTACCATGGACTTTCCAGAGACAAGGCTAGTCACCGGTGATTTTCGAGGACTGAGTCAAGTCACCAGTGATCTTCGTCCTCCTATTGGGCCGACCACAAGGACGTGGTGGTCTTCCGCCTCGCCCTGGGCAACTCCGGCCTCGACCGCGAGGACGTGGTGGTCTTCCGCTCCGCCCTGGGGGGGCTTCTGCCTTGACCACATGGGTGTGATGGCCCTCTGTTCCGCCCGGGTGGGCATCACTTAATGTCCTCCATGTACCCATGTTTTTGTGTTTTTGTTTTCATTTGTTTTTCTATTTATCTCCTTCTTTGGACCTGGCCCTCCGTCCCTCCCCTTCATCCTCCGCCGGTCCACCACCCTCCTGGACTCCTTGTTATGTGTTACAGTTTCCTGCCTCTGCCTTTCCATTCCATCTGTTTGTTCCGTCTCTGTTTTTTTCCATTTTACCTGGTTGTCCTGTCTTTTTGTCTCTCCATTCCACCTGGTTGTTTGTCCCTGTCTGTCCATTCTATCTGGTTCTCCTGTCCCTGTTTTCTGACCCTCCGCCCCCCCCCCCTAGTCCGCCGCAGCTTCACCTCCCTCCTACCTCTTTTTCTGTTGGGTTTTCCGGGGTTTCAGGTGGAGCATCTGGGAGCTGCTCCGTAGGGGAGGGGGTAATGTCACGCTGTCAGTCTCTGTTTTCCTGGGTGTTCCCTAGTGAGCTCACTTCTCCTTAGGCACTTCACCATAGGCACTTAAATTCCTCTAGTCTGGTTCTGTCTTTGCAGTAATTGCACTCCAATTAAATCGCACAGGTGCTGACAATCCTTTGTCATTAGTCTCCCTATGTATAGCTGCCTTTCTCTGTCATCTGTATGGAGTCCTTACCCTATGTGCTTATGTTCTCGTCTCCCGAGTCTTCCCCTTAGCTTTTCGTTCCTCAGAGTTTCCTATCCGGTTCCCTCTTTTGTTTTGTTTTGTTGTGTTTGTCTCTCAAGACAGTTTATTTTGTATTTAACCTTTTTGTTACAATAAACCATACTTGCATTTGGATCCTACCCTCTCCTTGTGTTTCTCCTAAACCCAATCATCACAAAGAGGAGTTAGAATTAAGGCAATTACATCTACAAATTAATCAAGCATATCTAGATATTACTAAAGGTGCCTTTGTTACTGTAGGTCCAGTGCTAAATGAAGGAGAGATGAATTCTAGTAAAAAAATGTTCGCTTTAGAGAAGAGGAACTGCAAATGAAATTGACTGTTCTTAATATTAATGGTGTCAACTGTATAGATCCTAATTTGATATCTAATTTTGTCACAGCCTTTTATAAAAACATTTACACATCTGTGTTTGATAAACACAATTGCGATAATTTTATAAAGAAAGTGCCAGCTCATGTTCCAGTTATTGATCCTGACTTTAAAGCCTTATGTGACTCTGATTTGACTATAGAAGAAATTCAGATAGCACTTCACTCAATGAAGAGAGAAACATCTCCAGGGAGTGATGGATTAACTGTTGAGTTTTATATTGATTTTTGGGAGTTAATCAAACATCCATTGCTTTTTATGTACAAAGAATGTATTGATTTAAAAGAAATGACGGCATCAATGAAACAAGGCATTACATCCCTTGTTCCCAAACCGGACAAAGACACTCTTTTAATAGATAATTGGCTTCCAATTACACTCCTGACTATTGTTTAGCCTTGGTTTTTGCTATTAGACAAAAGGTAAAACTTAATCAGTTGATCGCAGAGACACAATCAGGTTTTTTAAAAGATAGGCATATTTGTAACAATATAAGACTTATTTTAGATCTTTTGGACTATACAGATTTGATACACTCTAAAGCTGTAATTATTTTCTTAGATTTTTATAAAGCTTTTGACACCCTTGAGCATGAATTTATTTTGCAGACTCTCAAGTTATTTGGTTTTGGTGACTTTTTTGTTAATATTATTGAAATGTTTTATAAAAATATTAGCAGCTCTGTCTTAATCAACTTTAACACTTCTAAGAGATTTTTCATTAACCGCGGTGTCAGACAGGGCTGTCCAATCTCCCCTTTTATGTTTATTTTAGTTACATAACTTTTATCATTAAGTATTATCCATGAAAAAGCTTGGAAGGTATATCCATCTTTGATAGAGAAATTAAAATCTCCCAGTTGGCTGATGACACGACTCTTTTTTTGAAAGATAAGAGTCAACTGACAAAGACTATAAATGTAATTGAGCAATTTTCTTGTGCTTCTGATTGAAACGGAATATGTCCAAGTGTGAGATAATGACGTTCTAGAAAAGTGATGATGCTTCAATCGATGGGGAAGTCGTGGCCTAATGGTTAGAGGGTTGGAATCCCAATCGAAGGGTTGTGGGTTGTAGTCTCGGGCCGGACGGAATTGTGGGTGGGGGGAGTGCATGTACAGTTCTCTCTCCACCTTCAATACCACGACTTAGGTGCCCTTGAGCAAGGCATCGAACCCCCAACTGCTCCCGGGCGCCGCAGCATAAATGGCTGCCCACTGCTCCGGGTGTGTGTTCACAGTGTGTGTGTGTGTGTGTGTGTTCACTGCTCTGTGTGTGTGCATTTCGGATGGGTTAAATGCAGAGCACAAATTCTGAGTATGGGTCACCATACTTGGCTGAATGTCACTTCACTTCACTCTGTAAAACACAACGTAAGGTATCTTGGTATTTATTTAACAAAAAATTTTTCTGGACTGGTCAAAAAAACAAAAACATCTTTAATCTTTGGCTCCAAAGAGACCTTTCCCTTTATGGGAGGGTTCTTCTTTCCAAAGCAGAAGGGTTATCTCGTTTTGTATATCCTTTGCTTGCTCTTTTTGTTAATGACTCTACTGCTAAAAGTATTAACAAAATTTGTCTAGATTTCATATGGAAAAACAAACCTCACAAGCCAAAAAAAAAAAAAAAAACTCAGTTCTTTCAAATTGTCTAATAAAAAGGTGGACTTGACGTGTAAGATTTTAGTGATACAGTGAATACCTTTCGGATAAATTGGATCAAAAAGTGCTTAAAATCCTAATTCTATATGTTTTTTTTATCACAAATTATATATTTACCAAAATTGGTGGCCTTCCCTTTATATTTAAATGTAATTACTTGCCAGACAGACAGAGCCAGTTGCACTTTATAAATTTCATCAGCAGGCCCTTCTTGCTTGGAAGTTATGCTACACCCACAATTTTTCACCTCATAAAACCTTTATATGGAACAACTCTTATATAAGAATTAGGAATAAATCTGTTATTCTCTCTTCTTGGTTTAACAGATATATAATTGGAATTCTCTAAATTTTTGTCTTATGAATAATTTATGTCTGTTCATAATTTCCCTTTACCATTTAAAGGTGCTGTAGGGAACTTTTGTAAAAAAAAATATTTTTTACATATTTATTAAACCTGTCATTATGTCCTGACAGTAGAATATGAGACAGATAATCTGTGAAAAAAATCAAGCTCCTCTGGCTTCTCCCAGTGGTCCTATTGCCATTTGCAGAAATCCATCGCTCCTGGTAAAAAACAACCAATCAGAGCTGCGGTCAGGAACTTTGTTTGTGTTCCATGAATCCATTTTCCAAACCGTGTTTTTGGCTTGTCCTGAATCACTAGGGTGCACCTATAATAAGTGTTTATATTCGGACTATTTTAGATTGCTTCGGTGATACCGCGGCGGAGTAACCCGGTACCTTTGTGATTCTTCATAGACATAAACAGAGAGAAGTAGTTCCGGCTACGATGTTCTTCCGCAAGACGCAAGCAGTTCTGTTTATTAACTGCTAGAACGTCAAAAGTTCCCTACCGCAGCTTTAAAGAATACAATGCAGTGCTTAAAGCAATTCCTTCTGGTCTAAGTCAACTTGTTAAATGTCATCTAACCTTTAATAAGAGTGTCACCAAATAACCTGATTTGATCTTAGATGGTATAAATAGACTTAGTAAGAAATGTAATAATGAGCATATTCAACATATTTTTCAGAGTAAAAATATATAATGTTGCCAAAGGCAAAGGAAGTTAATTTCAAGATCTTATATTATACCCAGTGAATGATACTGTTGCAAAATATATGGATGTTGACAATTCTTGTTCATTTTGTGGGAATGAGATGAAATACTGATTCACTTATTTTCCCAATGTGAAAAAAAAAAAAAAAAAAAAAAAAAAAAAACATAACTTCTGGAATAGGTTATATCTTCATATTGGCACCTTGATTCTTCCAAATCCTTTCAATTATAGGATATAATATGTTACTATAAAGAAGATAAAGCTAGCACTTAAATTTATTATATTGTTATTTATTTATTTATTTATTTGTTTGGGAAGTTTTTTATTCACAAGCAAACAATTATCTAAATCGCCACCTACTTTTCCTAATTTTTTAATTGAAATTGATACATGTCTGAAGTCTCTAAGGTTAATTAAGAACAAGAAAAGTGACAGATTCCTAAAATATTATGACAATATTTGTGGTATTACCACTGATGCATAATATTAGTTGCATAATAATATATTTGTTTTATATATGTGAAGCTTTACATATACTTGATATAATTCAATTCCAGTAGATGTTCTATTTGTTCTGCTGATCTTTATATGTCCTTGTTATCTAATGCATATTCAATAAAAAAAAAAAAAAATAATAATAATAATAAAAGCATGTCCTGTCATTATAAAACTCTAATTTCACTCGGCAACTGTGAAGTGGAGCAGGACCGCCATGTTTTGTATACTCATCCACAGGCACGGGGAGGGGCTTTTTTTTCTTCGTGATAAATAGAAGCAGCACAACACAGCGGTTAATATGTTTATTTATCCATAAAGGTTTATATAATAATTCTGCTTTTAAAAACAAATAAAGAAACCATGTAGGAGAGTGGTTATTATGCGCAATATAACAGTCAGAAACTCAATGTCATGTATATGTCACTTTCACTTTTCACGTTCACTATTAGGGCAGGGGTTTATGGGGCTAATCAATTTAAATAAAATTTTAGAATTATAAGATCTTAGAATTATGAAATAATTATTTCTGCCATAACTATTCTAAAGCACAATTTCACAGAAATAGTGTTTAAAGAATAATGTTGTAAACCACATATAGGTAATTTTGACCATGCAGTGATAGTTTTGGTTAGAATACATCACTTCCGGTCGGGCAGTCGAATATGGTCTAGTCACAGAAGTTCAAATATTTGAACACATCCAACGCTCAAATCGGATTGTAAATTTCTGCATACGCATATGATCGGAACTCCACACAGCTCCCGCAGTACTTTCCATTTGAAATGGATGACTTCCGGTCTGACGCTTGTCGTTTGTCGGATAGAGTGGAAAGGCGGCTAATGCTGGGTACACACCAAGGAAAGGCAAGGCAAGTTTATTTATATAGCACATTTCGTACACAAAGTAACAAGAATAAAACAAGCAATTTTAAAACTTTTAAAATTATAAAAAATGTGACTTATTTAAAATGAATTTAAAACAGTTAGAAGATGATTTCACATAAAATGAAAATAAAAACAGTGAAAATATAGTGCAATCAGTTCGTGCATTGCACAGTGCTCATTCAATAAATGCACAGCTAAACAGATTAATTTTAAGTCTAGATTTAAATGTGACTAGTGTTTTAGCCCATCTGATCTCTTCTGGAAGCTGATTCCAACTGCGAGCGACATAGTAACTAAAGGAGGACTCCCCTTGTTTTGTGTGAACCCTTGGTATTTCTAACTGACTCGATCCTAGTGATCTGAGTGCTCTGTTAGGCTCATATTCAGTGAGCATATCTGAAATATAATTTGGTCCTAGGTCATTTATTTACTTATATATAAAAGTACTTTAGAAACAATCCTAAATGTAACTAGAAGCCAGTGTAAGGACCTGAGGACTGGTGTGATATGCTCAGTTTTTCTGGTTCTAGTCAGAATCCTGGCAGCAGCGTTCTGGATGAGCTGCAGCTGTCTGATGGTCTTTTTGGGAAGGCCAGTGAGGAGCCCATCACAATAGTCCACCCTGCTGGTGAACTAGTTTCTCCAAGTCTTGACTTGAAACAAAACATCTAATTCTTGCAATGTTTTTTAAATGATAGTATGCTGATTTAGTTACTGCTTTGACATGACTACTGAAACTAAGGTCTGTCTCCAGAATCACACCAAGATTCCTGGCTTTATTTTTACTTGTTTGACCCCAAGAGTCAAGGTGTGCATTCACCTTGAGCACTTCATCTTTGTTTCCAAATGCAATGACTTCTGTTTTTTCCTTGTTTTGTTTAACTGATGAAAGTTCTGGCACATCCAACTATTAATTTCATCAATACATTGGCAGAGGGAGTCAATAGGGCTGTAGTCATTTGGAGATAAGGCTAGGTGGATTTTCAAAATGTGTAAAATTCTCAAAATGTGATAGACCACAAACGTGGATAAAAAAAATCCTAGATTTAACTGTTTTGCTCCTATATTTAACCATTTTGCTCCTATGCTGTCTTTGTCATATCATGGAACACACCACACAAACAGATTTTCAACCAGAGTCTCGACTGTGAACACAGGAATTCTTGTAAAATCTCGTTAGGCGAAGACATTTTAGGAAGAAATTTTAATGATAGTGTTTGGAATTATTTTATTACTGATACGTTGTATAAACATTCATGCTGTTGCCACAAATCAACAAGCTGATCCTCAATCTCTGCTGTACACATCAATTTCACTTTCTGCTGTGTCATGCCTGCTTCTGTCTTCCATCATCTCGCTTTCTGATTGGATATTGTTTCGTTTCAGGTGATAATCTCGAGAGCGTGCGCTTTGTTTGTACTTGGGGTTCCCCCCAACACATCAGGATGTCTGATCGTAAATATTAAACATGTATAATATTTACGATTCGCGATAGGGTCGGCTACAACGTTCTTCCGATCAGGTTCAGACACTCTTAACACACCCCACACCAAGGCAAAATCTGATAAAATAATTTGTAGAACCATCAAGATAATCGGGACACAGCTAGGATTGTCGGAAGGAGGGAAATCGTCCAAAAATCAGTGCGACAGTTGGGTCCAAATGTCGTGTGCAGTGGAAATGCGGCTTCAGATTCATCAATCATATTGAATTCAGTCCGATTAAACCAAAAAGTGTGCATGTAAACGTAGCCAGTGTCAGGCTCTGAATAGTTTATAGTTTTAGAATATTTTAAAGGGGTTAGTTAATCGAAAAATCATAATTATATTATTCATAACTCACCCTCATGTTGTTCCAAACCCGTAAGACATCCGTTTATCTTTGGGACACTTTTTAAGATATTTTAGATTTAGTCCGAGAGCTCTCAGTCCCCCCATTGAAGCTGTGTGTACGGTATACTGTCCATGTCCAGAAAGGTAAGAAAAACATTATCAAAGTAGTCCATGTGACATCAGAGGGTCAGTTAGAATTTGTTGAAGCATAGCAAATACATTTTGTTCCAAAAATAGCAAAAACTATGCATTTATTGATCATTGTCTTCTTCCGGGTCTGTTGTGAGAGAGTTCAAAACAAAGCAGTTTGTGATATCCGGTTCCCGAACGAATCATTCGATGTAACCGGATCTTTTTGAACCAGTTCACCAGATCAAACTGAATAGTTTTAAGCGGTTCGCATCTTCAATACGCATTAATCCACAAATAACTTAAGCTGTTAACTTTTTTTAATGTAGCTGACACTCCCTCTGAGTTCAAACAAACCAATATCCCGGAGTAATTCATTTACACAAACAGTACACTGACTGAACTGCTGTGAAGAGAGAGATGAACACCGAGCCGAGCCAGATAACGAACAACAGACTGACTCATTCTCGAGTAACCCTTTTAATCCTGCAAAACAATGCAAAAGAAATCTAATGTATCTCTTGCTCCGGCTACTTTGTATAGACCACCAGGGCCATATACAGAATTCCTAAAGGAATTTGCAGATTTCATCTCAGACCTTCTGGTTACAGTTGATAAAGCCCTAATCATGGGAGATTTTAATATTCACATTGATAATACAAATGATACATTAGGACTTGCTTTTACTGACCTAATAAACTCTTTTGGAGTCAAGCTAAATGCCACCGGGCCCACTTATCGTTTTAATCATACACTAGATTGAATTATATCGCATGGAATCGATCTTACTGCTATATATATCGTACCTCAATTTGATGATATTACAGACCATTTCCTTGTATCGTGCATGCTGCGTATAACTGATATTAACTATATGTCTCAGCATTACTGTCTGGGCAGAACTATTGTTCCAGTCACCAAAGACAGATTCGCAAATAACCTGCCTGATCTATCTCAACTGCTATTTGTACCCAAAAATACACATGAATTACACGAAATGACTGACAACATGGGTACTATTTTCTCTAATACATTAGAAACTGTTGCCCCCATCAAATTGAAAAAGGTTAGAGAAAAACGTACTGTACCATGGTATAAAAGTAATACTCACTCTCTCAAGAAAGAAACTCGTAGTCTTGAACGCAAATGTAGAAAAACTAACTTAGAAGTTTTTAGAATTGCATGGAAACTCATAGAAAATAACCAAAAACTCCAAGGTTTTTATTTAGCACAGTGGGTAAATTAACAAATTACCAGATGCCACCTGATTCAAATATTCCACCGACGTTAAATAGTAATGACTTTATGAATTTCTTCACTGATAAAATAGAAAACATTACAAATACAATAGCAAATGTAAATTCTACAGCGTTTAACACTTCAGTTTCATCCATCGCACCCAAAGAGAAACTGCAGTGCTTTACAACCATAGGACAGGAAGAGCTAAATAAACTTATCACTGTATCTAAACCAACAACATGTTTATTAGATCCTGTACCCACTAAACGACTGAAAGAGTTGTTACCTGTAGCCGAAGAACCGCTTCTCAATATCATTAACTCATCGTTATCTTTAGGTCACGTCCCAAAACCATTCAAGCTGGCGGTTATTAAGCCTCTTATTAAGAAACCAAAAGTAGATGCTAGTGTACTGGCAAATTATAGGCCTATTTCAAATCTTCCATTTATGTCAAAAATTTTAGAAAAACTTGTGTCTGCTCAATTGAGCACCTTCCTGCATAAAAATGATCTGTATGAAAAATTTCAGTCAGGTTTCAGGCCCCACCATAGCACAGAAACTGCACTTTTTAAAATTACAAATGACCTGCTCCTTGCGTCAGATCAAGGCTGCATCTCATTTCTAGTCTTACTTGATCTTAGTGCTGCGTTCGACACCATAGATCATGACATACTCATAGATCGATTACAAAACTATACAGGTATTCAAGGGCAGGCTCTAAGATGGTTTAGATCCTACCTGTCTGATCGCTACCATTTTGTTTACTTAAATGGGGAGTCATCTCATTTATCATCAGTAAAATATGGAGTGCCACAAGGATCCGTCCTAGGTCCTCTTCTATTTTCAATATACATGTTGCCCCTTGGTAATATTATTAGAAAATACGGAATTAGCTTCCACTGTTATGCTGATGATACTCAGCTATATATCTCAACGAGACCAGATGAAACTTCCCAATTATCTAAGCTAACAGAGTGTGTTAAAAATGTAAAAGATTGGATGACAAATAATTTTCTCCAATTAAATTCGGATAAGACAGAGATATTAATTATTGGACCAAAAAACACTACACAGAATCTTGTAGATTACAATTTGCAACTAGACGGATGTACTGTTACTTCCTCTACAGTCAGAAATCTGGGTGTCATATTAGACAGCAATTTGTCTTTTGAAAATCATATTTCCAATGTTACAAAAACTCCATTCTTCCATCTAATAAACATTGCCAAGCTACAAAACATGTTATCTGTTTCTGATGCAGAAAAGCCAATTCATGCATTTATGACCTCTAGACTATTGTAATGCACTTCTAGGTGGTTGTCCTGCTTCGTCAATAAACAAGCTACAGGTAGTCCAAAATGCAGCAGCTAGAGTCCTTACCAGGTCAAGAAAATATGATCATATTACCCCAATTTTACAGTCTCTGCACTGGCTACCTATTAAGTTCCGTATCAGTTACAAATTATCATTACTTACCTATAAGGCCCTAAATGGTTTAGCTCCTGCGTACCTAACTAGCCTTCTACCAGGCTACAACCCATCACGCACCCTAAGGTCACAAAACGCTGGACTTTTGGTAGTTCCTTGGATAGCAAAGTCCACTAAAGGAGGTAGAGTTTTTTCACATTTGGCTCCCAAACTCTGGAATAGCCTTCCTGATAATGTTTGGGGTTTAGACACACTTAAAAACGCTTCTCTTTCGCCAAACATTCGAGTAATGTATCTTTTAAATTGTGAGTGTAGTTGCATCTGATCAAATGTGCATTTTTATTATTTAGGTTGGGTTAAACTAAATTTAGTTTGTTGGATCAGCAGCTATGCTAATGATGTCTCTATTTTGTTTCAATGTTTTGCCACGGGATGATTTACACAAGCTCCAGTCTGGATCCAGATCACCTGAGAAGAGATGATGCTGACCCTCAGAGGACCTCAGATGATGCTAACCCTGAATCAACAAATATAACTAACAATTATTGCTACAAGTGTGACTGCATCATATAGCCATTATTAATTAATAATATTAATAATGTTCATCGTCTAGCTGACTACTTCTTGTATTAATTTTTTCAAAAAATCCTGTCAAAAGTGCACAAACTGACAGTCACCACCATAAGCTACTACTAAATATATATTGTAGAAACATAATTTTCTGTAAACTTGCTTTGTAACGATTCGTATTGTAAAGAGCACTATACAAATAAACTTGAATTGAATTGAATCTTAATGTTAATATTTCCTGTGTCACAACCATGATATGTCAACACCATCTTCCAGTTTTTGATAATAATATTAGAAATATTTAGATTATTTTTTTCTCCTGAAGCAGGTTTTGTCAGCATTAACAGAGAAAACAAAGCGGCTGCTTCATCAACTCTATTAGTTTTGTGAAAGAAATGCCAAATTTGTCAACACTGTCAGATGTCACCAACACCGTATGATTTTCTGTCTGACTTTAGTCATCAACGTTATCATTTCTTTTGTAGTTTTTTTCTGCATTGTCTATGTGAATATAGCAAAATTATGCAATAGCAATAGCAAATCGCAAAACAGTCAAACTCTGAGGAAATCATTTATAGCATTTCTGTGACCTCTTCAATAAAGGCTGAAGAGTATTTTGGAGGTCTGTAAATAATAATAAACAGAATGCGTGGAGCACATTTCATCACAATCCCTAGATATTCAAAAGACAAGTACTGGCCAAATGCTTGCATTGATAAACATATTTAAATAGAGCAGCTACACCTCCACCTCTCCTAACATTCCCGCAGACACTCATGTAAGTGAAGTTAGGAGGGGCTGCTTCATTAAGGACTGTTGCATTGCAGCTGTCTTCAAGCCATATTTCGTTTAGAGACATAAAATTCAGATTGTTTGTAGTTATAAAGTTGATTAGAAATTATTTATTTTTTAGTGAGCGAATGTTTAAAGATGCTAACTTGGTGGCTGTGCTTTGTGTCTTTACATCCATCGTAGTTTGATGCATAATATGCCACAGATTAGATGAGTCTGCCCTTCGGCTTGAGATGGCCTTAGACTTTCTATCACGTGATAAAACTGAAATAGAGAAAGCTACAGGCACACTGGGTTCCCACTTGTTCTGTAGGCTTTTGTAAATGTTGCTGTTATAGCGGGGACCCGACACATATCACTGAGAGCTGCTATCAGTTTTTTTGGTTCACCTTCAGGCGTTGTGGCAGCAGTTGGAGAGCTCTCACAGGAGCAGGGCCCACAGGCTTTGGTGGTTGGGGGGCCAGCTATTTTTTGTTGATATCTGTGGGCTTGCAGCAAATGAGTGAGAGAGTTTAGTCCCGGCATAAACCAATTCCTCCATTTTCTGTGAAAAGCAAAGAAGTGGAGATGCTGGAGAGAGGGATAATGTGTCTGGTGAGATGGTCTGTGTCTCTGGTGTTTCCGGTTGCTGTGATATGTTGTCTTGGCTTCCCTGGCTGTTTTCCTGAAAGTCATCCCTGGGTGCTGAATCTTGTAGATGTTTTGATACATCACAGTCAGTCTGTGAGGAGCTCTGTGGGCAGGGCTCAGCAGGGATAGTGTCTATCAGCAGTGCTTGTTTTGGCTGCATGGTGTTATCAGTGTCCTTGTGGGATATGTCAACCACATGATGACTCGGACCTGGTGTGTGTGTGTGCTGAATGGATTGACACACTCTGCTGAAGGATGACAGAGGGAAAAGTAGATATTGTCCTTAAACACTCTAGCACCAAGTTTGTTTGGGTGGAGGCCATCCGGTTTATTCTATGGCCCCAGAAAAGATTGAAGTTGTCAATGAATTTCACTCCTTTTATATTACAGTAGCCATGTGTTCAGCCCAAGCAACTGTGAAAACATATTTGTTCCCCTTGCTAGGAATGGTCCACTGATGAACAACTGAACTTTGAGTCTTCCAAGTGTTTCAAAGAGTTCACTGAAGTCCTTCTTATGGAGTTCTGACTGCTCTTTCCGAATATCATTCTTTCCCACATGGATGACGATTCGATTTGCAGTCTTATGCTTCATCAGATTGTTCTGAAGTTCCTTGTTCACATCAGAGACCGTTGCTTGAGGAAGACAGCATAATTATTAATAGAATCACCCACTGTCAGAGTCCTGGGCTTGACCTCGAGCGCCTGTTAGTAGCGCTGTTAGCTGCTGGCTGATCAAACAGATGTTTAATCACATTTAGGGATTCCTCACCCACATTTATTAATGCTTCAAATCTGTTTTCCAGATGTATAGGGGGTGGTAAAATGCCAGTATTCACAAGCCTTGTCATAGTCGAATCTGGGGTAGAGGAAGCTATAGCAGCAATACGAGAAAACCGTGACAATCTGATGTCTCATGTTCCTTCGGGTCTCGTTCCCTGTTTGTGCCATCGATTAGTGTGGCGATCAGTTCCAGCAAGTTCCTCTACACTTGGTATAAACTGTTAAGATTCAGAAGATTCATGGGACTTAAAGGCTGTATGCTGAGAGGGTCCATGATGGTGGTCTGCTAAGTGTTCCATCTGTTTTTGAAGTCCAGCAAGTAACTTTGTTTCAAGAATCACGATCCTTTGTAGAAGTTTGTAGCAGTTCATGCAACAAGTAGATCCAACAGGAGGCATTTTCTCTCTCTTCTGTTTGAACCTAGGCAGTTGTTTTCCCGTCTCTGGAATGTAAGCTGCTGGCAGTGGGGGCAAAGTCTTCATTTTGTAGCATTATTCCAGTCCCAAAGAGTTTTTAGTTTTAGCGTTTATGCCAAAAATATGTTGTTTGAGCACTGTGCTGATCTGCTGATGTAAAAATCTTGGAAAAATCAGAGAAAAGTACAGAAATAAGAAGCAAAGCACATAGCAGTTAGCTAGAACGTCCGAACTGTAGCAAAGCCAGAAGCAATTCCAAAATTCCTAAATCTAAATGTAAAATCTAAATGTTAAATCTAAATCTAAATGTTAAATCTAAATTTTAAATGTAAATCTAAATGTTGAACCTAAATGTTTTGGTTGAAACTAAATATTTAGCTAATATGTAAATTCAAAATGCCAATAACCGGAAGTGCCAAAATGAAAGCTTGATGAGGTCAGTGTGCATCGTGTCAAATAAGTAACAAATAAAAACCATCTCATCTGAGGAAATTGACTCTTGGACATGGATTTTGCATATTAGCTAAATATTTAGTTTCACCCGAAACATTTATATTTAGGTTTAACATTTAGATTTAACATTTAGATTTAGATTTAACATTTAGATTTAACATTTAGATTTAGATTTAACATTTGTATTTAACATTTATATTTAACCTTTTAGATTTAGATTTAACAATTAGATTTATATTTAGATTTAACATTAAGATTTAGCATTTAGATTTAACATTTAACTTTTAGGTTTAACATTTAATATTTATATTTAACTATTTAAAATATCTCTAAGTTGACAAATATTGTTGTAAATGTGCTTAAAAGTGACCGTAAAAAATTAATGTCTGTTTTTTAAACATTGTTTGAAGCTAAATGTGACAAAAAAGAGACGCTTTACAAATGGCGCCCCATAAATGTAAGGCGCGCTGAATTCACTCTGAGCTTCAATCTTATTATGTATGTATTTCCTTTAGCGTTACCATAGTGATATGGTCTTAATATTTTTGTCAAAACAATAAGGTAATGTTCTAGATATGATTATGGTCTTGTTTGGTGTAAATAAAAAGTTATAACAGTCTGTAGTTAATAACGCAGCTACAGAATAAACATCTTGATTTTTACCCAGACCCGAAAAAAGGAGAAGCCCACTCAGGATCTCTGTCAGCCCACCCTTTGGCCCTGAGCACAAACTGACAGTTATGTCAGGATTTGCTAAAGACATGCGTGAACAATTAGTGGTGGAAATATAGCAGTTTAGCCTACCTCTCACATGCAATTTTTTTGGAAGGAGCCTATTCAAATTAATCACACAACGCGTTTTACTAACTTTTGCGCTTGTCAAATTACTGACATTTGCTCCATTATTTAACGCCCAAAGAAAGCATGGCTTAACCTGTTTTGCGCTTTTGCAATTACTGTCGCAGAGAACAGGGAGCGAGTGGAAGAAGGGAGAGGAATTTTCCACACGCTTTAATTTAATTGAAATGAGAGAAGAACACATTATCTGAACGTATGATATAGAGAGTCTGAACATGTTCTTTTTAATTTGCATCAGGACATAAAAAGTGAACTCTAAACTAGGAGTCACACAATCTAAGCTCTATCAAAACTTCTTAAATCCCTAATTGAGAGTGAGGAGTCACATGTCGATTTGGGAGAGGTCGGCCATGATGGTTGGACACGCTATTGGTTTCCAGGGGCAACGCCTTTAGAACTTCACAGAGGCGCGACTAAACATTTCAGAGCTCTTTATTTTTTGCGCATTTATTATGTCAGCGGAACAGAGACGGATTTACGAATACGAGAAAGAAATGAAGAAAGTAAAGCAATGCAAAAAGATAAGGTGAAAGGAAGAGGGCCCTTACAGGAACAAGCTCACACCAAGCGCAAAACTGTATTTGGAGAAGCTCTCAGGCATCCAAAATATCGACCCATACGAGCTCCCTGCGGCGGCACAGAGAACTGGACCATTTACCTCCATGCACACATATGGACATTGTAAATTATTTTGTTTACGATGTAAGTCACCTTGCATTCACGCTGTTAATGGCTTTAATCTAACCAGGACATTTACATCTTGCAATCACACATTTAACTACCCTAGCCAACCCAGAACTGGTTTGTCCAATTTGTAGCATCCAGCACAAAAACCTGGTACAGTATGTGTCATTGGCCTAAAATCAAATTATAACTAAACATACACAGCTATAGCCGGCATCAAAACATGTTGGAAACTATTGTGTACATTGAACATCTCGTTACAATCTAGTCTTTACGAAACAGTGGCAGTTATTTAAGTTACTTTGTCATTTTGGTCAATGCAGTGTCTGCTAAATGCAATTTGTAATTACAACACGCTAAAACGCATGTGAATAAATTTACTTCGGCCAGTACAACACTGTTTTCACCACCTGGAGGCTTGTAGATGGACCCAGACACAGCAGAAAGCCTCATATCTTTCCAAAGACTTGTGGCTTTTAAACTCCTGAATTGTATAGTAACTTACACCAAAAACAAGATAATTCACAACGTCCATATTCAAGTTTATTTGTATATATGTGCGTGGAGGTATGGTCCAGGTCTCTGTGCCATTCCGCTGCAGGGAGCTGGTATGGGTCAATATTTTGGATGCCTGAGAGCTTCTCCAAATATCTCTGTTTTGCACTTGGTGTAACCTAAAAAAATTATTCCATTGTTCCTATGTTTTCCATATGTATCGTGTGAGGTACTGGAGCAGTTTTTAACGCAGCAGTAACTTCCAGGCATGGTAAAACTGTGCGGAATTGCAAAAACCTCCTCTACTACAGAGTTAACAACACATGTATATTTCGCCGCCAGTGTCCTGCCAACATGGCGGAGACTGTGATATCAAGGGGAGGGGCTCTGTGCTATGACGGCAACTCATCACTCTCAATATTTGTAGGCGTTTGGTTCTTTTCAATCTACTGCAGTTTCTTTATTTCTTCATTCTGTATTTGTGACTACGCTAATTTGCGCTGCACTGGTATACTGTGTTGGTCGATATGCAAATGATATGTTGTGTCTGTGTTCTTTAATTTGAGCGATAGTTAGTAAATCACCCGCTGTGAGAAAGCTCTAACCACGCCCCCTAATGACACGTAGCATGCATAGCTCAGTTAGGAGCAGACATTTTGACTTAGCAGCAGGTTACAAATGAGGCTGGCTGGATTGTTTATTCGACGGTTGTTAATGTTTTCCTGTGTGTAAATGATTACGGGTGAGTTTATACATCTCTCTTCAGCTAAAAAATAAGTTACAATGGTAAAACCTTGTTGTGTAATTAACTGCCATACTCGTACTCATGACCGGCATGGAAAAATAATTTGAATGGAGTGCGATTTTTCAGCTTTCCCGCTGGAAAACCGTACCTTGATCTCAGGTCTCCGAGTTAACAAAGTGGCGTCACATAGCTTGGTTAGCAGCAGTAAGAAGGAAAAGAAGGATTTTCCCTTTGGTCTGATATATACACACGTATGTATGTGCATTTTTATATATATATATATATATATATATATATATATATATATATATATATATATATATATAGAAATGTACGTTATATAAACAACTTTTTTTGGATGTGATTAATCGATTTGACAGACTTAAAGTTACATTAAATGTTACTTATGCATGAACCACATCTCCTGCGTTATCAGTGTTATGCATATTGCATACCACCTGTTACAGTAATAAACGGCAAAATTGATCAATTCTGTATCTCTTTATTTGTGCATCATAACACACTGAGGTTAATTTGTACAGTTTACAATAACGCATATTAAAAAGTAAAGGGGCCGTGTAACTCGCTCATTGACGTAGAAAATGTGTAGGTTCTGCACCCATCCATTTGTAAATTGCAGGTGAGACTCGAGAGATGTATCATTTTTAAACTGATCAGAGGTGTACGCTCTGACACTACAAACAAGAAAAGACATTGGTTACGAGTGGCAGCTCTTTAAGATCATCCGACCACTCTTTGTGTTCGTGCAGATTGAGTTTTGATTGTCTTGTTTTTTTTTCTAAATACCGCGTCTTTGCTTCCTTGTTGAGTTTTTCTTTATATGTAATCTTACACTTGATCTGTATGTCATGTCACTTTCACTTTCACTTTTACTGATAAGCGTGTCCTTAAAAATGACCACGAGTATCCAGAATGCAATGCGCATTGACGTAGTTTCCCAAGCTCTATAAATCGAACGCATTTTAAATTGCGTCATAGATGAAAGTGAAACTGAAAGTGATATTGAAAGTGAAGTGAAATGCATTTGTATCTGACATTTATCATGCTAATAAGTGTATTTCTATTATAATACAAAGGATAATGTTCACTTCCTAGTTACATTACCAAGTTTGTTCATTATTGTTAGAAATGTCAATTGATGATGTTGCTTAGTTTGTGATTAAAAGCGGAAGATTAAAAGTGATCTTTCGTGACAGCTCGTGATGCGCGATCTGACGCACATGTCAGCTGATAGAGGTGGAATTTAGCGATCACCTTTTTCTTTATTTGTTTTATTTTTCAACAGTTTTCATATATGTGTGTGTGTGTATGTTTTATGTTGAATGTGAAAGTATCTGCATGATTACCATCTGACTGAGCGCTAGGGTGACCACCTGCTAATAAGCCCAAGGGAGGACAATGGGTATGTTTCTGAGGGACAATGTGGGACACTGCCTTGTGCGGAAGTGCCCCCACCCCATGGACAGACTCACTGATAGTGGTTTACCCATTTCTAGCACATACTAACGTACATGGTATATTAATAATGCCATATTCCCCTAAACATGTGTAATTGCTGATGTACTGTATGCTTTTGACAGAATCGACAAATGCACTTCCACTTACGATTTACTTTAGCTATTTAATTTGATTTATTTTTCATTACAATTTATTCACTTTAAGAATAAATTACTGCTCATATACAGCATTCGCGTTGAACAAGAGTGAATGATTTGTCCAGGGTTTTATATTTTATATAAATCATTAAATGACTCAGTAATTATCAATAAAGCCAGACTTCCTTTTTTTTAGTCTTAGTGACCTTTAATTTGGAGCAAGATAAACTGGAGTGACTTTGTGTCAGACATGTCACTTCTATCACATCTGTTTGGTCCAACTTTAGTTTGAGATTTCTGACCCAGAACTTAACCCTGGAGCAAGTTAGCTGTGGAGTGAAAGTTGTTATGGCAATGAATACAGCTAGAACCAAGCCACTTGTGTGGTATTTAAAACCCAGGATTGGTGCAAACTAAACTGAAATGTACCTGGCCAGCCAGTTAATCTAGCTTCATGGTACAGGCCCCTGCAAAACTGGCCCATAATGGTAAAAATGACAGTAAATATTGAAAAGTCGTGGCTTATTGGTTAGAGAGTTTGACTCCTAAAACTAAGGTTGTGGGTTCGAATCTCAGGCAGGCAATACCACGACATAGAGCAAGGCACCGACCCCCCCAACTGCTCTCCGGGTGCTGCAGCATAAATGGCTGCACACTGCTCCGGGTGTGTGTGTGTTAACTGCTCTGTGTGTATGCATTTTCGATGGGTTAAATGCAGAGCACGAATTCTGAGTATGGGTCACCATACTTGGCTGAATGTCACTTAATTTCACAAATATTGTTTGTTTGTTTGTTTGTTTTTCCATTTAGCGTCCACATTTATTATAGGGTGAGATGTAAGATGTTTTTATTTTTTTTTATTCTGGAAATTACAGAAAATGTAATAATTGTAATGTATAATGATTCATACTGTTTGATATGAGAATGAAATAAATTAGAGTAAAATCAAATAATCGTTGCTTTATGTTACTGCACTTTATAATTAAAATATATTGTATATAAAATATATATAAAGCTATATAATGTGCGACATCGATCACATGACCTGGGCCCTCATGAACAGGAGACACATGTGCTGAATGCATCTAAAGTAAACTCATCCCAGAACAAAACCTTCTCCAGAGCCAGTAATGTGCAGAGAATGGGTTGCTATCGCTACATACTCTGAAAATACATACTCTGAAAGATATTTCAGTTTAGGATCCAAACATTGAATTATCTGTTTACATGTTCATAATCTAACCCAGACATGTCACATAACCTGATTTCTGGAATACAGCAGAGTTCACTGTATAATACTTTTAACATAATCAGAGCTTTGTAAGAGCGTGTCAGCAGTGTATGCACAATTCTAAACATACATTAGATAATAAAACAGTATTCACTCCACATGACCCTGAGATAACACTTTACATTTACAGTTATTCATTTAGGCTTTTAAATAATATAATAAATAAACAAAACACTGATAGAATACAAAGGGAAAAGAGCAAGCTAGTGTTTAGATTTATTTAATATAATTGTATAAAAATAAAAATAGAATACAAAAAGATTAGAAAGGTAGTTAGGTTTTTTTTTTTAAGAATAGATTAGAATAGTGTAGAATAGTGAATAACAGCTCAATGAAAAAAAAATGTTTGGACAGATGGTTATCCACATCACACATACAGTATTGTTCAAAATAATAGCAGTACAATGTGACTAACCAGAATAATCAAGGTTTTTCGTATATTTTTTTATTGCTACGTGGCAAACAAGTTACCAGTAGGTTCAGTAGATTCTCAGAAAACAAATGAGACCCAGCATTCATGATATGCACGCTCTTAAGGCTGTGCAATTGGGCAATTAGTTGAATTAGTTGAAAGGGGTGTGTTCAAAAAAATAGCAGTGTGGCATTCAATCACTGAGGTCATCAATTTTGTGAAGAAACAGGTGTGAATCAGGTGGCCCCTATTTAAGGATGAAGCCAACACTTGTTGAACATGCATTTGAAAGCTGAGGAAAATGGGTCGTTCAAGACATTGTTCAGAAGAACAGCGTACTTTGATTAAAAAGTTGATTAGAGAGGGGAAAACCTATAAAGAGGTGCAAAAAATGATAGGCTGTTCAGCTAAAATGATCTCCAATGCCTTAAAATGGAGAGCAAAACCAGAGAGACGTGGAAGAAAACGGAAGACAACCATCAAAATGGATAGAAGAATAACCAGAATGGCAAAGGCTCAGCCAATGATCACCTCCAGGATGATCAAAGACAGTCTGGAGTTACCTGTAAGTACTGTGACAGTTAGAAGACGTCTGTGTAAAGCTAATCTATTTTCAAGAATCCCCCGCAAAGTCCCTCTGTTAAAAAAAAGGCATGTGCAGAAGAGGTTACAATTTGCCAAAGAACACATCAACTGGCCTAAAGAGAAATGGAGGAACATTTTGTGGACTGATGAGAGTAAAATTGTTCTTTTTGAGTCCAAGGGCCACAGGCAGTTTGTGAGACGACCCCCAAACTCTGAATTCAAGCCACAGTACACAGTGAAGACAGTGAAGCATGGAGGTGCAAGCATCATGATATGGGCATGTTTCTCCTACTATGGTGTTGGGCCTATTTATCGCATACCAGGGATCATGGATCAGTTTGCAGATGTTAAAATACTTGAAGAGGTCATGTTGCCCTATGCTGAAGAGGACATGCCCTTGAAATGGTTGTTTCAACAAGACAATGACCCAAAACACACTAGTAAACGGGCAAAGTCTTGGTTCCAAACCAACAAAATTAATGTTATGGAGTGGCCAGCCCAATCTCCAGACCTTAATCCAATTGAGAACTTGTGGGGTGATATCAAAAATGCTGTTTCTGAAGCAAAACCAAGAAATGTGAATGAATTGTGGAATGTTGTTAAAGAATCATGGAGTGGAATAACAGCTGAGAGGTGCCACAAGTTGGTTGACTCCATGCCACACAGATGTCAAGCAGTTTTAAAAAACTGTGGTCATACAACTAAATATTAGTTTAGTGATTCACAGGATTGCTAAATCCCAGAAAAAAAAAATGTTTGTACAAAATAGTTTTGAGTTTGTACAGTCAAAGGTAGACACTGCTATTTTTTTGAACACACCCCTTTCAACTAATTGCACAATTGCACAGCCTTAAGAGCGTGCATATCATGAATGCTGGGTCTTGTTTGTTTTCTGACAATCTACTGAACCTACTGGTAACTTGTTTGCCACGTAGCAATAAAAAATATACTAAAAACCTTGATTATTCTGGTTAGTCACATTGTACTGCTATTATTTTGAACAATACTGTACATATTTTATCTTATAGATCATAAACAGATGTCTCTACCTGTGAGAAGTGCACAGAGAATGATCCGTCCCAGCAGACACATGTGACGCTTATCAGCCATTTTCTGTTTCTGACAGTCTTTCTCTTCACTCTATAATTAAAGCTCTTCTTTTAACATCATCATCTCATCCTGTGGGTGGTAACTTCCTCTGATCACCAACTGACCATTCACCTATATTTCACTCACACTACACTGATGAAGATGTTTCTAAAATATAGTATGTAAGTATATATAATATAGGGTACATTCGGGCTAAAAACCACAAAACAAAAATGTATAATTGCAGATTATACAATGCAAATTTGTACTAGACATTAATGGAGCAACACATTTTATGTGAAAATAAATAATTCAAGTTGCTTATTTTATTTTAAAATCTTATAAATGTATGAGGTGGTAATGAGGGGCCTTTTACCCCACACACGGGGGAACACAGTATTGATGCAAATACTTCAGTTAAATTAAGTTTTTCTTTCTTTATTTTTTTACTGTATTATCCCGGGGAACGTCGGTGTGGATAAACAGAGGGTGGATGTTTGGCTGCCTCCGAAGGATGAATCTTCTGTGTAGCATTTTGTTTTGAGAAGTTGTATAGCACCTTTAAGTAAAAGTGTCATTTAGAAGCTTATTGGCTCATCTATGGTAGTCATATATGACACCTTTAATGGTCCTGTATAACACATTTTGACAAATATGCTAATTAAGCGTCTTATTTTTAATAATATATGCCATATAGTACCAAAATAATTTCCCTTATGATAAAAAGCCAAATAACTACTGTTGGGCATAATTTTTGTTGAATCAATAAAGTGCTATATGTCACCTCTTATGGTTCTACATAGCACCATTTGATAAAGTTCTATATAGCACCTGTAAAAATAGGTGCTAAATAGCACTAAAAGTGGTTCCTCTATGATTACGAGCCAAATTACTGCTTTTGGAGCTATATAACACCATGTTGTGTTTGTACAAACTGTTAAGAGAAGTTGGATTTCCATTGTGGGCATCAACAGAAAAACAGGGAAGTGTTTTCTTTTTAATTATTATTATGTAATGATATTCAAATCTCCATATTCATCGAGAAGAAGGAGACGGGAACCGGCACACAATCAAAAATCACTTTAATATTCAAAATAAACACAAAACAGCGCACCAGCCCCTCGCGGACGACTGGTGCGCACAAAATAAAAAGCAAAACATAAAATATTGTCCAGGCCTGGTCCTCTCTCGTCCTTCACTATAGTCGCTCCAGTTTTATATCCTTCCATTTCCTACGTGGGACTCGATACCGGCGGCGGGGCGCAGGTGCAGCTCATCTTCAATCACTACACCTGGCCTCACTCCTCGTTCCCACGCCTCTCGGCCCTGCCCCACTCGCCACATATTATTTCTTTGTTAGTTTGTAAATTATTGTTCACTCAAGCCAAAAATTTGATCACACCATATATTTAACATCACATCTTAGCAAATTTCCGTAATGAAACTGAAACTGTGCCTGTCTAAATACATAAAGTCATATATTTTTAAACTCTTGTCTGATGTAATGCCTGTAAACTCTAAATACTCACCAGGTCTTTTTTTGCGAACCAAAGAATAACAGCAGTAACCAGAACAGCTAACGCGGAAGCAGCAACAATCACGATCACTGACGGAGAGAATATATAGAGAGACACATTTAGATTCAGATGAAAACAACAACAGAACATCTACTGTATATCACTGTCTTTGAAATCAAAGATATAAAAACAACTACTACGACAGATACATAAAATCATAAGTGACATGATTGTTTTGGATAGTTTGGAGACTTGATATCTCATTTACATGATGAAAGAATTCTGAATTGGTGGATTAGTGTTGATGTACAAGAGACATGGCATGAAGTCAAAGTTATGATCAGCTGTTCTAACATCTCAACAGGGAATCTGTTGTATATTTAGAGACTGATTCTAGAAGAACAACAGAATGTGAATAAAACCAGTGAAATCACTCACAAACACACATAAACTGACATCAGTGCTTTTGCTTTTGCTTTTGCATTTTATATAGGAAGGTTTTTAAGTTCAGATTCACCATATTCAACAACTATTTTTAAATGCATGAACACAAAAATCTGGAAGACAGCCTCCGGGATATGTGTAACTTACGTTGCAAAATTCTCACAAAGCACTCATATACAACCATGTCAAGTCAAGTAAAGTCACCTTTATTTATATAGCGCTTTAAACAAAATACATTGCGTCAAAGCAACTGAACAACATTCATTAGGAAAACAGTGTGTCAATAATGCAAAATGACAGTTAAAGGCAGTTCATCATTGAATTCAGTGATGTCATCTCTGTTCAGTTTAAATAGTGTCAACTATTTAAAAAGTCAACGATATCGCTGTAGATGAAGTGACCCCAACTAAGCAAGCCAGAGGCGACAGCGGCAAGGAACCGAAACTCCATCGGAGACAGAATGGAGAACAAAAACCTTGGGAGAAACCAGGATCAGTTAGGGGGCCAGTTCTCCTCTGAGAAAAGTTGGTGGCTGTACTGCGTTTGAGCTCCGTCACTATATTCTTTTCATTTACTATTTTTAACTTAAAAATCTATTTTATACATCATCGTTTCCGTTTATATAACGTGTGAATATATCCTCTATTGTATTCTACAACAAAAACAATCAGAGCGCCTCGCTATCACTAGTTTTATTTTGATCTCCCGGGTCCGCTATTAGCTTTTAGCCCGTTAGCATCAGCAAACGTGGTTGCTGCTAACTGCGCTTACATTGCTAATACTCTATTCACACACATTACCACTGCTGTACTCACTGTTACTTGCTTTAATGGCGCCGGGACACCACGGACCCTGGGTGCATCCACAGCGGAGGACGCGAGCCGGGTCCCGGGCGACGACTTCTCCCCCTCCTGCCTTCGAGATCTCTATCCGGAACCGCTTCACTCCCCTCCGCGAGACAGGACGCGATGCTGTGATCATCGGAGACTCCATCGTCCGACACGTAAGTGCTACGTTAGCCGAAGGTAAAGTGCACACTCATTGTTTGCCTGGTGCTCGTGTTCTCGATGTTTCTGCGCAGATACCCGCGATCCTGAAGGACGGCGAGAGCCCCAGAGCGGTCGTGCTTCACGCCGGGGTTAACGGCACCACGCTGCGGCAGACGGAGACGCTGAAGAGGGACTTCAGGAGCCTGATCGAGACGGTTCGCAGCACGACGCCCGCGGCGACGATCGTCATGTCAGGACCACTGCCCACGTATCGACGAGGACACGAAAGGTTCAGTAGACTTTTTGCTTTAAATGAATGGTTGTTGTCATGGTGTAAAGAACAGAAACTGCTATTTGTTAATAACTGGAATCTTTTCTGGGAGCGTCCTAGGCTGTTTCGCGCTGATGGATTACACCCCAGCAAAATCGGAGCGGAGCTTCTCTCTGACAACATCTCCAGGACACTTCGCTCCATGTGACTAGTAAGTCAATTCTCAAATAACCATTATGATGAGTTTTGTTCCACCCGCTTAAATGATAAAAGTACTTGCACTGTAAAAACTATTAAGACTGTGTCTGTTCCCCGGATAGTGAGGTCAAAATATAAATATAATGTAGAATCTAGAAAAAAATCATATCACAATTAAAACAGAAAAATGTAAAGTAAATGAACAAAAAAAATGTTTTAAGTTTGGGCTCATAAATATTAGATCACTCACACCAAAAACATTTATTGTAAATAAAATTATCACATATAATAGTTTTGATGTACTCTGCTTGACTGAAACCTGGCTAAAACCAAATTATTATTTTGATCTAAATTGATGCTAATTGTTATACTGTCAGACATGCAAAAGAAATCTAATGTATCTCTTGCTCTGGCTACGGTGTATAGACCACCAGGGCCGTATACAGAATTCCTAAAAGAATTTGCAGATTTCCTCTCAGACCTTCTAGTTACAGTTGATAAGGCGCTAATCATGGGAGATTTTAATATTCACGTTGATAATGCAAATGATGCATTAGGACTTGCGTTTACTGACCTAATAAACTCTTTTGGAGTCAAGCAAAATGTCACCGGGCCCACTCATCGTTTTAATCATACACTAGATTTAATTATATCGCATGGAATCGATCTTACTGCTATAGATATTGTACCTCAAAGTGACGATATTACAGACCATTTCCTTGTATCGTGCATGCTGCGTATAACTGATATTAACTATATGTCTCAGCAATACCTTCTGGGCAGAACTATTGTTCCAGCCACCAAAGAAAGATTCGCAAATAACCTGCCTGATCTATCTCAACTGCTATTTGTACCCAAAAATACACACGAATTAGACGAAATTACTGACAACATGGGCACTATTTTCTCTAATACATTAGAAGCTGTTGCCCCCATCAAATTGAAAAAGGTTAGAGAAAAACGTACTGTACCATGGTATAACAGTAATACTCACTCTCTCAAGAAAGTAACTCGTAGTCCTGAACGCAAATGGAGAAAAACTAACTTAGAAGTTTTTAGAATTGCATGGAAAAAGAGTATGTCCAGCTATAGACAGGCTCTAAAAACTACTAGGGCAGAGCATATACACAAACTCTTTGAAAATAACCAAAACAATCCAAGGTTTTTATTTAGCTTACAATATATATTTATATAAGTTAACAAATGACCAGACGCAACCTGATTCAAATATTCCACCAACGTTAAATAGTAATGACTTGTAATGACACTGATAAAATAGATAACATTAGAAATACAATAGCGAATGTAGATTCTACAGCATCTAACACTTCAGTCTCATCCATCGCACCCAAAGATAAACTGCAGTGCTTTACATATATAGGACAGGAAGAGCTAAATAAACGTATCACTGTATCTAAACCAACAACATGTTTATTAGATCCTGTACCCACTAAATTACTGAAAGAGCTGTTACATGTAGCCGAAGAACCGCTTCTCAATATCATTAACTCGTCGTTATCTTTAGGTCCCTAAACCATTCACGCTGTCGGTTATCAAGCCTCTTATTAAGTAACCCAAAACTAGATCCTAGTGTACTGGCAAATTATAGGCCTATTTCAAATCTTCCATTTATGTCTAAAATTTTAGAAAAAATTGTGTCTGCTCAATTGAGCACCTTCCTGCATAAAAAATGATCTGTATGAAGAATTTCAGTCAGGTTTTAGGCCCCACCATAGCACAGAAACTGCACTTGTTAAAATTACAAATGACCTGCTCTTTGCGTCAGATCAAGGCTGCATCTCATTTCTAGTCTTACTTGATCTTAGTGCTGCGTTTCGACACCGTAGATCATGATATACTCATAGATCGATTACAAAACTATACAGGTATTAAAGGGCAAGCTCTATGATGGTTTAGATCCTACTTGTCCGATCACTACCATTTTGTTTACTTAAATGGGGTGTCATCTCATTTATCACCAGTAAAATATGGAGTGGATCAAGGATTCGTCCTAGGTCCCCTTCTATTTTCAATATACATGTTGCCCCTTGGTAATATTATTAGAAAATACGTAATTAGCTGATGATACTCAGCTATATATCTCAACAAGACCAGATGAAACTTCCCAATTATCTAAGTTAACAGAGTGTGTTAAAAATGTAAAAGATTGGATTACAAATAATTAAATTAAATTTGGATAAGACAGAGATATTAATTATTGGACCGAAAAACACTACAGAGAATCTTGTAGATTACAATCTGCAACTAGACGGATGTACTGTTACTTCCTCTACCGTCAGAAATCTGGGTGTTATATTAGACTGTAATTTGTCTTTTGAAAATCATATTTCCAATGTTACAAAAACTGCATTCTTCCATCTTAGAAACATTGCCAAGCTACGAAACGTTATCTGTTTCTGATGCAGAAAAGCTAGTTCATGCATTTATGACCTCTAGACTGGACTATTGTAATGCACTTCTAGGTGGTTGTCCTGCTTCGTCAATAAACAAGCTACAGGTAGTCCAAAATGCAGCAGCTAGAGTCCTTACGAGGTCAAGAAAATATGATCATATTACCCCAATTTTACAGTCTTTGCACTGGCTACCTATTAAGTTCCGTATCAGTTACAAATTATCATTACTTACCTATGAGGCCCTAAATGGTTTAGCTCCTGCATACCTAACTAGCCTTCTACCACGCTTCAACCCATCACTCACTCTAAGGTCACAAAACGCTGGACTTTTGGTAGTTCCTAGGATAGCAAAGTCCACTAAAGGAGGTAGAGCTTTCTTACATTTGGCTCCCAAACTCTGGAATAGCCTTCCTGATAATGTTCGGGGTTCAGACACACTCTCTCTGTTTAAATCTAGATTAAAAACACATCTCTTTCGCCAAGCACACGAATAATGTATCTTTTAAATTGTTAGTGTAGTTGCAACTGATCAAAGGTGCATTTTTATTCATTAGCTTGGGTTAAACTAATTTTACTTCGTTGGATCAGCAGCTATGCTAATGATGTCTCTATTTTGTTTCTATGTTTTGCCACGGGATTTACAATTAACAGTGTTAGGTAGGTTATTCCAGAGTTTAGGCGCCAAATAGGAAAGGGATCTGCCGCCCGCAGTCGAATTTGATATTGTAGGTATTATCAAATTGCCTGAGTTTTGAGAACGTAGCGGATGTAGAGGATTATAATGCAAAAGGAGCTGAGGTGAGGTGCTAAACCATTCAGGGCTGTATAAATAATAAGCAATATTTTAAAACCTATACGATGTTTGATAGGGAGCCAGTGCAGCATTGACAGGACCTGGCTAATATGGTCATACTTCCTGCGTTTAGTAAGAACTCTTGCTGCTGCATTTTGGACTAGCTGTAGTTTGCTTACTAAGCGTGCAGAACAACCACCCAATAAAGCATTACAATAATCTAACCTTGAGGTCATAAATGCATGGATTAACATTTCTGCATTTGACATTGAGAGCATAGGCCGTAATTTAGATATATCTTTGAGATGGAAAAATGCAGTTTTACAAATGCTGGAAAAGTGGCTTTCTAAGGAAAGATTGCGATCAAATAGCACACCTAGGTTCATAGCTGATGATGGTTCAAGTCTTAGACAGTGTTCTAGGTTATTACAAGCGGAGTTTTTAGGTCCTATAATTAACACCTCTGTTTTTTTTTCAGAATTTAGCAGTAAGAAATTACTCGTAATCCAGTTTTTTATATCGACTATGCATTCCATTAGTTTTTCAAATTGGTGTGTTTCACCGGGCCACGAAGAAATACAGAGCTGAATATCATCAGCATAACAGTGAAAGCTAACACCATGTTTCCTGATGATATCTCCCAAGGTTAACATATTAAGCGTGGAGAGTAGTGGCCCTGGTACTGAGCCTTGAGGTACTCCATACTGCACTTGTGATCGATATGGTACATATTCATTCACTGCTACGAACTGATGGCGGTCATATAAGTTTACATTTACATTTATTCATTTAGCTGATGCTTTTATCCAAAGCGACTTACAATTGCTATAAATGTCAGAGGTCGCACGCCTCTGGAGCAACTAGGGGTTAAGTGTCTTGCTCAGGGACACATTGATGTCTCACAGTGGATTCAAACCCGGGTCTCCCACACCACAGACGTGTGTCTTATCCACTGCGCTTACCCCACCCCACTGCGCTAACCCCACCCCACGATATAAGTACGATTTAAACCATGCTAATGCACTTCCATTGATGCCAACAAAGTGTTCAAGTCTATGCAAAAGAATGTTGTGGTCAATTGTGTCAAACGCAGCACTAAGATCCAATAAAACAAATAGAGAGATACACAGATGATAAGAGCAGATCATTTGTAAATCTAAGGAGAGCAGTTTCAGTACTATGATACGGTCTAAATCCTGACTGGACATCCTCACATATACCATTTTTCTCTAAGAAGGAATATGATTGTGAGGATACCACCTTTTCTATTATCTTGGACAGAAAAGGGAGATTCGAGATTGGTCTATAATTAGCTAGTTCTTTGGGGTCAAGTTGTGGTTTTTTAATGAGAGGCTTAATAACAGCCAGTTTGAAGGTTTTGGGAAACATACCCTAATGACAATGAGGAATTAATAATAGTCAGAAGAGGTTCTATGACTTCTGGAAGCACCTCTTTTAGGAGCTTAGATGGTATAGGGTCTAACATGCATGTTGTTGGTTTAGATTTACAAGTTTATACAATTGTTCCTCTCCTATAGTAGAGAATGAGTGGAACTGTTCCTCATGGGGTCTATATCTGATGTGATACTCTAGCTGGCGGCTGAATGGTTGCAATTTTATCTCTAATAGTATCGATTTTAGAAGTAAAGTAGTTAATAAAGTCATTATTGCTGTGGTGTTGGGAAATGTCAACACTTGTTGAGGCTTTATTTTTCGTTAATTTAGCCACTGTATTGAATAAAAACCTGGGGTTATGTTTGTTTTCTTCTAAAAGAGAAGAAAAGTAATCGGATCTAGCAGTTTTTAATGCTTTTCTGTAGGATAGGTTATTTTCCTGCCAAGCAATACGAAATACCTCTTGTTTTGTTTTCCTCCAGCTACGCTCCATTTTTCAGGCTGCTCTATTTAGGGTGCGAGTATGCTCATTATACCATGGTGTCAAAATTTTTCCTTAACCTTCCTTAAGCGTAAACGAGCAACTTTATTTAAACTGCTAAAAAAGAGAGAGTCCATAGTTTTCTGTTACATCATCAAGTTGTTCTGAGGTTTTGGATATGCTAAGGAATTTGGATACATCAGGAAGATAACTTAAAAAGCAGTCTTTTGTGGTAGAAGTGATGTTTCTTCCGTACTTGTAACAAGAAGTAGAATTTACAATTTTGGCTATATGAAGTTTGCACAGAACTAAATAATGATCTGAGATATCATCACTTTTCTGAATAATTTCAACACTATCAACATCAATTCCATGTGACAGTATTAAATCTAGAGTATGATTTTGACAATGAGTAGGTCCTGAAACATGTTGTCTAACATCAATAGAGTTCAGAATGTCTATAAATGCTGATCCCAATTAGGGCTGGGACAACGCGTCGAGGTCATCGATGACGTCGGCGCAAAAAAATACGTTCGTCGACCAGTTTTTATTTCTCGAAAAAACGTTTGCAAAACGTTTACCTTATGTGCGCTGAATATACGCGATGGCCGGATCAACATTCTGTCCAACATTATAAAACCAATCCAGGGGTTTTTCTGCATTGATCTTTTTTTGGCAGCTGTCAAAGCCTTATTTGATCGATGAGTGATGTAGAATAGAATGACTGCTGCGCCTGACAGGGCACGTACGAGAGAGAGCCCCAGTTGTGCGCACGCACTCACAGTCTTCAAACAACACGAGCGCTTCTTGCTCTCTCTCTCCCCCTTGTGCATATTAATCAAAATCATTAAACACGATAGAAAAAGGGCGAAACACCAAAGTTTCACGCGCGCTCGCGCACTCACAGTCTTCAAACAACACGAGCGCTTCTTGCTCTCTCTCTCCCTCGTTCATATTAACCAAAATCATTAGACACAATAGAAAAAGGGCGGAATGCCAAAGTTTCACATGGAGCATTCAGAGATTTTTTTTTTTTTCTCCAAGACAGGCTGCTGGCTCCCACTGTTATTTTTTTATTTATTTTTTTTTGGAAAAGCACTGTCTGTATTAGCTTAAAGCACTCAAGTTTACATTGGTTACTGTATTCTTTCAATTGCTCTAAACAAGTATTTTGGGTGACCTTTTTTATTGAATGCTAGACATCAAGTTATTGTTATTTTCATCTGAAATAACTTTTTTTTCAGTACGCTAGGCCCTATGTGTTCAGTATGTTTGTTTCAGTAAGCTATGTGTTTTCAAGGCTTCAAGGTTTTATTGAATGCTATCTCTATACAAGTGCTAAGTAATGCATTCTTAGTCAGTCTTTTATTTTGTAATTTTAAGAGCAATAAACATATATTGCAATGTTAAGGAATTCATGTTTTTTTTTTACATTCATATATGTAAATCAACAGGTATAAATTGTTAGTAGTCAATTAATGGGGAGATAATCGAAATCGAATTGGTCTGAAATAATCAAGCGTTAGATTAATTGATGCATCGAAAAAATAATCGCTAGATTATTCATTTAAAAAATAATCGTTTATCCCAGCCCTAATCCCAATGCATCTTTTTCATTATCAACATGGATATTAAAATCACCAACTATTAAAACTTTATCTGCAGCCAGAACTAACTCGGATGTAAAATCACCAAACTCTTTAATAAAGTCTGTATCGTGCCCTGCTGGCCTGTATACAGTAGCCAGTACAAACATAACAGGGGATTTATCATTAAAATTTGTTTCTCTGGATAATGTTAAATGAAGCACCATTACTTCAAACGAGTTATACTTGAAGCCTGCTCTCTGAGAAATCCTGAAAACGTTGTTATAAATTTAAGCAACACCTCCATCTTTGCCTTTTAGACGTGGCTCATGTTTATAACAGTAATATTGGGGGGTGGATTCATTTAAAATAATGTAATCATCAGGTTTTAGCCAGGTTTCTCTCAGAGTACATCTATATTATGATCAGTGATCATATTATTTACAAAAAGTGTTTTTGTAGAAAGGGATCTGGGGCCTGTACCATGAAATGGGATTATTTGGCTAGCCAGGTAAGTTTCAGTTTAGTTTGCACCAATCCAGGGTTTTATGTACCATGCAAGTGGCTTGGGTTTTAGCTGCATTTATTGCCATAGTAATTTACACTCCACAGCTAACCTGCTCTGGGGCAGGTTATGTACTGGGTTAGAGATCTCAAACTGAAGCTGGACCAATCAGATGTGAGAGAAGTGACACATGTCTGACACAGTCACTCCAGTTTATCTTGCTCCAAATTAAAGGTCACTAATGCTAAAAAAACCCAACAACAACAACAACAAAAATGATAATTACTGAGTCTTTTTTACGATTTATGCTCGTAAACTTACATGTTCGAGTCTCTATCACTATATATTTTCAAATGTGCAAACTAAGTTAACGAGTTTCACTTGTGACTGCATTGATAAAGCAAGATAATTTATTTTATTTGGCCTCCATATTTCATATGATGTTTAAATTTGTCATATTCATCAATCTGTTAACCTTTAGCAAAACCTTTAACATTTAGTTTTGAATCTCGCTGGGTCTCTCATGAGAAGTAAATCAAACTTGCTTTGTATTGCAAGGCCATGATTGGCTGTTCACCAGTGATGTCACATATTCAGGTGCACGCACTCCACAAACTCAGGATCAAAGCCTGAGTTGACAAAGAAAGTTGATGATCAGCATCATGGTACCAACAAAGCCAGACTGTAGAGGTTTGGTTTTGTCAACTCAAAACTAATCCTGTAACTCTGAATTTGTTCAGCTACCATCATGGTACAGGCCCCTGATATTCAATAAGCCAAACTTTATCATTTGTTTATCCATATTGATTCTGTTTTTTATTTGTTGAACCTCAATTGAATTGTTAATCTTAACTTGGTTTGGACGTTTTTTGTATTTTCTAGTTTGGGGAACAGACACAGTCTCTATAGTGTGATATCTAGGTGAAAGAGTCTCTATGTGCTGAGAATTAACTGACCTCTGTGACGGGAGGCAGCTAGCAGACGGTCGGTTTAGCCAGTCTGTCTGCTTCCTGACCTGGGCCCCAGTTAGTCAAGTATAAACACTAAGACTATTTGCCATATTTCTAGAGAGAAGAGTGGCGCCACCCCAGGAGGGATGAAGACCATCTCTTTTCAACAGGTCAGGTCTGCCCCAAAAGCTCGTCCAATTGTCTATGAAACCTATGTTATTCTTATTGAGTGATGACAATCTACTGTGCATCTCATCACCACGGTTAGCAGGGAGGGGACCAGAGAATTTTACAGTGTCTGACATCGTGCTTGCAAGTTGCAACTGTTGGTTTCTGGTTGCTGGCGAAAATAAGTATAATTAGTTATTTAAAATAAATAGATGATCAGTGTAAGTGTGCTATTTCTGGCCACAAAATTGAGTTTCTCTGCTGACCACATATATATTAACACATAAATCAAGCAACACATGTCCTTGGTCATACTCTCGACCTTATATTGTCATATGGGACATGTATTGATAATGTTAATATAGAAAATGCATCCTTCTCTGATCACAAGCCAATTGTTTTTAATGTCCTTGCTGAAAGCTCTGCTGTGTTAACTACACCTATTGGCTGCTACTACTCCCGTTTTATAAACTCACTTACTGCTTCTCAGTTTAGTGAATGTTATGTCATCTATCTTAAATGCTGCTGAGTCTTCCTCTGGGTCTGACCACACATCTTCTTAGGCCTAAGATTTCATTTACCATGATTAATTCAATAATTAATCCGAGTTGCCGATTTCATGGGGAACCCTCGGCTGAACTTTTTTTTTTTTACAAAGTGATAGCCACCCATTCTTCATTCACTTTACAGTTCCCAGATCTGACTTTCAATTCATTGGCTACTACAGTACCCAGATAGCCACTGGACGCTGTAACGGAACAGGGCCGCAACCGCAAAACGATAGAGCCGGGTCTGGCACGCATCCGGCTCACGGACTCGTTACTGAGTCCAAACGCACATCGGGCCGAAGCCGTTTCTGGTCTGTTTTTAGGGGTTGTTGCGGATATGTGCCAGCGCCGTTCCAGCACCGCCTGATCATCCCGTTACAGATACGTAACGGGTGCGTGAAACGATTCCGCCTACCGGAACTGTGCCGGATGTGTTACGAATCCGCTTAAATCACCACTGGATTGACCTTTTGCCTTATTTTCGGCATTTTTGTCATACTAAAACAACATGAACAAAGTTAACAAACACAGAATTAATGACCACGAATTCATATTTTAATTATAAAAAAAAACGAACAACAAAGTCATGAACAAAGTCAACAATTAACACAAAACATAGTCAAACAACATACACCTAATTAATGGATAAAAAAAAAAAAAAACACACAGGCTATAAACACAACGTGGAAGAAAAAAAACATGCACTTAAACAAATTCACTATAGGTGCTGTGGCAGCTCTGGCTGTTGCTGCTGCTGAGGTGCCAGTCTCTCCTTGCGCCCTCCTCTCCTGTCCGCCGAAACCACCTTATAGCATGCCTCCATATTTCAGCTGAGCTTCAGCACCTGGAAAACAGCATTACTGATTAGGATGAATGAGACATTTGGATCAGTGCTGGATATTGCATTTGTTCAAAATTAAGATATGTCCATCCTTCTCGGCCTAATTCTATAACGATTTGTGCATTAGTGGATGGAACTGTAATAAAATAATAGCCTAATAATAAAAACAACTGGTCATGTAAAACTGAATAGGACAAATGAACTATATCTAACCATTGAGGTTAAGACATAGCCCCAATTAGGCCTTGTAATAAAAAGAATAAGAAGAATAAACAGAAGGCATTTATTGTTGGTGTATGATGTTTTACGAAGACGTCAAAACTGAAAGAATTGAATCAATGGAAATCTGTGCGGGAAGGATCGATTGTCATCCTCTTTTGTATGTCATTTATCCTCGTACTTCTTAGCGAGTAAAAGTAGGCTACTTCACTCATCTCCCTACTACTAGGGCTGTCACTTTTGTGAAAAAAAAGTGTTCAGAATCGATTTTCCATGTCTAAAAAAAAAGACGTTTCCTTTTTCAACATCGAATAACGGACAAACGTAAAGAGAGCGCTGGAAACGCACAAGTCAGCAATATTTCTTATTTATTGGCATGAAGTTTCGTGCAGAATCACAGCAACAGGAGTGCAACATTCTCAAAAAAATATATACAGAGTATATACTGCCATAACAAAAGAAAAACATTGCTGCAGGCTTCAACCGGCTGCATTTATGATTTAGGCAATTCAGAAATCTCCAAGATTATTTTAAATAATGATTCAATCCATTTCAAACCAGTTCAAAACTGAAATTTGGACTTGAGAAACAAGCCATGTGTGTTTTTTTTTTATTGAACGTAACCGACACTTAGGCTAGGTGCGCACTAGGCGAGCATATTAAAATGCGCAAAAAGTTTTTTACTCGTCTGGACATCGCTAAGACTAACTTTTAAAATTCAGCACATTATCGCAAATATATGCTATGATGTTAAAAAGTTGATTCGGTTATCCTATAATTGGTCTATTCTGTGCTACACTCATAGCGCTATAGCAGATGCGGCTTTAACATAACACAGACTGGTGCACAAATAACAGCCTGTAACTGCTATCTACCAAGCAAACAGCATTTCACTTGCACGTTTAAGTAATAGACAGTAAATTAGAATAAACGCATAAAAATAGATGTACATAATAAACACAAAGACACATAAAAACTTACGTGTGGTAGCCTAGCTGGTCAGATAAATCTCTGTTGACAGCTTGGTTTGATGATATTTTTTGGCGCTTCTGAATGAAGTCCGTAGTACGGATGTGGACTGTATCTGCAAGACGACAGTCAAGCGAGACCCAACGTTCACTTGGCACTTTTGGCGCTGTCGTAAAACGGACTTAAAATGGAGCTCAAACGGACCAGTGCTGTAACGGACCTTATAGCATCACAAAATGTGGCTGTATAGTTTTTAAACACTGATAATATTGCTCAGCTTAAAGACAATGCATTTATCTCATGCTCTAGATAAAAAAAATAATAAAAATAATAATAATAATACGCAGACAGCTTGAAAATGTTTATTCCACGGAGTTCTTCACACAGTTTGAGAAAAGTATTTCAGATGTGGTCCACCTCAGGTAGTCTCTGACAGTCTATGGTCAAAACAGTGTTGGCTCAAATCCGTTTTGCAGATATGGGCCAGAGCAGTTTTTAGCCCTTTTTTAAATGCAGTCGGCTCAGATATAGATCACAGATTCGGGCCACACCAGTGTAGCCTATGTGAAAACAGAATCGGCTCAGATTCATATTGCAGATCTGAACCAAATCAGTATCAGACACAGCTAATGTCTTTCGGTTACCTATGGGAAAAGTGATCTGGGCCAGATCTGTAAAATGATATAAATACTGAACTGATGGCAGTTAGAATGTTTAAGCTGAAACCTCTATCTGGCACGGATCTGGTTCACAATCAGAAAACGTCTCTAAGATAGAAACGGAGGCAAGGGGCTTGAAACGGAGGCAAGGGGCTTAAAACGGATCAGGGCCAAATGTAATTGCTATCTGGGTATGCTTTTATGGTTTTCAACATGTTTCTTTAAAGGATCTGGGTGATCTGGTCAACCAAATTAAAATAACTTTAATCTCACTGGATTTCCTTCCCTCAGAGATTATAAAAGCATCCCAACACAGTCTCACTCACTACTAGTCAAATGTCTGTCACATGGTCAAGGGATCTGGCGTCACTTTTTTGACGCACTGGGTATACCTTTGGCGTTATTTTTCAACGTGCAGGTTAGTCCGATAGACTTCTATAGAACTCAGCAGCGTTTAAATTTGACGTCTTGGTTCAGCACATCCCAACGACACTGAATAAATAAAAATAAATAATAGGCTACAAAAAAATTATATATGACAGAGATCGTTTTTATCTGGCCCTCCAACTTGTTTTTGAGGTTTAAATATTCTCGCAATCTGATATCAAAGTGGTCTCTGTGCAAAGGCTTAGCACGTTCATCAGTGGTGAATTTAACAACACTCAACTGCAGGTAAAACAGCATTCAGCGGTGAGTTTGACCAAAGCAACGCTCAACTGCAGGGAAAGCGGCATAAAAAGGTGAGTTTAACAACGCTCCAAGGCACGTGCAAGTAAGCAGTTTAACCGTTTTCTTACAACCCATTCTCGCTTATCGCTTATTCATATTTCATCACTATGAAATCACATTCAAGAAGTCTCATTCAGCACACATCGCGATACTTGCCATCAGTTTCCATGTGCCACAGGCTCGGTGAGTAGATATAATTACGCTCTTTTAATGCCTGTTATGAAATGTATTCTGTCTTCTTTATTAATCAGATTAGCGCTGTATTGTTAACTCACTGTATTATATCAGTCATCCGAGGCTGTCTTTGAGTTTCATTGCGTTTAACTAAATGAACACACCTGCTATAGTGTGATTAAACTCTTTCGGTCACGTGAAGTGCCATAGACTTTCAATTTATTCATTTCAGGTTCAAAGATGTAAATTTGTAGAAAAATCATGCTAACCACGACAAGTACAATAGTAAACAAATCAAATTTGAAGTTAAAACCCAGGAACGGGACATATACCATGTTTTTACCACAGTAACTGTAGTTTTACTATGGTATATTAATAATCAATACAACAATACAATAATCATCAAAATAACTACGGTTGTACAACTGTAATGGTCGTTTTTGATGTGCTTTTATATGACAGATGTCACACATTTACTGTACCATGCTTTTGATACCTTTTTTATGTAAATCCAAAAAAAGTAAATAAATAAAAGGACACATTTTTCCCTTCCTGCAGTTAATTCATATCAGTTTATATTTTAAATATTTTGCTCACAAAACATTATTAAAATTCTGTTCATATTTCTATTTTATTCTACCCCCCTCCCCCTTTCTCATTTTTATTGTCATGTATTTTTTTAGCTGAAAATATGTAAAGGAAGCAGTCATCCCTGTGGTGTTTGTGGAGAGGTATTCCTTCAGAAATGGAGAAGACAGAAAGCTGCGGAGGCAGACATTTGCAGCAGTAAGTCTGTGTAAGTTTTACCTTTTTATCAAACTGCTGTTATAAATTGCACAGCATTTGTTGTTTCTTAAACTTTTGCACTGTCCAAATACCCACACTTGCCTTCTTTGCACTTGACCAATCGATTATTTATTTGACGTATTTCCTATGTTTAGGCCAAGTGTTCGAGTGAGCATGGTGACCACAAGTGTGTGTCGGACTTTTCATCACCTGATGACAGTGGTTCCCAATCCTGATCGTGGAGAACCCCAGCACTGCACGGTTTTGGTGTCTCTCTTATCTGACAAACACACTTTTGAGGTCTTGGAGTCTTCACTGATGAGCTGATGAGTTGAATCAGGTGTGTTTAAACAGGGAAACATCTCAAATGTGCAGTGTTGGGCTTCTCCATGACCAGGATTGGAAGCCACTGCCTTATAGGACACACTTAAGTGTTTACAGAGATTTTTAGTTTTTATTTTATTTTGATTATTATTCAACTTTGCATTTTAAAATAAATTAAGTGAAAAAATTATTTTCAATATCTAATTATTATTATTATTATTATTATTATTATTATTATTATTATTATTATTATTATTATTATTATTATTTCACATACATTGTGAGGTTTCCGTGACCCTTTGTGAGATTTCAACAAAAAGTTTCACAATTTATTCCAAAAAATGATTAATGATGGGATACATTAAGCCTGGTATAGAGCTCCGGAGCAGTATTGGAGATAGTGTGGGTTTAGCGTGCATTAAGGGCACTGCGCTTTATTAAGACTTGCGCACTACTGATAACACTCCTGTTAGCTTGTAATAATTTTTAAAATAATTAATATGAATATAGCTTGTTATCAATGACTTGCTTTTATTAATGGATGAATTTAACATTTAATTATACAGCATCTTTACAGAGGCTGTATGATTACACCCACACACATACACACAGTAATGTATAAGATGCATGTAATGTAGTAATATTTTTCTTTCTTTCTGTCTTACAGGATTGTGTGCAGATAATGCTGTTCTTCTTTTTCAGAAGTTTTTGGTGAGCCAACCCTCACAAACCTTCCTAAAAACTAAAAGAGCTATTACTGAGTCTCAGCGAATCTTGCCATGATCAGCTCTTCCCAGGTACATTTGTTTAAAATATTTTTGAATCAACATTTACTCATCAAATGCTCTGGTCTGAATCTTATTTTAAATTAACTTTATTATATGTTTAATGAGCAATATTAATTGCGCACAGAGTAAATAGAGATTATCTTGTTTTTCAGAAGAGAAGGAAGACCAAGGAAATGATTTGCTCAGGATGAGGAATGAAGACGGCCATCTTATTCTCAAACAAACACAAGTCCTCTGGTATGTGTGTGTTGATCTCTCACAGGACTTAAACAATGACATCTGGAAGAAACAATACACCAGAAAGTTATTATTGTATATATTTAATCACAAATATCTCTCTCTCTCTCTCTCTCTCTCTCTCTCTCTCTCTCTCTCTCTATATATATATATATATATATATATATATAAAGGGATTTACTAGATGAATTATTTTGAAAAGCCATTTGCTTTATAGTTACAAACACTTGAGGGATAACTGAGAATGTAGCTGGAATGATCAACGTGGATCTTGTACTGCATTAAAACCAAGAGCATGCACATTACTGATGTCCAGCACATGAGGAGCAAGATACGGGGGTGAGGAGGATATTTTTACACTGATTGTTGCTAATTAGTTTTTAGTAATATATATATATATATATAAATTAATTTGTCCTTGTGTAATAGTGAAGTATCTCAATGTGTATACATTGTCCTTGATTACTGCTTAACAGTGGGGAATAGATAATGGCAAGTTGTTGCAGGTTTATCCATTATATTTATAAGTGTTAACTTCAGAAATAAAATAAATAATCTAGAATTTTTATTATTAAATTATTTCTTTCTAATTTTGCCATGTTTCATCAGATGGCCTCACAATGTCCTGTCAAAAGCTTTACTGCTCATGACCTAAGAATAAAAAAAGGTTGGTCTGTGAAAACTGTCAGATATAAATGTGACTCAGCTCAGTTTGTTGTCCATGATGTGGAGAATACATATATGTAGGTTTTACTGCCCTTCTACCCCCAGGGGCCCAGTAGCACCCCCCGGAAGCGCCAAAAACTGTACATTTGAAATGGCTGTAAATCAGAGTCCAATTAACGAATCAAAGAGAAAACCGGAAGGATTATTACTTATGCTATGCTGATAAAATAATGTCGGGCACAGTTTTCAGAAATAAATGGAAATGTTTCATAAAGCCATTTTAAATATTGCTCACTCTAAAATACCAAATTTCACTCTGTCTTTCAATTATATCATAGAGGTTTACACAATGAAACTATTTATATATCCAGTTTCCCATTAAATATATTATTTATTTCATTTCGTCAATAAAACTATTTAAACTACATTACCCACAAGCCTCCCTCGTTCTATATATGGAAAGGCGAAACTAGGGGCTGTTTTGTGTAGTTTGTTGAAGTTATGCTTAGGGTTAGGATTAGGATCTCGCTAAAGAGGTTATTTTTCTCAACATAGCAACCCTTAATTGTTGACTTAATATATTACTAATGTGATAATAGTAGCAAAACGTACTTTTGTAACACGATGCGCTGTTTAATATGGGTTAAAGGATAGTCCAACCACAGACAACCCTGCGGTGACAAGGGACATTGACAGCCAATGATATCAAAGCTGAGCAGCGGCGTCACGCTTCCTTATCCATTTATGACCGATGTCTTTCGTTTTTTGGCTGAAGGGATAGATTGGTTAACAATCAATAACATTTGCTACCTATTAGATTGTGTTTTATTAACGTCTACACCTTCCTCCGATAATAATGCAAATGCTCTAATTATTGTTTTCAGCTTGACAAAAATTGGGCAATATTGATGAGCACATGGTCAGCATTTGCAGTTCTAACGAACCGATTCCTCTCATTAAATCTTTTTTTTTTTCAAAGACAGGTACATTTTCTAATCAAATGATTAGCTTCTAACATTTACATAGTATGTTATGTTTTGTTTTAAAGTTATAAAAATTATTCACTTTTGTTTTTCTGTGATTTGCCATTCTTTACCAATTGAACTCTAGCAATAAAAACAGAGTTCAAAAAACTGATTCAAAGACAAAGTGCCCATATAACTGCACTGCACCCTCCTACAATAAGCTTGTTTTTGCCACTATGAAGAATAAAAATACTTTGCAAATACTTTTATTAAAAAAAAAGAAAAAAAAAATTAAATACAGATATTCTTTCAAGGAACACTGGAGAATTTAATTGACCAAACTGTGATACAACACACTGTTTCAAACTTAGAAAATAAAAACCATGAAGACATGCATGTCAAGTGTGCAATATCATCTATAAAACTCCATCAGCACAGCATCAAATAAACAATGATTGTCCGAACAATGGAAGAAAGATAACGTTCAGGAAAACAAACACCTGCTACATAAAAATGCAGAAATAAAATTGACAATAACATCATTCACTTCATGACTGGAACTAGAGGATGGCTGTGCATGAATACGTCCTTTACGAAAACTCCTGAAGAGAACTGATGTTTGTTTTTTTTATGACAAAAGCACCAGAAGTAAAGTTTACCGTATGAAGCTTGAAAAAGAGAACACAATGCTTTATCAATATGAAAATACTATTTTCAACCATTGTTTTGATCACTGGTTCTGTATACAATATATGGGTTGCTGGAAGGTCACAATGTATTCATTATAAGCTTAGAACTAAAACAAAATTGCACTGCAAAGTCTAAACACTGATCAACGGAGCATTTCTGTGTGTGTTGGGGAGATAAGGAGTTAAATAGGTGAGTCCTTGTGCATGATCGAGAAGAACAGCATTATCTGCAAACAATCCTGAAAGACAGAAAGGAAGGAAATATTATTACATGCTACTTTCTTTTAGACCATAAAAGCAGCCTCTGTAAAGATGCTGTATAATTATATGTTAAATGCATCTATTATTAAAAGCTAGTCAATAATAGCAAGCTATATTCATATGAATTATATAAAAAAAAAATATTACATGCTTAAAGGAATGTTATCAGTAGTGTAATTGATCTGCTCACAGAAACCTTTCCAATGTATGTGAAATATTAATAATAATAATAATAATAATAATTAGATACTGAGAATAATTTCGTAGTAAAACAAAGTGTTGCATGTTTTCTTGGTGTACAGAAAAGTATATTTATTTTGTACATCATTTGCAACTGCTTTTTTTCACTTAATTAGAAGCCCCAAAAGTTAAATTGTCCTCTGTAATAGGGACTAATGAAAAGAGAATTAGAGTTTATTTTAAAATGCAAGTTGAATAATAATCCAAAAAAAAAAAAAAACTAAAAATCTCTGTAAACACTTAAGTGTGTCCTATAAGGCAGTGGCTCCCAATCCTGGTCCTGGAGAAGCCCAACACTGCACATTTGAGATGTCACCCTGATCAAACACACCTGATTCAACTCATCAGCTCATCAGTGAAGACTCCAAGACCTCAAAAGTGTGTGTGTTAGATAAGAGAGACACCAAAACCGTGCAGTGTTGGGGTTCTCCACGATCAGGATTGGGAACCACTGTCATCAGGTGATGAAAAGTCTGACACACACTTGTGGTCACCATGCTCACTCGAACACTTGGCCTAAACATAGGAAATACGTCAAATAAATAATCGATTGGTCGAGTGCAAAGAAGGCAAGTGTGGGTATTTGGACAGTGCAAAAGTTTAAGAAACAACAAATGCTGTGCAATTTATAACAGCAGTTTAATAAAAAGGTAAAACTTACACAGACTTCCTGCTGCAAATGTCTGCCTCCGCAGCTTTCTGTCTTCTCCATTTCTGAAGGAATACCTCTCCACAAACACCACAGGGATGACTGCTTCCTTTACATATTTTCAGCTAAAAAAATACATGACAATAAAAATGAGAAAGGGGGAGGGGGGTAGAATAAAATAGAAATATAAACAGCATTTTAATAATGTTTTGTGAGCAAAATATTTAAAATATAAACTGATATAAATGAACTGCAGGAAGGTAAAAATGTGTCCTTTTATTTATTTACTTTTTTTTATTTACATAAAAAAGGTATCAAAAGCATGGTACAGTAAATGTGTGACATCTGTCATATAAAAGCACATCAAAAACGACCATTACAGTTGTACAACCGTAGTTATTTTGATGATTATTGTATTGTTGTATTGATTATTAATATACCATAGTAAAACTACAGTTACTGTGGTAAAAACATGGTAAATGTCCCGTTCCTGGGTTTTAACTTCAAATTTAATTTGTTACTATTATACGTGTCATGGTTACCATGATTTTACAACAAATTTACATCTTTGAACCTGAAATGAATAAATTGAAAGTCTATGGCACTTCACGTGACCGAAAGAGTTTAATCACACTATAGCAGGTGTGTTCATTTAGTTAAACGCAATGAAACTCAAAGACAGCCTCGGATGACTGATATAATACAGCGAGAAAACAATACGGCGCTAATCTGATTAATAAAGAAGACAGAATACATTTCATAACAGGCATTAAAAGAGCGTAATTATATCACATGGAAACTGATGGCAAGTATCGTGATGTGTGCTGAATGAGACTTCTTGAATGTGATTTCATAGTGATGAACTATGAATAAGCGATAAGCGAGAATGGGTTGTATGAAAACGGTTAAACTGCATACTTGCACGCGCCTTGGAGCGTTGTTAAACTCACCTTTTTATGCCGTTTTCCCTGCAGTTGAGCGTTGCTTTGGTCAAACTCACCGCTGAATGCTGTTTTACCTGCAGCTGACTGTTGTTAAACTCACCACTGATGAACGTGCTAAGCCTTTGCACAGAGACCACTTTGATATCAGATTGCGAGAATATTTAAACCTCAAAAACAAGTTGGAGGGCCAGATAAAAATGATCTCTGTCATATATAATTTTTTTGTAGCCTATTATTTATTTTTATTTATTCAGTGTCGTTGAGGTGTGCTGAACCAAGACGTCAAATTTAAACGCTGCTGAGTTCCCAGGGGGCAAGGAACTCGACCGGAAGTTGAAGTTGGGTGGGGGCTGCCATCTTTTAGCAGAACTTCACTTGCGTTAGCATTCCAATTGACTTCCATTCATTTTGGCGTCACTTTGACAGTGAATAACTTTACATCTGAGGCATTTAAAGACTCCGTTTGTCCATTATTTATTTCTAAAGATACACGACAATGTATAAAGGGCTCCCATTACCTTCTATTTTACATTATGGCCCCGTATAAACAGTTTTTGTAAAAAATAGGCTAACGATTGCGTCATAGCCACTCGTCTCTCTGTCGCATTACCGTACAGACAGGAGGAGAAGCTCGCAGGCAATTAACTTAATATGGCGTACTGGCGTTACATTTTAAAATACTATACAAAATAATTAATCAGAATACTTACTCCTGCTCACTCACGACAAAGAACTCCCCGCTCAAGCTCGCCGTCTCTGCAAGATTAACGATGCCAGTTTGCACGCACAGCCACTTAGAAGATTTACATCTGTCAGACATATGTCGCTGTGTCCATTTCTTTTACTGTCTATGTGAGTTGCGTCACGGTAGCTTGCTGTCACGTGACGAATTGAGCCCGCCCACCATTTTGGGAGGATACGCTATTGGTTGCCAGGGGCAACAGTGTAAGAGCGATACAGAGACGGATACAAATTGTAACGGATATACGGATAGAAATTACGATAAATTATATAAATAAATACATATATATATAATATAGAAATTAAGAAGAAATGGAGAAGAATGCGGCAAAAGAAAAGGGTCCTTACAGGGAGAAACTTACTACCAATGCCAAACAGAGGTATTTAGAGAAACTGGCTAATATTAAAAACGTCGACCCATACGACTCGCCTGCAGCTGAGTGGACCAAAGACCTAGACTCTTTACCACCTTGCATTCACATGGAAATAGTTAAGTACTTGGTTTTTGGCATCAGTTATTACGCTATGCTAGAATTCAAAAGCGTGAAATCCTTGGAAAGTTACGAGACATTCTGCTGCAGCTGGGTGGTCATCTACAAGCCCCCAAACTGTAAAAACACTGTTGTACTGGCAAAGGTAAGTTGCTTCACCTTTTGTGAAGTGAAGTCACTTTTTAATTATATAGTGCTTTTTACAATCCAGATTGTATCAAAGCAGATTAATAATATAATAATAATAACAACAGTAAAATAACAAAGTTTGTTTCTGCTGTAACTTACAGCAACTCTGGATCAAAGAGTGATGGCATTCAGTTAAAATGAAATGCTTTTTCCATGTAGGGAAACAAAAAAATTATAACAAATGGTTCATATGGTTTCCACAACAATGGTGTGAGACACTGGAGCATTTTTTCACACAGCAGTGTTTTCCAGGCATTATAGAATAGTGCGACAACCTCCTCTACTACCAATGTAAACAATGAACTGCTGGCGGGTATCCTCCCAAAATGGCGGAAAGGGGAGGAGACGCGGTCTCTGGGGGCGGGCGCTGTGTCGTGACCACATCTCCTCACAATAGAGCTTAGGAAACTACGTCAATGAGCATTGCATTCTGGGTAGTCGCGCCCATTTTTTGGGACACGCTTATCAGTAAAAGTGAAAGTGAAAGTGACATGACATACAGATCAAGTGTAAGATTATGTATAAAGAAAAACTCAACAAGGAAGCAAAGATGCGGTATTTAGAAAAAAAAATCAAGACAATCAACGAACTCAATCTGCACGAACACAAAGAGTGGTCGGATGATCTTAAAGAGCTGCCGCTTGTAACCTTCCCCAATGTGTTTTCTTACCTTGTTTGTAGTGTCAGAGCATACACCTCTGATCAGTTTAAAAATTATAAATCTCTCGAGTCTCACCTGCAATTTACAAATGGATGGGTGTAGAACCTACAAATTTTCCGCGTCAACGAGCGAGTTACACTGCCCCTTTACTTTTTAATTTGCATTATTGTAAGCTGTACAAATTAACCTCTGTGTGTTATGATGCACAGATAAAGAGATACAGAATTGATCGATTTTGCCGTTTATTACTGTAGCAGGTGGTATGCAATATGCATAACACTGATAATGCAGGAGATGAGGTTCATGCATAGGTAACATTTAATGTAAGTCTGTCAAATCGATTAATCACATCCAAAAAAAGTTGTTTATATAACGTACATTTCTGTATATATATATATATATATATATATATATATATATATATATATATATATATATATATATATATATATATATAAATGCACATACATACGTGTGTATATATCAGACCAAAGGGACAATCCTTCTTTTCCTTCTTACTGCTGCTAACCAAGCAATGTGACGCCACTTTGTTAACTCGGAGACCTGAGATCATGGTGCGGTTTTCCAGCGGGAAAGCTGAAAAATCGCACTCCATTCAAATTATTTTTCCATGCCGGTCATGAGTACGAGGTATGGCAGTTAATTACACAACAAGGTTTTACCATTGTAACTTATTTTTTAGCTGTAGAGAGCAAACAAAAGTCTATTATCAATCCAATACAATACATACAGCAGCGTCCGTGTCCCAAAGTCCCAGAATGCATTGCGTTGCTGATGTTGCTGACGTTTGCCCCAGTATCCAAGTGATGATATATTCATCTTTGGATGCTGGGTTAGTGCCAAATTGTTTTAAGCATGCTGTTGTTCAACCTTTGCTTAAAAACGGGGTTTGGATGATGATTGATTTTTAAATAATTATTGCCCTGTTTCTAAGCGGTGTTTCTTGTAAAAATTGTTAGAGAAAGTTTTGCAATCACAATTGATCTTGTTTTTAAATTCAGCAAATCTATTAGAACATTTCCAATCTGGCTTCACTGCTTATCATAGCACAGAGTCTGCTTTATTACCTAATGACATTTTACTTGCAGTTGATGCTGGTAAAAATGCTGTTTTAATGCTGCTAGGTCTTACAACTGCATTTGATACAGTTGATCATGATGTACCTCTTTGGCATTTAGAGCATTTGATTGGTATCAAGGGTACACCCTTACAGTGGTTCACTTCATGCTGTTTTATAACAAAGTTCGGGAGGAACAGTCGCAGTTCATTAACCTGATTAACACAAGTGGAGACCAATCAGTAATCAACTCATGACAAGGTATAAATAACAGCAGAACCTATCTCTGTTCATTGACAGTTTTCAGCATCCCGGTTCGCGCTGTCCGTCATCTTATCACAGACGAAATCTTCCTTCCAACAAGGAGATCCATACCGGTGATTTTTCAGATATGCTACTTTGCTGACCATGATCATTAAACACGGCCGTTGAGCACCATCAAACGTCATCGCGACAGCTGCTCTTCGTGCCAAGCCACACGTCGTGGCCAATAGACCGTGCAAAGTTCAAGCTCGCCACGCTTGACCACAATTGATCCGATCAAGACCGGGCTCTCTTTGAGCGCTGGAATCGCAGCACCAGCAGGCATTCAACCAGCCCGCTCCTCAGTTCTTACCGCAGCAAGCCTCTTTCACTTCCCGCAGCGGCTCAGCCTTTCACCGCGGCTTTTTCCGGCCGAGGCGAAGTTTGAGGCCGCCTCCTGCGTCATAAATCAATACATTTTCAGATGAAGACGGTAAATACAGGTTTGCGGCCAGAAGTAGTGCGAGAGCCGCGTGGAGTTCCGATCACATATGTATGTGGAAATTCAGATCCAAATTGAGCCTCGGATGCGTTCAAATATTTAAACTTCTGCGACCAGGCCGTGTGCAAACGCCCGACCGGATGTGATCTTTCGGTGCGAGGTCAGAATTACCTATATTTTGTTAACCTTGACATTATTCTTCAACATCATTTATGTAAAATGGTGGTTCATAATAATTATGGCAGAAATAATTATTAAACCATTATTTACGTGATTAGCCCCATAAAACCTGTTGTTTTTATTTAGGGGGTAATCTGATTTGTGACGATGTATTCATACATTATACATTATATTCATTCAAATTATTAACTTTACCATGGTGAACATGTCAAGGTAACAGTTAGGGCTACTGCACGACCAGTTTGAAAGTTAAGCACGCCTGCCGCGAGAGGGAGAAATGCGACAATCGTGTACAAATGTCGCGTGCTGTGGAAAGGAGGCTTAAAGTTTGTTAAATCAGGCCACGAGGTAGTCATCATCCACACTGAAATGTCCAAAGATATCATCTGCCTTACCGTGCATGTTTAAACCTCACTGAGGTTTTACAGACAAGTTTCATGCAATTATTCTGGCAGGACCAATTTTCTTGGGGACATATTTCACCATCTACTGGCGTTATCATTATACCCTCGTTTTGCCGCAGGACAGCAGTGTGAGTAAATTCTGAGTTTTTCTAGGACCGTAATATGAAAGCATGCAAGTAAATATCGTTAGAACTGCTTGTAAGTGAATAGCACATAACTGCAATTAACGTTATTGCCATAATCACGTCTGTTGGTATGTTTTACAGACATAATGATTTTCATTGCATAATGATTCCCATAGTTTTCAGAAGCCTCTGTTTCCACAGTCTATACTACAACGTGAAACCAGTGTTCCAGATGTATCCATTAGTGCTAGTGATGTGTCGTTCGTAAACGAATCGTTCTTTTTGAACGAATCTTTTAGGCGAACAAATCGTTCATGTTATCCACGGACTCATATTTCTCGTTCAGTAAAGTTCCTCCCCTCATAGCAGCGCGGCGCTTTAAGCAGCGCATGCGCAGCTCAGTGAACCGGGTAACAACCGTTTCATCCTGTCAAAGAATTACTCAACATCGAGCCGATAGCCTTCGAGGATGAGATGTGACAGAGTATGTGATTTGTTGAATGTAGTAACGAATACGCCCTTCAATGAACGAGTTTCATATGAGTCTGAACTAGATCTAGAGATCTTATCGTTCGTGAGTGAAATGACTGAACTGGCACACTTGTCATTCGTGAACGAACTGAATGAACGGATACATGTCGTTTGTGAATTAAATGAACTGGCACATAGCTTATCTCGTTCGCGAACAAATGAATTAGAGTAAACTGGGTTAATCTGCTATTTTAGCATGTCAATCTCGAAAATGCAAAGCGCAGTTATAGGTACAGTACTGTGCACATACGCTCGTTTTGATATTTAGCAACTCCACGTTTAATCCATAGACCGTAAAAGAAAGGTTAATCCCCGATTTATGGATGTGAATATATAATATACAAACTGTCTGACCAAACAATTAAAATGCTAAATAGGCAAGAAACCCTGTGCTTTGTTCATCTGAACAACTCAATTAGACTTCATATATTGAACGCGATTATACACACATTTTAATAAAGCCAGATCAGTTTTTGTAACAAGTGAATGCGTTCGTTGACGTAAGACATAACACATAATACATTCTTTTGCCACCTGCTGGCATATTCTGTGTAAAACGAAGAAATTATCTCCGAACTAATCATTTTGTTGAATGAACCGAAAATGAACGAATCTCTAGAAAGAATCATAATTTCCACCACTAATTAGTGCTGCAACGACGCGTCGACATCATCGCTTACGTCGAGAAAAAATAAAAATAAAAACAAATACGTCGACGCGCGTGCAATGCGTGGACGCGTCACTCTGTTTACATCTCGCATAATGGCATACAGTGAATGAAGAAGTTGCATTCTATCACAAACCGAGACCACTGTTATTAAAAGTATGAGAATACTTTAAACAGAGGACAAATAAAACGTCTCTTTGTTCCCTTTGCAAAACCGATATGGTGTACCACGGCAGCACAACTGCGATGAGCGAGCACCTCAGAGGAACATCCAGGCGCTCTCGGGTGTCTCCATGCAATTTAACTGGTTACCCTGTGATCTGGTGACCAACTTCCTGGTTCAGGTCTGATATTCTTGCGCTGCTGCATCCTGAAAAGTTGAGATGTTTTCAACTCTATGCGGAGCGGACGCGCCCGAGAAAAAAAAAAAACAAACAAAAAAAAAACAAAAAAAAAAAAACAAAACTTCCTCCACATTGGTTGAAAATGAACAAAGGTTGAAAATGTTACTAACCTGCCTACTCTTCCCACAGTCAAGGAGGGGGAACTCAGGGCCCAGTGGTTAGAGAGTGAACTCCTAACCCTGGGGTTGTGGGTTCGAGTCACGGCCCGGCCATGCCATGACTGAGGTGTCCTCGAGCAGGGCACCGAACCCCCGGCTGCACCCTGGGCACCGCAGCATAGATGGTTGCCCACTGCTCCGGGTGTGCGTTCACGGTGTGTGCGCGTTCACTGCCGTGTGTGCACTTGGATGGGTTAAATGCAGAGCTGCTTCCACAGGAGCCTTTTCCATATCTCCCCATTGCCGCAGCAGTGCCTGCTCCCGCAGGAGCCTTTTCCGTATCTCCTCACTGCCGCAGCAGTGTCTGCTCCCGCAGGAGCCCCTTTTCCATATCTCCCCATTGCCGCAGCAGTGCCTGCTCCCGCAGGAGCCCCTCCCGTATCTCCTCACTGCCGCAGCAGTGTCTGCTCCCGCAGGAGCCCCTTTCGTATCTCCTCACTGCCGCAGCAGTGTCTGCTCCCGCAGGAGCCCCTTTCGTATCTCCTCACTGCCGCAGCAGTGTCTGCTCCCGCAGGAGCCCCTTTCATATCTCCTCACTACCGCAGCAGTGTCTGCTCCCGCAGGAGCCTTTTCTGTACCTCCCCCAGACACACAAAAATAAATAAATAAGTAAATAAAAAAAAAAAAAAAAAAAAAAAAAAAAGTAATCATGTTAAGCCATTTCACTGAAATAAGCTGTTCAGTTTTCACAATAAGCGACGTGAATTTCAACAAGGGTTTATGATCAGCTTTGATGCCCCACATTCCCAGTCGCATTAGCCTCTGCACAATACGCCGTTTTCAAACATAATAAAAATTTTTAATTTAAAAGTCTCTCAGCAGACGCAGTAAATATTTATCCGTTTCCACTGCCTGTCCAGCGAGCACCAGTCTCTCAGCGGACGCAGTAAATATTTATCCGTTTCCACTGTCCGTCCAGCGAGCACCAGTCTCTCAGCGCACGCAGTAAATATAATTTGTTTCCACTGCCCGTCCAGCGAGCACGAGTCTCTCAGCGGACGCAGTAAATATTTTGTTTCCACTGTCCGTCCAGCGAGCACCAGTCTCTCAGCGGACGCAGTAAATATTTTGGTTTCACTGTCCGTCCAGCGAGCACCAGTCTCTCAGCGGACGCAGTAAATATTTATTTGTTTCCACTGCCCGTCCAGCGAGCACGAGTCTCTCAGCAGACGCAGTAAATATTTATTCGTTTCCACTGTCCGTCCAGCGAGCACCAGTCTCTCAGCGGACGCAGTAAATATTTAATCGTTTCCACTGTCCGTCCAGCGAGCACCAGTCTCTCAGCGGACGCAGTAAATATTTATTCGTTTCCACTGTCCGTCCAGCGAGCACCAGTCTCTCAGCGGACGCAGTAAATATTTATTCGTTTCCACTGGCCGTCCAGCGAGCACCAGTCTCTCAGCGGACGCAGTAAATATTTATTCATTTCCACTGTCCGTCCAGCGAGCACCAGTCTCTCAGCGGACGCAGTAAATATTTATTCGTTTCCACTGTCCGTCCAGCGAGCACCAGTCTCTCAGCGGACGCAGTAAATATTTTGTTTCCACTGTTCGTCCAGCGAGCACCAGTCTCTCAGCGGACGCAGTAAATATTTATTTGTTTCCACTGCCCGTCCAGCGAGCACCAGTCTCTCAGCGGACGCAGTAAATATTTATTCGTTTCCACTGCCCGTCCAGCGAGCACCAGTCTCTCAGCGGACGCAGTAAATATTTATCCGTTTCCACTGTCCGTCCAGCGAGCACGAGTCTCTCAACGGACGCAGTAAATATTTATTTGTTTCCACTGTCCGTCCAGTGAGCACCAGTCTCTCAGCGGACGCAGTAAATATTTATCCGTTTCCACTGTCCGTCCAGCGAGCACGAGTCTCTCAGCGGACGCAGTAAATATTTATTTGTTTCCACTGCCCGTCCAGCGAGCACCAGTCTCTCAGCGGACGCAGTAAATATTTATTCGTTTCCACTGCCCGTCCAGCGAGCACGAGTCTCTCAGCAGACGCAGTAAATATTTATTCGTTTCCACTGTCTGTCCAGCGAGCATGAGTCTCTCAGCGGACGCAGTAAATATTTATTCGTTTCCACTGTCCGTCCAGCGAGCATGAGTCTCTCAGCGGACGCAGTAAATATTTATTCGTTTCCACTGTCCGTCCAGCGAGCACCAGTCTCTCAGCGGACGCAGTAAATATTTATTCATTCCACTGTCCGTCCAGCGAGCCTCAGTCTCCCAGCGGACCCAGTAAATATCTATTTTTCATTATTATTTTTCTTTCCTCTGTCTGTCCAGCGAACCTCAGCCTCCCAGCGGACACTGAAAATACCTATTTGTCTCCTCTATCAGTCCGCGAGCACTAGTCTCACAGCGGACTCAATAACATCTATTTTTCCACTGTTTTTCCAGCGAGCACTAGTCTCCCAGCGGACGCAGAAATATCCATTGATTTCCCTGTCCGTCCAACGAGCGCTAGTCTCTCAGCGGATGCAGTAATTATATAATTCCTTCTACCTGTCCATTGGGCCTCAGTCTCCAAGGGGACACTGTAAATACATATTTTTTCCTCTGCCTGTCCAGCGAGCACTAGTCTCTCAGCGGACGCAGTATGCATCCATCTCTTCCTGTTCTTCGTCCAGCAAGTCTTCCAGCGGACGCAGGGACATAATTCGTCTCCCATATCTGTCCAGCGAGCCTCAGTCTCCCAGCGGACGCAGTAATATCTATTGGTTTCCTCTGTCTGTCCAACGAGCACTAGTGTCCCAGCGGACGCAGTAAATACCTATTCATTCCTCTACCCGTCCAGCGAGCCTCAGTCTCCCAGTGGACGCAGTATGCATCCATCTCTTTCTGTTCTTCATCCAGCGAGCCAGTCTTCCAGCGGATGCAGGAATATAATTTGTTTCCTCTATCTGTCCAGCGAGCCTCAGCCTCCCAGCGGATACATTACGCATCTAGTCAATATATCATTACACCTCGCAGGCAGACGGTGGAGCCCGTCTTCCCGACATCGTAACCGCTTCTTCCTCAACTATTAACCAACAGGACCTGCCTGCTCCTCTACTTCTGCCAGAGGCAATGCGAGATCTCCTGGTCAAACGACCATACTTCTAAAAACGTCAGCCCGCCAAATCTCTGCGTTTTGGGGGGTTCGTAGTCTGGCGGCTGTCCTTTTGCTCTCTTGTTTTTGGGGGAGTACTCTGGGTTCGGGCCACATCCCGAGCTCGGAGCCCTCCACCCGGACAGCACGCCAAATACGCATAAACTTACGGTATTAATATACGTAGATGTGAACTCGTGAAATGCTGTTTTATAACAAAGTTCGGGAGGAACAGTCGCAGTTCATTAACCTGATTAACACAAGTGGAGACCAATCAGTAATCAACTCATGACAAGGTATAAATAACAGCAGAACCTATCTCTGTTCATTGACAGTTTTCAGCATCCCTCCTCCACCCCATGTCTCCTCACTTATAGATCCATCTACTCTTACCACAACCGGGGGGAGTACTCTGGGTTCGGGCCACATCCCGAGCTCGGAGCCCTCCACCCGGACAGCACGCCAAATACGCATAAACTTACGGTATTAATATACGTAGATGTGAACTCGTGAAATGTCATTTCTGTGTCATTGGGCAAATTATTCTCTTCTTCAGGTCCTATTATAAGTGGTTTCCCTCAGGGTTCCATTTTGGGCCTGCTCCTTTTTAACTTATATATGCTTCCATTGGAGAATATTATGAGAGGGTACAATGTTTCATTTTTTATCTATACGCTGATCATACCCAGTTGTATATTCCATTTAAAGCTGCTGATGTCTTGATGATGTCAAGAAATGGTTAAAAAAATAACTTTTTCCAAATGAATGAAGCCAAAAATGAAATTATTGTTCCCTATCTGTCGGTCACTATGAGTTTTGTCAAACGACATATGGGGTCTCACTTGGGAGCCCAATCATCTTTGAGTTTAGGAGAAAATGCCAATGAAAATTGGCTAGTGGATTTAACATACCTGAGCCACTCCCCATGCCAACAGGTATAAATAGGATGACAGGTGCATTCACTCATTAGATTTTTGCTTCGGAGTCAAGTGGTTGTATGAAAGCTGATATACTCCACATCTTCATCTGCTGTGTGTTGTGAAGCTGTTTTGGTTGGCGGTACGGTGCAAACAGTGGTGTCCCTTTCAGCAATTCCCCTGGGCGCTTCAACTAAGAGAGCAGAGTAGTAGATATAATGCTGCTTCTGTCAAGATGATTTATGACTTATTATTGATCTTTGACCTTTTGACAGGTTGAACTTCCGGTGACCTTATGATGGATGGGCGGAACAAATGAGTTCAAGGGTTAACCTATGACCTTTCCCACGCATCGATCATGTGGTTTTGACAAAGTTTTACCCTATTGACCTAGTTAGTTCTAAATCATGGTTTTGACAGCTAGTTTTAACAGTACATGAAAGACTCCCCACGAATCGATCATGCGGTTTTGACAGAAATTTTTACCCTATTGACCTAATTAGTTCTAAATTATAACGGTATATGAAAGACTCCCCACGCATCGATCATGTGGTTTTGATAGGATCTGTTTGAACTTTGTATCAGTTAGGTTGTTTGAACTTTGTGTCAGTTAGGTTGTTTGAACTTTGTGCCAGTTAGCTTGTTTGAAGTTTATCACAGTTATACGGTTATGTGTGTGTGTGTGTGTGTGTGTGTGTGTGTGTGTGTGTGTGGTTATACGGCTTCTACCCCCTCCCATTACATTCCTGAGCAGTGTATAAATGGGATCGGTGTGTTCTACATTTATATATATAAAACATCCTATAATTTATATAATCTCAAACAATTAAAGGTTGAAAACATTATATAATTTATATAATCTAAAACACATTTTTATTATTTCACATTTATATATAAAACATTCTTGTTAAAATCTAGCGTTTATGAAACCGTTGCATTTAATTACTTTGTCATTTTGTCATTTTGGTCAAGACGTGTCTGCTAAATGGAAGTTAATTACAACACGCTAAATGCATGTCAAGAAACGTACTTTGGCCAGTACAATGCTGTTTTCACCACCTGGAGGCTTGTAGATGGACTCAGCCACAGCAGAAAGCCTTGTAACTTTACAAAGACTTTTGGCTTTTAAACTCCTGCATTGTGTAGTAACTTACACCAAAAGCAAGATAATTCACAATTTCCATATATGTGCATGGAGGTAAATGGTACAGGTCTCTGTGCCGCTGCAGGGAGCTTGTATGGGTTGATATATTGGATGCCTGAGAGCTTCTCCAAATACTGCTGTTTTGTGCTTGGTGTGAGCTTGTTCCTGTCCCTTTTTTTGTCCCTACTTGGTCCCTTTTCTTTCACCTTATATTTTTGCATTGCTTTACTTCATTTTCTTTCTATTTTTTTGTTTACAACTGTTTATTGAATTTTCTTTTGTTTACAACAGCAGAAAACAAAAAGCAACTGAGCCAATGTAGAACCCATCCCAACCCATCCCACCCCCTGGTAGACTAAAGAGTAGATAAGAAAAATAATAAATAAATATATAAAGTAATATAAAGAATAATATAAATTAAGTAATATTAACACATAAATACAAAAAAGTAATACTTGCAAAGATTTTAGAAAAGATTTAACTACATTAAAAATGAATGCCATAAATTAACAGTTTTCACATTAGATCCATGTATACATGAAGTTGAGAGTTCCATTGAGATATTTAACAAATAAACTGCCCAGGTTCTTCTGTCCATTTTGTGAGGAGGATTCCAACGATTGACTAGCAACTTTTTTGCTGCAGTGAGAGCAGCTAACAGTAAACATCTTTGTTGGACAGACAAGGCGAGGTCCCAAAAGTCATTCATGAAAAAATGACGTGGAGACAAACATATCTCAGTACCCAACAAATAAGAAAGGTCCTGTGAGAGCTGAATCCAAAAAGGAGAGAGAGAGGGGCACTTTCAAAATAAATTCAAAAATGTGCCTAAAAATCCTTTCCTAAAAACTCCTAAAAACACACTTAGGAGAAGACGACAGATTCATATAATAATGTTTCAGTGGGGTCAAGTAAACCCTATGCAGCAATTTCCAATGAATCATTTGGTGGTTTGGGTTTTTAGAAGACAGTTTAAACATTCCCCATTTCTGATCCAAGAATAAAACATGCACATCCTCATTAAGATCCTTAGCCCAAACATTTGTAATAGATAAAGGTTTGTAAGAATGTTCAAGAAGAAAAAGATAGATGACTGAAGCAGAGGAGGGAGATTCCTCAGAGGGAAGGATTAGTTTGCACAAAGGGTGAATAGGCAATTGAGAGTTCCACGGCACCCCATATGCCCGTAGTGCCAATCTAATGCACAAATAAATAAAAAAGGAAGTGCCTGGCAGATTATATTGAGTTTTGAGATTCTGGAAGGATTGTAAACCACTATCATTATAACTATCTCCCAGAGTATTTACTTTGTGATGAGTCCATTGCGGACAATGGAATGGAGTATTGCCTGACAAAAGATTATTATTGTGAAAAAATTGCGTATGCTAATGCCAAATTTCAACTAGTTGTAAATGTCTTTCAACATCCCTCCATGTAGAAAGGAGATGGGTTACAATGGGACCAAACCTGGATTTACACTGCCTAAGCGGAACTCCGAAAAAAAAAAAAAAAAACAAGATCCTTCAATTTATATGGATACACAATAGATTCCTCAATTGCTCTCCAAGATACAGAAGCATAAGGGTCAAACCAGACTGATAAAGGGCGGAGGGAAAAGGCTTAGGCATACAGTCTAAAATTAGGGAAAGAAAGACCTACATGTAATCTACTTCGTTGTACAGTAGTCTGTTTAATACAAGGATGTTTACCATCCCATATATACCCTGAAACACATGCATCAAGTTTGTTCCAGTAACCAACTGGTGGAGCTAGAGGAATCATAGAAGACAAGAAATTAATATGTGGGAGAACATTCATTTTAATCACCGATATACAAACCTGAAGAGAAGTAGGAAGACAAGACCAATTTTCTAAATCTGAGGATATTTTGCTTAGAATACTACTATAGTTTTTTAAAATAATTTCTTGCAGGAAAGGAAAAATATCTATCCCCAGGTACTTAGTTTTGAACCACTGGGATAGATACAGAAAGGGAAATGGGATCAAATTTAGAATTGAGGGGAAGTAGACATGACTTACTCCAATTAATTTTAAACCCAGAGAGAGATCCAAAATGGTCAAATAAATTCAATACATGGGAAATAGAATGTGACGGCTTCTCCAGAAACAATAAGATATCATCAGCGAATAAAGAAATATGATGATGAGTATTCCTTATACTTATGGGAGAAACAGTTTCAGATAGTTGGACTGCTTGAGTTAAGGGTTCCAAGGATAAGGCAAATAATAGAGGAGAAAGCGGGCAACCCTGACGAGTACCTCGATGTATAAAGAATGGGTTAGAGCAGACAGAACCTGTAAGAACAGAGGCTGCTGGATTGGCGTACATAACTTTTATCATGTTTATGAAACTTGATCCTAGACCCAGATGCTGTAGAACCGCCCATAAATAGTTCCATTCTAGCTGGTCAAAAGCTTTCATTGCATATAGAGATAATACTGCACAAGGAGAGGACGAACTATTAGTTGAGTTAATAATATGATATAACCTGCGTAAATTATCTGAAGCTGAGCGAGATTTAATGAACCCTGTTTGGTCATGGTGAACTAGTCTGTTCATATATTTCTCTAGATGACGGGATAGTACCTTAGCATATAATTTAACATCAGTCCCTATCAAAAAGAGTGGCCGGTAACTAGAACATGAAGTCAGATCCTTATCTTTTTTTTAACAAGAGAGAAATCCCAGCTATATTAATAGATGGGTGAAATGAACCTTGAGTAATTGAAAAATGTATCATATCTAACATGAGGGGGCCTAAACCCGACCAAAAAGTAATATACAATTTGACAGGAATACCATATAAACCTGCGGATTTCCCCTTGTTCATAGATCCAATTGCTGACTCCAGCTCTTGAAGGGTAATCGGTTCAGCCAGGTAATCAGTGTCCGAATCTGACAGTCTAGGTAAATCAAGGTTGGACAGAAAAGATGCAAAAGAATCAGGGTCACCAACAGCAGAAGTAGTATAGAGGTTAGAGTAAGGGTGTACTCAAACTAGGCACGGTTGCCATGAACCGGGCCCGAGTACGATTGCCCCCCCTCCCCACTCCCCCTCTGGCCTGCACTCACATATAGCGTTTCAGCATTCGTGCCGGAGCACGCTTACGTCATTATGGTGCGATGGTTTCGGGATAAACAGGAAGAGCGGCGCTCTCTGAATGCAATGGAGTACATCGCTCTGTTTTCTTTGTGGATAATTTTGTGTCGTTTTGTCCACAGCCCTCTCACAGCCTGTTGTTAAACAGATGTGTCGCCTTATTAGTGGCGCGAAAATTTTCACGTAATCGCGCTGCTCGTATGAGGATGTTTGCAATGTACCAGCTGAAGTGCAGCAAGGATTTTGCAGTTTTTAGTTTTTATGCGTTTTGCACCTCAGCCGTAGACCAAAGCGACCCTTTCCCTGTCATGTTGGTTTTGGAGCGTCGCAAAACCGTGACGCAACGCGTCCTTTTCCGTGCTCCGGCACGGTTAGCACTCACACTGCATGCGAACCGCGCCCGAGTCCAACTGAACCGTGCCCTGGCCCACCTCTTCCAAGCGGGCCAGGGCCGGCCAATCGAGCCGCGCCCGCGCACGATTCGGAGCACTCACACTAGTCAAACGAACCGCGCTTTGGTGGTCAAACGCACCCGGGCACGGTTCAAACTGGCTAGTGTGAGTACACCCTAAAAATAATGCTGAAATATTAGCAAACTTTTCACTGTTGCGTATTCTTAAAACTAACAAAGATAAGGAACAGATATCGGCATCACAAACAGCTGAAGATAAAGAAGTAGAAATTAAAATATAGTCAATTCGTGAATAGGATTTATGAGTAGCAGAAAAGAAAGTGAAAGACTTAGCAGAAAGATTTAGTGAACTCCAACTATCCACCAATGAAGACGAGGTTACACATTTCCTAAATTTGTCAGAACACAAGGCTTGAGAATGTGATTCCTTTGGTCCAGATCTATCAGGGATATGCAGCATTACAGAATTGGTGTCTGCACCTATTACAATTTCAAAATCTGAAAATTTTAAAAGATAGGAAGACAAAACAGAAAAAAGTAGGTTCAGGAGTACAAGGGGCATAAACTGAAATAAATACGATATTCCTATTCTCCACTATTGTTTTTATATGTGTTATTCTACTGTCTGTATTACAAAATAGTAAAATATTTAAAATAAAATAGTAATATTTAAAGTCCTCCGCACCAGTATTAGAACACCCTTGGTTTTAGCATGCGAAGATTAATGAGATACCACTTCATAAAACTTATTATTACACCTGTGTACATCCTCCTCTTTCAAATGGGATTCTTGAACCAACACTATATCAATCTTTCTCCTTCCCAAAAAATCCAGAAAACCTGTACGTTGGTGTGGGACATTTAGGCCATTAATATTAAAACTTAGAATATTAAGTTCAGTCATAGGTATCAAACAGCATTACTGCATAACAAGACAAAATACAAATTTGAAAACAAAACCAGTTGAGTCTACCATCAAATTACCCCCCATCTCCACCCTTCCCATCAGTTTTCAAAAATATATTAACACATTTCCATGAACTATGGCAGACCAAACCAAGAACAAACCTTGATCTGCCAGCACCCCTCAATATGATCCGTGGCGTCAACAAAAACCTGCACATTACAGAAGCACCAACATTGGCTCCAAAGTCACATTTTGACTAGATAGTATCTCTGTTGAAAAATAAATAAAAATAAATAATACATAAATAAATAAATAGATAAGTAAATAAATGAATGAATGAATGAATGAATAAATAAATAAAATATTAATAACAAATAATTAAATTAAATTTAAATAAATAATAAGAATTCAGAAGTTCAGAAGTAAATATTAGAGTAAACAGTGAAAGACACGGTCGCCTAAGAGCATCGCTTCTCCGATTAGATAGCAAGCGGCCAGCTTAAGTTCAGTGAGAGTTGGTGGATGAATGGGATCTGAAAAACACTCTTGCTTCTTCTGGGGAGTATAACAATTTAGGTTCACCCTGATTGAGAATGACCTTCAGCGTTGCAGGATAGAGAAGAAAATTCTGGATGCCTGCCTCTCTAATTTCCTTTCTCACTGGCGCGAATGTACTTCTTCTTTTTGCGGTGGTCGGCAAAAAATCTGGAAAGAAAGACATCAGATTGCTCCATCAGATGTCTGGCGGCCTGCAAAATGAGCTCCCTGTCCGTGTACCTCACCAATTTAAAGAGAAAAACCTGTGGTTTAGCGCGATCTGAGGAGAGCCTGGTGTACACGCGATGCGCTCGTTCCACTTCAATCTCTTTGCCTGCCAGAGCCGGGAGCCATGCCGGTAGCGATCTCTTCAAAAAGCCCATAGGGTCGTCCTTTTTGGACCCTTCAGGTAATCCAACCAGACGCAGACTGCAGCGCCTATTGCGATCCTGTAAATCAACAGCGTTGCTACTCGCCTATCATGATCTGCGACAACTTTCTTTTGTTCTCTCATCTCCCCTTTAAGAAGATCCATTTTGGAGCATAGCGATTGAACAACTGACATGTGAGAAGCGAACTCGTTCCGCATCGCCGTCAACTCAGATCTCTCAACTTATCTTTTTCCTCAAAGTGTGCAACAGTATTCGCCATCTTATCCACCATATCATCCATGGTCGGTGGTTTAGATTTTTAGATTCTTAATTGGAGAAGCCGACGGAGACATCTCTTGCTGTTTCCGTTTGCCAGACATTAGGAAAAGTGTTGTTAGTGAAATAAGCTTAACATAAAATGAAAAAATCAGCAAAAAGGGGCCAAATGTATGGAACTCTATTCAAGTGCGACTAGGTTCATGAGCACGTCACATGACTCTGTTCCACCGAACTAATCAATGCAATTTAATTAAAGAGCTCTTGAATGTTTAGTCTCGGCATATGTAACTAACACTAAGGAAAGAGTAAATAAGTAATAATTACTTTTGAACTTTATTTTACAACACTGGTCATATGCCATAGCTGTGCAGGTATTTTTCTCAGCTCCAGACTTATTAGTTCATTAATGACGTCGTCAGAGACTAGTCGACTTCAACTCAACTTTCATCACATAAAAGTAGACTTTCAAAAATCAGCAGTCGTTCAACCCCTAGCAAGCACCAATGGGTGCTTCAGTAATTCTGAGCCATAAAGTTGACTGGAACGAGAGTGCTTTTGGAGACTGTCTGACAGTGGACGTAAAAACAGCAGGGGTGCCCACTAAATGCCTGCTGCAAACAGGTGCAGAGGTCACCACCTTCTCGGAGTCTCACTTTAAACAGCATTTCGTAGAGCAAAAGATACAGCTGTTGTCTGCTAACGGGGTGTGCCACACTACTGCAAACGGACTACGCATTCCTGTTCTTGGATGTCTACAGGCAGATATAGGGTGCATGGGAATTCTGCTTCCATGGAAGTTTGTTTTGTGCTCACAAAGTCCAACCATGATGCACAGGAGATGAAAGGATTGGATGGAATCCTGGGAATGAAAAGTCAGGAAAGTAAAGTCAGCAGAGGCACAGATGCTGATGTAAGGAGAGTGATAGCAAGAGTAGTAGTTGTTGTTTTTGTAGTAGTAATTGTTTATTTGTTTATTTGAAAATGTAAAAAAAAAAAAAAAAAAAATATATATATATATATATATATATATATTAGGGCTGTCAAAAATAGTGCGTTAACGACGTTAATTAGTTGTTTGTCGTTAATTACGTCAAATATTTTAACGCATTTCATGCATGCGCAGTGTGACAAATTATGCAGGTCAGGAAAGTCTCGTTGATCTCTGAATTCTCAAGATAGTAAAAAACAGCAGTGAGCGCCACGACGAAAACACAGAAGAAGCTTAAAGTTTTACCCCAGTTACTCTCAAATACATTCATGCCAAGCTCGATAAACAGAGACGACTTTGGTAGTTGATACGCTGGAGCTTCTTCTTCCTGTTATAGCAGTGACCCTCAAATCTGGCTCGCAAGATCCAGTTTCTTGCAGAGTTTAGCTCAGACTCCAATTAAACACACCAGCCTGTGATTTACTAATGATCCTAAAGACACTGATTAGCAAATTCATGCGTGTTTGATTAGGGTTAGAGCTAAACTTCGCAGGAAAGTGGATCTCGCGAGCCAGATTTGAGGATCAGTGTTATAGCGTCCTGTGTTTCACACTGCGCATGCACAGAACGCCTACATGCAATGCAGCGAAAATTACAGCTGTTTGGAAAAGCATATGCATTTTTACTTGGTTTAACTGGCACTTGAAGCCTTCAGAACGTGAAAATATCGATCCTAAAGTATTGTGGCAGAGCAAATGAACACCTCCCAAAAACAAGAGTGCCCAGAGTGCTGCTTATGTGAGTGTGACGCATGTTTGTGTTTCTGAGTTCATTCTTTCAAATTTCTCTATGCATAATTTCATAGATATGTGGCTATATTTAACCACTGGTTCACCTAAAACTCTTACACTATCTGTAGTTAAATGGCATGGTTTGATATAGTGCTCAGGTAAATTTGATCTAAGTAAATGTTAAACTTTTGAAATTCAGAAAAAAAGAACCACATGATGAAACAATACATGACAATTATGTATCTTTGTCCTGTTATTTATCTTTTGGTATGCATTTCAGAAAAAAAAAATGGTTAGGATTCAGGTGTAGTTGCAAATAGTGATTAATCATGATTAATCCACTGAAATTCTGATTCTGATTCCAATTCTGATTAATTTGATTAAAAATTTTAATAATTTGACAGCCCTAATATATATAAAATTAAGACATGTACTTCTCAGCACAATCTTTCAATATTATTGTAAATAATTCAAATTAGAAATTCTGATGTTCAAAAAGGATTAGGAAGCAAACAAACTTTTCAGGTCCTACCCCATTTCTCTATTTTTATTCTTTAGTTAAATCCATAACAATTTGATACCTCACTTATACATACATATTTAAATACAATCTATATCTACCTACTAGGGCTGAGAAAACGCGTCGAGGTCATCGATGACGGCGACGCAAAATATGCGCATTGATTCGTCGACCTGTTTTTATTTCTCTAAAGAAACGTTTGCAAAACGTTTACCTTATGTGCGCTGAATATACGCGATGGCCGGATCAACATTCTGTCCAATGTTATATAACCAATCCAGGGGTTTTTCTGCATTGATCTTTCTTTTTGCCGGCTGTCAGAGCCTTATTTGATCGGTGAGTGATGTAGGATAGAATGACTGCTGCGTTAGAGCGCGTACGAGAGAGAGCCCGGCTGCGCGCGCACACTCACAGTCTTCAAACAACAAGAGTGCTGTCTTGCGCTCTCTCTCTCTCTCTCCCTCTCCCTCTCTCTCCCTTGTGCATATTAATCAAAAACATTAAACACGATAGAAAAAGGGCGAAACACCAAAGTTTCACGCGCGCTCGCGCACTCACAGTCTTCAAACTACACGAGCGCTGTCTTGCGCTCTCGCTCTCGCTCTCTCTCTCTCTCTCTCTCTCTCTTGCATATTAACCAAAATCATTAGACACCAGAAAAACAAGAGCGGCTGGGGGCGTGACGTGTGGGCGGAGCTAAAGAATCACAAGCGCGAGTAAGCTTTTGCGTTGAGAGCGTGTGGAAGCTGTGACATTACCGTGAGGGAAAATAGAGGTGTGCGATACCGCTATATTTGGTATCGATCCGATGTCAAGTAAATACAGGGCCAGTATCGCCAATACCGATACCAATACCGATACTTTTTAATAATTAAGGTGGATGCGTCTTCAACCTAAATCTAAATGAATTTTAATGACTTTTAATTTGTTTTTGTGATTTGCATTTTGGGTTATTAATCAGTACTACAAAAGCTTTTGTTCAGAAACAACTTTTGGTTACTTCTGTTTTATTTAAATAAACAAAGTTACTGTCACGCTGTCAGTCTCTGTTTTCCTGGGTGTCCCCTAGTGAGCTCACTTCTCCTTAGGCACTTCACCATAGGCACTTTAATTCCTCTAGTCTGGTCATGTCGTCACAGTAATTGCACTCCAATTAAATCGCACAGGTGTAGACAATCCTTAGTCATTAGTCTCCCTATATAGAGCTGTCTTTCTCTGTCATCTGTATGGAGTCCTTACCCTATGTGTGAGTTGTGCTCGTCTCCCGAGTTTTCCCTTACCTTCTTGTTCCTCCGAGTTTCCTATCCGTTTCATCCAGTTCCCTCTTTTGTTTGGTTTTGTCTCTCATGACTGTTTATTTTGTATTTTTCCCTTCTGTAAATAAACCCGTACTTGCACTTGGATCCTGCCCTCACCTTGTGTTTTTCCCAAAACCCAACCGTCACAGAAGGACTCCATCAAACAAGGATCCAGCGGTATGTCTGCTGCCATGTTCTCCCCAGCCAGCAAGCGGGAGAAAGGTGGCTTCGAGGGCTCTCGCCTAGTGGTGTTCCGGGGAACCAGGGGAGGTCGCTCCGGAACAAACAGCCGGGAGGAGGTCCAGCAGCGATCTCCACTGTGGGCGACCGTCGACCCGGGATTCGGTTGGGGGCTGCCAGTTCCCCATTTTGTCCCGAGAGGAGAGGGGAGACGCAGATCGGCCGAGCCAGCGCCATTGAACCAGATGGCCGCCAGTCCTGTGCATCGGCACAAAATGGCCGCCAACCCAGCACCACAGCACAAGATGGCCGCCAGTCCATCGCCACAGTACAGGATGGCCGCCAGTCCAGCGCCACAGTACAGGATGGCCGCCAGTCCAGCGCCACAGTACAAGATGGCCGCCGACCCAGTATCACAGCACAGGATGGCCGCTAACCCAGCGCCACAGCACAAGATGGCCGCTAACCCAGCACCACAGCACAAGATGGCCGTTAACCCAGCGCCACAGCACAAGATGGCCGCCAGTCCAGCATCACAGTACAAGATGGCCGCCAGTCCAGCGCCACAGTACAAGATGGTCACCAGTCTAGCGCCACAACCCATGATGGCCGCCAGCCTAGCACCACAGCACAAGATGGGCGATTCAACGCCTGAGTCTCCTGATAAGGTGCCACCGACTCGCCATCATAAAGGACGGAGGAGGAGACAGGCGTCTGCCGTTCCTCAAGGTCCGGAGGACGTTCCCGAGCGGGCTGCTGCTGTCCAGGTGGACATTCCCGAGCGGGCCGCTGCCGTCCAGGGGGACGTTCCCGAGTGGGCCGCTGCCGTCCAGGGGGACGTTCCCGAGCGGGCCGCTGCCGTCCAGGGGGACGTTCCCGAGGCGGTGCCCGCTGCTGTTCCCGAGGTGGTGCTCGAGGCCGTTCCAGAGACAGTGCCTGATGTAGAGGTGTCTCACGTCTCCACAGGCAGTCTTGAGTTGAGTCAGGTGTTCGTGGACCCTCCAGAGTCAGGGTTAGTCACCGTCGACCTTCCAGAGACAAGGCTAGTCAACGGTGATCTTCAAGGACTGAGTCATGTCACCGGTGATCTTCGTCCTCCCATGGGGCCGGCCACAAGAATGTGGTGGTCTTCCGCTTCGCCCTGGGGGACTATGGCCTTGACTACGAGGATGTGGTGGTCTTCCGCTCTGCCCTGGGGGACTATGGCCTTGACTAAGAGGATGTGGTGGTCTTCCGCTCCGCCCTGGGGGACTATGGCCTTGACTACGAGGATGTGGTGGTCTTCCGCTCCGCCCTGGGGGGGCTTCTGCCTTGACCACATGGGTGTGATGGCCCTCTGTTCCGCCCGGGTGGGCATCACCTAATGTCCTCCATTTACCAATGTTTTTGTTTTCATTTGTTTTTCTATTTTCCTCCTTTGGACCTAGCCCTCCGTCCCTCCCCTTTTTTTTCCCTCCGCCGGTCCACCACCCTCCAGGTCTCCTTGTTTTGTGTTACACCTTCCTGTCTCTGCCTTTCCATCCCATCTGGTTGTTCCGTCTCTGTTTTCTTCCATTTTACCTGGTTGACCTGTCTTTGTCTCTCCATTCCACCTGGTTGTTTGTCTCTGTTTCCTGACCCTCCATCCCTCTCCCTAGTCCGCCTCCGCTTCACCTCCCTCCTACCTCTTTTTCTGTTGGGTTTTCCGGGGGTTTCAGGTGGAGCATCTGGGAGCTGCTCCGTAGGGGAGGGGGTAATGTCACGCTGTCAGTCTCTGTTTTCCTGGGTGTCCCCTAGTGAGCTCACTTCTCCTTAGGCAACACAGTCTCACCCCTATTCGTCACATACTGCCGTTTGGTCATTTCCCCCTCACGTCCATAAGCAACGTTGAGGGTACCCCCTATTCGTCACTTGACAACGTAGAGGAGGGTCGTCCGATATTTGAATGCAAATCCCTCATCTTTGGATTTTGACGAACCTGGCTTATCCATCTAGCGGTTTTTCTGCGCTGGAAAGTATGGTTTCAGGCGATTAATTTTAATGCTGCTAATATTATGTTAATGTATTTTGCAGTAGCATGCTGCGCAAATACTGTTAAAATCATTAATTGGTGAAGTGACCATATATTTTATTGGAGCAGAAACCCTGTTCTAAATCGGAAACACGCCTTTTTTCTTTTTTAATATAATTTTGGGCTACATTAAAATGGCATAATTGCAGGACTGCATATTTGCTGTAGGCTTAAACATGCCTTAATTTAAGTGGGATATTTTTAATTGTCGATGGTATATTTGCAATGGCTTATAGTGTATAGTGAGCCTGCTTTGTTGGTTTTTTTTTTTTTTGCGACCAAAAAAAATAAAAAATAAAAATAACACCTCAACAACAAAAAAATACCAATAGCATACTTTTATAGACCTTTCATCTCAATACTAATTATGAAGTTGTGATAAATAGCCTGCTGCGGAAATGTTTATATTACTTAATATGGACATATCCTTTGGCAAAGAGATGGATGCATTCTGGGGCGTGATGTGTTAAAATGTAATTGCTAACATATACCCATGTTTTCTTAGACATTTCTGCTGTCCCCTTTAAAATTTTGAGCGAGGATATAAAATATTAAGACTGTACTTTTTTCATTATGATTTATATTTTGGCGCAATTTTGTGCAGCGCGTCACTGTGCGCGACCATCACAGAAACCATTGCCCAGCGCGATTCCACCACGGTAAGTCACTTACAACAGTCTAATAAGCAAGAGAAATGAATAGGCATTTAAACGTCCAAAATTAATACAATTACGAATATATATATATATATATATATATATATATATATATATATATATATTAAAAAACATGGTGTGTGTGTGTGTATACAATCTATTAATAAACTTATTTTGAACGTATAAATGCTTATTAATGGATTATTGCGATATATAAATATATATATACCGTATATCTCTCTCTCTGTGTGTGTGTGTTATTCCTGTTTGTTTATCCATCCATTATAATATGTAGTTTGGTGATCTACTATTTTTTTGATTTGTTCTTCTCTTTTTCTGCAGATTCCTTAATCCCTGTCCTTTAAAAAAAACAGCACCTCATTACATTAGGCACTTCTAAGAGCCACATTTGGCTTGTTTATTGTCTTATTTGTATTTTTTTATTGTCTTGTTATTTCTCTCTCTCTCTCTCTCTCACACTCTATCTCTATCTCTCACTCTCTCTCCATCCCTGACTCTCTCCCCTACCATCTGAGTGGTGGTTGTTTTTTAGAGGGACGGAGGAACTGGGTTGCTGCCTCTTCTTCAGTCACTTTAATCAACTGAAAGTGTAAAGGTCGGGATCAAAGAATATAGATTAATTTGTTGGTGTTGTTTTAAGTGCACAATATACCAATTTAATGGATAGAGACTGGCATATAATACCTGATTATTGCACCATATTAAATTTGCAGGAGTCTGCACAATATAGGCCAACCTATAAGATAATATTGCTGTTTGCATGAAGTCTAAGTAAATCAAACTTAAGTTTTGTGAGGAATGCCGGTATTCAAAGATGTTTTATGACTACAGGAAAGCAAACAGCTCGCTTGGCATCTTTATGTTTCATAGTTTTTCTGCACTTAAATAATTTGCCAGCTTGCAAACATCCAGATCTAATATATTACCTTTGATAATGTTAGAAAAGTGATACGTTAAGCAAAGCCTACTGCTGTATGACACATGCTAATAGATTGACTAGCTCTGTCTTGTACTCATGTGTGTTTGGATCCCTGTATGATTTTTAATATTTATATTTTTTATATGGGTGTACATTTCAGAATGACAAAGCCAAAATTCAGGCCTTGCCCAAGCTGCCAGGTCCGTCAGCAGGCTAACCGCAAAACCTGCAGTGCTTGTTTTGCCACACTGCCAAGCAAGCGGTTATTGAAAACTGCAAAAATTAATGATGACTGGGGCCAGAGGGTCATCAAAAACAAAAATGCATCTCGGGTGGTGGCCTCTGCCCAAATAGCTGTAAGTAAAAATGCTCATGCTTCATTTATTGAGTGATAATCAATATTAAGCCTAAAGTACATACAATATTTGGTACCTTGTTTGTTGATGGATAGAAGACATAGCAGCCATGCTGTGTGCTATGTATCAAGCTTCACATGCGTGCCTGGATGTTGGAAGTTGGCACATCTTGTCAGTATGAAATTTTAGAGAGACAGTCACTTTAAAAACCACACCATACATCCCTATTAAATTTATTTTGCAACACAATATTCTAGACTTATACTTATCTTAAAATACTTGTGTAACTGATGGCAGGGACTAGGGATAGGGATGAGCTATGAATCAAGTAGTACACCAAGCAAACTGTAAATAGTAAATGGACTGCCATATATGTAGTAATGTAGCAACAAAATATATTGGAAATGTGTTAATTACTTTGTTTCATTTCAGGTCCAAAAACTTTCTGCCTTGGGCTATATGCCCATATTATTTATCAGCCAGAGGCACAAGGGCACAGGAAAATTGATGGCAGATGTAGTAACGCATCTGCCACCGACGCAGAACAACACACGTTTCTTAACCAGCATGAAGAGGGCATATGACTTCATGATCAAACTGGATGGTAAGATAAGTTTTATGTATAGTTCATTAGTGTTTGTCGTTGATTTCTTTGACAATTTGTACTGAAGTCATATTTTTGCTATCTTCACAACAGATGTGTCCCAGCCCCAGCAAGACCAGCCCCTAGACCAGCTAATCCCACAAGACCACCAACTGATTACACTTGAAGTATGTCCAATCGTCTCTCAGGCTCAGCAGCATGTGGAGCTTCTACCACCAAGGAAAAGACAAAGTAAGTAAGCTTGCATTCCACCACATCTGTAAATTTGTCCTATGTTTTTTTTGCAATTACTGCACAATATAAAACAAGTTACAAATGGAGAATTTCACCTCTTTTAATTAATTAAGCCACTCCTCCAAGATACTGAATATAAAATTCTCAACCTTTTTCCCTTGCACCTTAAGCCCCACCATCCAGCCCAGGCCAAGACAGACAAGCCCCACCATCCATCCAACCTCAACTAAAGAAAAGACAAAGTAATCTTGCCTTGCACCCCATCTGTAAATTGGCCCCATGGTTTTGTAATCATTGTATTAAAGCTGCAGAAGGTAACTTTTGTAAAAATATATTTTTTACATATTTGTTAAACCTGTCATTATGTCCTGACAGTAGAATATGAGACAGATAATTTGTGAAAAAAATCAAGCTCCTCTGGCTCCTCCCAGTGCTCCTATCGCCATTTGCAAAAAGTCATCCGCTCCCGGTAAAAAATAACCAATCAGAGCTGCGGTCCGTAACTTTGTTTGTGTTCAAAATGTAGAAAAATGTATATAATAAGCGAGTACATCATGAATCCGTTTTCCAAACCGTGTTTTTAGCTTGTCCTGAATCACTAGGGAACACATATAATAAGTGTTTATATTCAGACTATTTTAGATTGCTTCGGGGGTACCGCGGCGGAGTAACCCAGTACCTTTGTGATTCTTCATAGACATAAACAGAGAGAAGTAGTTCCGGCTACGATGTTCTTCCGCAACACGCAAGCAGTTCTGTTTATTAAGCGTCAAAAGTTACCTTCCGCAGCTTTAATATAAAATAAGTTAACCAATGTGAATTTCACCCCCTTCTATTAATTAAGCCACTTCTCCAAGATACTGAATATATAATTCTTAATCTTTTCCCCTTGCACCTTAAGCCACAGGTACAGGAGCCACACAAGCCCCACCCTCGACCCTGGCCAAAAAGAAGAAAACAAAAAGCAAGTAGACATTATTTGCACCCCATTGTGTATATTTGTTTCTATTCTTTGTACCCCATGTGCATATCATTGGGTGTAAAGTTGTTTCTGCATGTAGCCCCCTTTTAATTGGACCAAACTCAGGGTGTATTCACACTTGGTCTCTTTCAGCCCTCAAAGTGAACTAAGAACAGTGATTCATATATGAACACCTCAATCAAACTCAGACCCATTTGAAGTGAACCAAAGTTTTTTTTTTGCCTTTGTCATTTAAGGTTGCAAATGCAGTCGACAGACAATTTATCCATATGATAAAATATTGGAAAGACGGATGAATGGGGTAAGATGTAGAACCATATTTTTCATTAGGCTGTCTGATTATCTCATATTGTCTCATCTTTCAATCCAAATGTGACAAAACAGAAACTGAGCAGTAGGTATCAAACTTTTTCAACTATCAACCCTCTCACAAGAAAAAAAAGTATACTTCAAGTTAATTTTATGAAGTATACATTTAACTGTACTTTAACTTTAATAACATTTTATTAGCTTCATGCTTTCTTTTTTGTCCACACTTGAATGTCTGTAAGTTTCATAAAGGCAACATTTTAAACAAAGAATTTGAGAAAATCAAATTTGTGTTAAAGACTGCGACTTGATTAGATTCAGAACGATGATCAAGCAGTTTTAAACAGTTTTGAATTACAAGCTGTTTAATATTTGATGATCATGTTATTTTACATTTGTGTGAGTAATTTACTATCACTTGGTTCAGCTTTTTCTTCTCGTTTGTTTAGTTTCTGTACTAAATTATGTGCCATAGCGGATCCTATCGTATGACAGTGAAAACATTGATAGCTGGAAAATTCAGTCAATGGTGGGGAAAGAGTAAAGTACAATTAAAGTAAATTCTGATGTACTGATGCCAGTGGACTAGCCTAGACAAAATTTCAGATATGCTGAATAAGAAACATATCTGTTTTATATCAATATTCTAAATGATATTTTCACAAGTTTCATAAGACTGTATATGAAAACTATGTAAAGAAAAAAAGGTTTATTTAATAGGCTACTCGATAAAAACCGTTAACAAAACTAAAAGCCAATTATACTTTGAATACTTAATTATACGTTTAAGTATATCTCGATCAAAAGATAGAGTACAAGTAAAGGCCAAATATAATTGGACTTTTCTCTCAGTATAAGTCAAGTACACTTAAGTGTAATAATTGTATTTCTACAAAGTACATAAAGTATATTTTTGAGAATTATAAAATTTAAGCATAAAGTATACTTTTTTTATTGTTTGTTTAAAATAAGTATAATAATAGAAAACTTGAATTAACTTATTTTTTGTAAGGGACATACTGTAAATCCTAAACAAAAACAACAATGCAAATAGAATGCAACAGCATATTCTTATTTTTTATTGAGCTTACAAAAAATACATAAGTACTCTTGTCAACTTAATGATGTTCCAAGTAAGAACAGCAGTATAGAGAGCTAAGTAAAAACATCATTATTTGAATGGTAAAACCATTACAGTAACTTCACTAAATTGATTGTGTGTGTGTGTGTGTGTGTGGGTGTGTGTGTGTGTGTGTGTGTGGGTGTGTGTGTGTGTGTGTGTGCATGTTTCTGCAGGGGAAGGCAGCAGAGGTGAAAGTGCGTTGGCTACCTTGCTCTTCCTGGTAAGTGATGGCTGATGTAATTTAGTCAATAGCTACACAGTCTTAGTGTTTTAAAACCTGGTAACTTTCAGCCTTCAAAGTGAATTTTGAAGTAAAAGTGGGACCGCTAATTGTTTTGGGCACAAAGAACTATCTAAGTGAACTGAACTAAACACATGAGAACATGTGCACACCAGCCTTCAAGTAGTCATCTGGCTCAAGTTTGGTCATATGACATCTGAAGCAAATACATTCTAACCTGTTTGCCCCATACATTTGCTAACTCTGTTTGGGCTATTTTATAAAGTGTTTGCTGTACAGTTAGATAAACAGCATACAGTTCTTTTTACAAAGTGAAACCTCCCATTATGAACCAAATGTAGTCCAATTTAAAAGGCCTGTGAACAACTCTTTCTTTGTGTTCACATTATGAGTTCATTAAGAGATGATGCAGATCACTTTCTAGTCCACTTCAGCTCTGAGGGGGTCTTAAGCCCAATTCATAGTTAAATGTAGATGTGACGCAGATGCCTTTGTTGTGCCATTGCATCTTTGCTGACCCCCTCTGCGGCCGACATAGAGGCCTTTAATCACATTTCTGTTCCCACACCGTTGTGGTGAGTATTTGTATAGCAACACGGTTAAGCCGATTTTAAAACGGCTTAACCATTTAAAAATGGTTGACTGTAGGGATGACTGTGTCCAAGCGACTGAGTCCAGTTTTCACTTGAACAAAATGACTGATGCTTGACAAACACCATATAAAATAAACCAAAATAAATTATCCCACAGAAAAATTGTAAACCTTTATTTTAGATGACATATCTTCAAACTTGAGCCAGAAGACTAGTTGTGAGCTGTACTGTATATGCTGTGTGTAAGATGACTTTTGGACTCTTTACAGTGGCAGAGTCTGGGAGGACACCTGGGAGCCGGCCAGCAAATTCGCCTGATGACTAATACTGTTTTACTATTTGTTTTGTATATATTTCTCAATAATTAAATTCACTATTGTTACATTTTATGATTTGTCTGTCAATCATTGACTGCACTGAATAATTAATGTGTCATGACTTTGTGCTGTATTTGATGGGAAAAGTGAGACGAAAGTTGCATGTAGTGACAGTCAAGTCACCTTTATTTACAGCTTATAGCACTTTTTACAATACAGATTGTATCAAAGCAGCTTCACAGTGATAACAGGAAAATAATACAACAAAGTTTCTTTTTAGAAGAAAATTACATCCTCGTCCACCTTAAGGCAGATTAGCAAGCCAATCTTAGCAACTAAAAAAATCTAAAGCCAAGGCAACCAGAACAAGTACCAAATTGGTATTATACTAACTTATGATGAAAATTTTAGTTAGTATTGATGGTAATTTTGGAGCAAAGTAAATGGGCTCCTATTCCTGGTGACAGGATGTATTACTGAATCCTTTTTTACCTCTGATCGCTAGCATACAACACTTTGTTTTTGTTCTCATGGTTGTCTGTTCAGATCAATTATGAGAGTTCTTAAGACATTTTAAACATTCCCAATGAAGAGAAGAGGCACATTTATCAATTTTCATCAATGGTACCTAGGTCAGCAATGATTTTTCAGGCTCAGGCCATTTTTTCATATCCTTTGCCTCATACAAAGACAGATTGGTGTCAAATTTCACAAATAATCTCATCCTTCCTCTGTGTCAACAATCAACATACAGTATGTGCATGACATAAAGTGATCAGACTTAAGAGATCAGAAAGACCGGAGACATGAGCCTGGGAAACTGTTAAAGCCAGAAACAATTCCAGCTTGGCCATCAATATAATTTAAAGTCTAATGTTTTCTTGTCATAAAACCAGGGAGAGAGGTAGGTTTCCTATGTTACCCTGACAATAGGGAGCGTTCCAGGACACTAAGGACCTCAATCTGTTCACACTGAATGACTTGACTGTGGGCCGGTTTACTAAGGCCCATGACAGTGGTAGGAAATCTAAGGCCTGGTTGTGCAATGTGGGCCTCATGTCTTCATGATCAAAGGCTTCTGATCTTAATTATCAGGAAAATGTTGCATTATACATAAAATACACTCAGTCCCCACTTATTCTAACCATAACTCGGTTTTGTTTTTATTCTCCATGCCAAGTATGCATAGGTGTAAAATACTTGAGTAATTTTACTTGATTACTGTACTTACAGGTAAGTATTATTTTTGGGGATTTGTACTTCACTCAAGTACAGTTTAAACTGACTACTTGAACTTGATTATATTTCTGAAGAAACAACTACTTTTTACTCCTTACAATTTTATTTCATCTTGAAAAGTACATTATATTTTTACATTATCTTATGCACATTAAATATGGTAAACAGAAGCTCAAACGTGTGCCTGACGTGAGAACTTATGATCATTGTTTTCATGCATCATACACACATATTTCTACTTCAATTATGACTTTCATCAGGTAAATGTCTGGCTTCAAAAGTTCAGGTAAATGTCTGGCTTCAAAAGATATAGCAAAGTTGCATTTTCCCGCCCAAAAAGGTTAATTGATAATTTGTTCTGTTTTTATATAGCCAATAGCTATGTTATATTATTAGCTGAATGCACAAAACTGAGTGCAAATAAAATCTGTGATGATAATTTTTTGGTGGAATTTTTTTTATTAAATGTTACAAATCTCCAAAAAAGTGTTTAGATAAACATTATATGCTAAATTAATTGTTCATGTTTAGTGATGTTTTTATCAAGTGGTGGATAAGTTGTATTTACAATGTCATTAAGTGAATCATTAAGTAGGAATTAGGACTGTCAGTGAATAGTTTTTTTTAATCTTAATAATTACATGCTTTTCTCATTAATCTAATTGGTCACAAATAATTCTTTATCAAAATGTGTTAAATCTCTAAATGCCCCAAACAAACATTTAAAAGATGAATTGTCCTTTTAGCAGTGACATTGTTGAATAGACAAAACATATAAAGTGGCCTTTAAAAACTTTAACGTTGTATGTTTTAATTCTAGGACTCTCCTCATTAATTCAACGCATTCTTGTATTCTGTCTGGAATATATTTCTAGCCTCTCCATCACATCTTGCTCTTTAAAGGGATAGTTTACCCAAAAATTAATATTCTCTCACTTTTTACTTAACCTCTGTCATTCCAGATGTTCATGACTTTCTTTCTTCACATGAACACAAGCAAGATTTTTTGTCCATATAATGCAAGGGGACAGGACCACTTCAGAAACCACACGAAGGGAACATGACGGTAAAGATTTAAATATTGTTATTTGTATTTTTCTTACATATGCCTATAGTTTCACTTCAGAAGACAGTGATTTATTAATGGGGTTGCATGGTCTGTCATATTTTCTTTGTGTATAGTTTTTCAAGTGTCATTTTTGGATTTCCCATACACTTGCATTATATAAAGAGAAATGATTTTTACACAATTTAAACACTTAGTTTGTGTTCATCTGATAAATAAAAGTCATATAGGATGGCATGAGGGTTGAAATGATGGAGTTTCCTTTTAATCCCTTTCCGTTTTATTTGTATTTTTCAGTGTTCCGCTGTTTCATTTTAATTGTTGTTGTTGAACTAAATATACATGTTTGACCTGTGCCATTGCATTTTTCGTTCTCTTTTAATTGAGTAAACTTGTACTTTCACTTGAGTAAAATTTTTGCTACCTTTTTACAACTCTGCAAGTATGAGCTCTAATTTAAACCTACCTCAATTAAAAAAAAGTAAATAATGTTGCTTTAAGCTGCAGTGGTTGTGCAATAGCTTCATGATATAATGCGTTGTGTGTAGGTTGAAAGATGAGCAATAGACTGTGGCTTTGATGTGTTTCAATCTGGCTACATCTTACTTTGTTTGTGTTTAATATGTTGGGTGTATGATAAAATAATATTTTAAGTCTTATGTGTGAAGCATTTGAACTCAAGGCATCCCTCTGGGGACCATAAAAGAGGATATTGCCTGCAAAGTGGACTTCATGATATGTAAAAATTAAAACATTGCCATAGGACTATAGCAAGCACATCACTGGAAAGGTCTCAGCCTCAACAGTAACATATGTGAGTCTGAAGAGAATATATTACTCCTGATTTGAATTACTGACCTCTGCTCTGAACCTTGAATCCAGTACATGTTTGAAGGCTACACACACAGTACCAGCTTTTATAGAAAGCTTTGGACTTTAGCTGTCATGCAGATATGGTGTCCAATGTTTAACCGTAAACACTGTCAAATATGGTAATAAGCTATTTTGACCTAACGATTACATTTTTTAAATCTGATGACACCAGTGTGTTCCCCATCCTACCCCCCCCCCCCCCCCCAAAAAAACAGGGTATATCCAAAATTCTACATTGCCAACTTCTGCTTATGAGGAAAATATCACTATATTTTAAAAATACAGCTTCCACTAGAAACGCACCACAGAACACAAGTTACAAGGCTAGTGTTATTTGTAGTTCTTCCGGGCTGGGATGGGTGGACTGCTGTGAATGGGCTTCAACTACACTCAAAAAGTTCAAAACTGAGCAAAGTGTTGTTGCTGGTGACAAAACCGTTGACTAAATATGTACATTGAAGCTATACTGGCGTTGAAGACCCCCTGGCCTGCATTGCAGGATATGGGACTCACATGTGACCCACTCTGCCCACATTGTAGTGTTCTGTCTTACAGCATACTGTAATGTTTTACCAATAATAAGACTGAAATTATATTATTAAAATAATGTATTGAATACCTTGAAAACATCTACATAAATATTGATAGATTTAGCCATATTATCTTTTTGAATAAATGTTATCTGTGTATCCATGTGAGATAGGCAACTCTGGTCCTGGAGGGCCACTATCCTGCAGAGTTTAGCTTCAGCCCTCAGAAAAACTCACCTGCCTGTATCTATCTAGTAATCCCGAAAACACTGATTGCCTTGTTCAGGTGTGTTTAATTAGGGTTGGAGCTAAACTCTGCAGGATAGTGGCCCTCCAGGACCGGAGTTGCCTATCCCTGATGTAAGATGTATCTAGGAATTGGAAAAATTGTCATGATGAAAGCTTATTAAAGCATGAAAGCATTTATTAGCTTATACAATCACAAAAACAACATACATAGCTCAGACACATAACAAAAATCACAAATGTAAAAAGTGAAGAGCATGTCAAGTGAATACAAAGACCTGGTAGGGACTGACCCTGTGATAAATGATGGGCAGCTGTGGAGTGATTTGCAGTGGTGGTAGTGCAAAAGTAAACAGTGCAGGGATTTCATCAGTGCAAAACTTTGCTATTTCATATGACTATGGAAAAAAGAGTCTGAGCATAATAGTACTGCTTAACAAAAAGAACACAAAGAAGTTAAAATAGATAGAACAACAGAAACTTATAAATATATATATATATATATATATATATATATATATATATATATATATATATATATATATATATATATATATATATATATATATTTAAAAGAAAAGTCAAATGGATAGTGGATACTAGACAATAGACAAAGTGATGTAATGGTTGGCGCAGGGTGAGACTCATGCCCCTAATCTTCTCTATGAAATTGAGTTGCTGGTTTGCCCTGGGGACAAAGGACCTCCTCAATGTTGAGCATGACAGAAGACTGCTACTTAACTCCAGCTCCATGCCAAACACAGAACTAGCTTTCCTTACCAACCTGTCCCAGCAGCCCTCCCCAGCACACAACAGCAGAAAAAAGGACTCTGGCCATGTTTAATCTTGCTCAGAGTCACTACTGGTATCGTATTCCTCAGAATGACTATCAAAGTTAATTTCTGTTTCAGTCAGAACTTGAACATAAAATGTCTTTGCATGCTTTGCCAGGCTGTTGCTTGCTTGCTTGTTCTTCAATGTCAAGCTCTTTAGACCTCGGATGCCATCTTGAAGCAGGCCCCACGTTTCACCTTACATGTTAAAACACATTGAGCCTTTATTAATTAGAAACATTCAGAAATATTGTAATGTATGCCAATAATAACAAATACATACCTGATGTCACATTAGCAAGCTGGGATGACATCTGCTTCAGGGTGTCTGCACGGGAGCAAAGAGACTTCCAATGCTTGTTCATCTCTGCAATAAGAATCCTCTTCTCCTCCTCAAGTCTCCTTACTGCCATCACAATGTCGAACGCCTTCCTCTTTGTCCTTAGATCTACAGAGTCTGGAATACATGGATGAAACATAAGTCGGTTGTATTTAAGATTAGTGTTTAAAGATTTTCAGGGGTTAAAATCGAGGCATGACAGATTTTGTCCCACTATGTGACTATTTCACACAGTCAACAGAATTGTGTACATACCACCGTGGGTAAGCTGCCATGGCCAAACAATCTCGTCACATAGAATGGTGTCCAATGTCAGTTTTTCTGCATTAGGAACCAAGGTGTTATATTTTTCCACTACAGAATTTAAGATTTTTTTTTCCTCCCTGATCTTTCGGCGGATTCGGGCACGTCCTTTGCATCCGTCACTATCCTTGTAAAGACGCTGGGACTTCCTCTTAACACTTGCCACCAGCTCCTCAATTCGGCTGGCAACAGCGGCAACATCAGCATCATTTGGGGATGTTGTTGCTGAGAGGAAGAAATTAAGAAATAAGAAATATGCTTCTTGATTCCATGAAAAAATTTATTTGTTGTGTATGAGCAAAATCCAAAACCCTTTTATATTTTTCTGTAACTGAGAGGCTACAATTGTAGCTAAGGTTGAGTATAGTTAGGCTAGTTAGGTTCTTTATTGTCTGCAATTGTTGGAATTGCAGCCAAGATAAGTCAGAAGTGATACATCAAGCACCATATCAAACAGTATAAAACAGTATCTCCTACCTTCTGCCCACTCATTGATATCAATGATCCACCTCTCCAGTTGATTGTCAGAGATGTCCATTTCTGTTTTCATGGCCTCCAGGTTATGCAACTGGCATTGCAGGGCTATTGTGGCCTTCAAACATAAATGACATTGAGGGAAACGCCTACCATTTTGACTATTGTTGATAAGGATTGTGAAGTACCTTCACTATTACATAACTAATAAAATATACAGTATATTCTTATATACATGGACTATCAATATATGTGATATGAACATGTAATATTGTATATCAAGACACTAAAAAATACAACTGACACGACACATACAACCATCCGTACATTTAATATATATTGAAGAATATCTGGGCAAGTGTTGTCTATATTTTTGCATAAGGGAAAACTGGTGTCTTTACCTTCCGATATCGTCGGGCAAGGGTAGAAGCCAAGTTGTCAAACTTTTGTTGGTTCCAGCGCATGGCCATGATTGTCAGCATGTCAATGCGTCCTGCAAAAATAAAAAAATATGAGATTTTCACCCTTCTTTCCAGTAGCAGTAGGAGAAGAAAATGTGCAGACTTGAATCACAAACTTTTGAGACATAATAACTTACAGTACAGTACTATGGTACTAATCTGCTGTCTTGTGCCATTTGATTACTGTCCCATGAAAGGGTGAGGTAATTGCACAGGACAGGGAAGACAAAGCATGAAACAGTGATGCAGGACAGTATTTTAATGGCATAGAGCACTATGGCAGGACAGTAGGTGAATGGTACTCTGATGTGTTTTTATTTTCGAACTGCCCTACCTTATTATCCTTACATCAAATAAAATAGGATGATGGTCTTGTAATCGATCCATCCATTTGTGTTTAATATATTCAGATATTTATATTTTCAGAGTCAGCATATATGCATAAGCTCAAAGTGGCTCACCAGTGTAATCAGGATCAAAATTTACTGGTTTCCTTACCCGCTTTTGACATGTGCTTTGTCGTAACAGCAATCCTCGAGAGGAAGGCGTTGCACTGCTCCACCTCTTCGCCAAGAGTCGAACCAGCCCCCTCCTGATATGCTCCACTCCATTTTACCTTTAAAAAAAAAAAAAAAAAAACTAAACCTAAGTGGCAACAATCTTATGCAGGATTTCAGGGAAAGAAAATGTAATGGACAATAATTTTTTCTTACCTCACATTTGAAATCATGAGCTTTGGCATGAAAAACAGAAAGAAATGGCCTCATGTTGAGGAGATCCTGAAGCTCAGGGCATTTCTCTGTCACTCTCTGGAGGTAAGGCCAGTACTTGCATGCCACATCCATTGCAAAAAATGTAACTGGCTTACAGGCCATTTGCTTTTGGAGGTACAGGGGGTAGGCAAAGATTTCGCCCCTGAACATATTGAGGGCACGAAGGAGAACCCCATGACGACATACAGCAAGTTCCAGGCCCTCCTCATCTGTTTTTCCTGAGGACTTCTGAGACGTTTCACGAGCCGCTGACCATTGCCCTCCACAGACACCTCTTCCAGAGACCTAAAACATGGAACATGGTTAACAGTCCAAACTTGTTCAAACAAAGTGCTCTGTAGGACTTGGTGTTTTATGGGTAAATATAGTGAAGTTGTGCAAGTGTACATGACTGGTTGAGGTATGGACATAGTCCACGAATCTTGCGACGTCATCATCATTCGCGATGAACACGCCATCAAAGATGGCTTTTTCCTCCGATCTAAATAAAAGAGATACATGTTAAGTTTAAATATTCATATGATTTTCAATTCACAGCAGTTAGTTTCAAAGTAATGGACCATCCATGCACACACAGTACCTAGCTGCACTCTTGAATCTGTAGTGCTTACGGTTTCCATCAACGGATACTGCAAGCATGTCTGGGCTGCATGCTGGGCAGTTAAAGTGGTCCTCCTGGCATAATTTGTCCACTTCGAATCGGACAGCTTCCCACTCCAAGAAGCTTTTCCGGAAGCTGTCTGCTGTGATGTTTCCATTCTGTTTCAAAGAAGAGTTCAGTAAAAGAGAACAAAGGAGAACAGTAAAACGGATCAAATACATTTTGGAATGTTTGTACTACATATCAAAGGAAATAAACAATGTGTAGACTTCACTCATACACTATACACTGATGTATTTGGGGGACCTGGCCATTAAAAATACAGGATATTGTTTGACATTCAGTCTAAATCTAAACACAAAGAGAGCAACAACAGCTTCCATATTGTTCCATATAGCCTGTGCTATGTTTGGGCCATTAATCCAAGGGAACACTTCTGGGATCAGGAAATAAAATTGAGGAGATGTCAAAGTCTGTAGCCAATGGAGTTGAAGTTGAGATCTTCAGAATGACCTGGGTTTTTTTTTTTCAGAAATGTCTCAGTGCAAACTGCTGATAAGAGAACATGAGTTTATGGTTGTTTATAAAGGGTCTAAATTTAACAATTTGTTTCCTAAACAGTGTAAATGTTCATGTGTACTATCATCACCATAATGCCCTCATAGTATAATTTATGGATTTACGCAATTATTACCACAAATACTTACACGGCCAAAGCGAACAGTGCGTTGATCCAGCATTCTAAGAAATGCTTGGCTAGATATCCCTGGTGCTGCCATCTTCAGCTCTTCAAAAGAAAAAAGGACATCTGTTGCATACACAGTTGAATAGTGAGAAGTGGCCGGCCAGTAGTCATTACGGATCAGGTCATCCACTCCAGGACTCCAAGTGGCTTCACATGCTTTGCATCTAATCTGAGGCAATCTGAGATCATATCGCCCTGGAAAAAGGAAATATATACACAACGTTAAGTCTGACAGACCAAAGTGTGTCATTCTGACAACTGATATGGGAACCTGTGACTAAGGTGAATCAGGAGGACACTTCTACAAACATTTTGTAAGGCACTCTATTGGAAGTCATACTTTTGTCAGGCAAATTAACTATCCCCATTCAAACAAAGGTTAATTGTTTTCCATCACATACTTGGGCCCATCCAATCTAAATGAACACACAACCTATTGAAACCTCTAGATTTGCAGCCATGATAAAGAAAATTTCTTGCACAATGTAACATGTATGAATTTAACATATTCATGATCCGTATATGTGCATAATTGTGATGAGGGAGTATACAAGGTGTGATCAGCAAATAGCTGTGGGTGAAATTCTGCAGACACTTCTACAGAAGTGACCCCCACCCAAACCTAGTAAGTTCTTCTTACCATTCATTGTAACCACAACTATGGACTGTCCTGCGATGACACTGGACGATACTCGTTGACAACCGCATATTGTCTCTGGCATCTCCAAAGGTACAAGACGCTCTTGAAAAAAAAAAAAACACATGGATAAGCATTAAAGAATAACATTTATTTACTGGCAACTATTTTAAACAAGATGTACTTGACGGCTTCTTCGACCTATCAGTTTTTCAGTCAAGTCTAAGAATGTGACTTTTAAGAACTACAACTTACCACACTGGGTTAGAACCCTCTCCACAACACAAGTTGTGGGAGGCAATGGATTAAAGAATGCATGGGTCATCGAATCCCTGTTGTGGAACACGTGACCTCGGTGGACCCTGACATCACACTGGCCACAGAGGAATGGGTGTGGTCGGCAGTCACAACAACGGATAACGGCTGGACCATTTCCACAATGTTGGCAGATCCGTTTTGCCACATGTTGTCGAGCCACCATGGTGTTGACCAGTCGGGGTCTCTCTTTCTCCCACCACCCTGATATGAGGCTCTTTCGGGTCAACCAGTCTGTTGAGGCTTGAAGTGCCGTTTCATCCTCATGCATGTCCTCAAACAATGAGCTTTTAAGCTCTTGAAGGAAGGACTCTGTTAAAACAAGGCAAAATATTTAAAAACAGTAGTTTATTATAATAAAAGAGAATAGCATTGAACAATGGCCAATTTATAATAAATGAACATACTGTTTGAACCAGTGAAGTCAAAATAAATAACACACCTGCAGTAATGGAAAGAAAGTCACTGGTCATTTCCGCACTGGTTTCCGGAGCCCTGATATGAGAGACACCAGTCTTTCGACTCTGGCTGTGACTGGGACCTGATGTAGCAACATTTTTTTTTACTTTTTACACTCAATGACACAAACTTTACCTGATGCTAGACACAGGTACGTAATAATAACCTCAGATATGTTCTAATTCAGACCCATGACTTGATCATGTTGTATACCATTCCAAGATGCAAAACTAGATCTGCAGTCTACATATTAATTAACATTAATGTAATAAAAAAAATTGTACCTGCTTGTTTCCGGGATGATCTGGGCCTGCTGTAAATAATGTTTCCATCACTGTCCCTCTTAATCCACCTAACATCTTGCTTGCTGTTTGATGGCTGGCTGGTGGATGGATTACGGGTGGAAGGCTGACTGGTGGATGGTTCTGCTTCCTGGTGCATGCTAATGAGCTGTTGGAGGTGAGCTTGATGTTCAGCCTGATCGACAAGGTCACTCATCTCATTTAGGAGACAGTCCATCTCAGGATCAGACATGGCACAAAAGATAAACACACTATAAACACACAGACAAAAAAAAAGACAAAACAAACAAACAAAAACCACACTCAGAGGAATGGGGGGGGAGACAGTAAGACAGCAAGAGAGAGAAAACAATACAACAGTAAAGAGAGTAACAAGATACAAGACAAATGTGGCTCTTAAAAGTGCCTTTTTAATGTAATGAGGTGCTGTTTTTTTTTTAAAGGTGAGGGATTAAGGAACCTGCAGAGAAAGAGAAGAACAAATAAAAAAATAATAGATCACCAAACTACATATTATAATATGAATAACTAACGTTACTAGGCTAAGATGTAAAGTAAATGCTGCTCTGGTTGATAAGTTACATGCAATCACAATATCATAAAAAAAATGAATGATTTTAAAAAGTCATTGTGTGACTACATATTATACATACTACATATTATAATATATATATATATATATATATATATATATATATATATATATATATATATATATACATATATATATATATATATATATATATCCCCCAATAATCCATTAATAAGCATTTACACGTTCAAAATAAGTTTATTAATAGAATTTATATACATATATACACACACACACACACACACACCATGTTTTTTTAATATATATAAACTCGTAAGTTAATTGTATTAATTTTGGACGTTTAAATGCCTATTCATTTCTCTTGCTTATTAGACTGTTGTAAGTGACTTACCGTGGTGGAATCGCGCTGGGCAATGGTTTCTGTGATGGTCGCGCACAGTGACGCGCTGCACAAAATTGCGCCAAAATATAAATCATAATGAAAAAAGTACAGTCTTAATATTTTATATCCTCGCTCAAAATTTTAAAGGGGACAGCAGAAATGTCTAAGAAAACATGGGTATATGTTAGCAATTACATTTTAACACATCACGCCCCAGAATGCATCCATCTCTTTGCCAAAGGATATGTCCATATTAAGTAATATAAACATTTCCGCAGCAGGCTATTTATCACAACTTCATAATTAGTATTGAGATGAAAGGTCTATAAAAGTATGCTATTGGTATTTTTTTGTTGTTGAGGTGTTATTTTTATTTATTTATTTTTTTGGTCGCAAAAAAAAAAAAAAAACCAACAAAGCAGGCTCACTATACACTATAAGCCATTGCAAATATACCATCGACAATTAAAAATATCCCACTTAAATTAAGGCATGTTTAAGCCTACAGCAAATATGCAGTCCTGCAATTATGCCATTTTAATGTATCCCAAAATTATATTAAAAAAGAAAAAAGGCGTGTTTCCGATTTAGAACAGGGTTTCTGCTCCAATAAAATATATGGTCACTTCACCAATTAATGATTTTAACAGTATTTGCGCAGCATGCTACTGCAAAATACATTAACATAATATTAGCAGCATTAAAATTAATCGCCTCGAACCATACTTTCCAGCGCAGAAAAACCGCTAGATGGATAAGCCAGGTTCGTCAAAATCCAAAGATGAGGGATTTGCATTCAAATATCGGACGACCCTCCTCTACGTTGTCAAGTGACGAATAGGGGGTACCCTCAACGTTGCTTATGGACGTGAGGGGGAAATGACCAAACGGCAGTATGTGACGAATAGGGGTGAGACTGTGTTGCCTTAGGGCACTTCACCATAGGCACTTTAATTCCTTTAGTCTGGTCATGTCGTCACAGTAATTGCACTCCAATTAAATCGCACAGGTGTTGACAATCCTTAGTCATTAGTCTCCCTATATAGAGCTGTCTTTCTCTGTCGTCTGTATGGAGTCCTTACCCTATGTGTGAGTTGTGCTCGTCTCCCGAGTTTTCCCTTACCTTCTTGTTCCTCTGAGTTTCCTATCCGTTTCATCCGGTTCCCTCTTTTGTTTGGTTTTGTCTCTCCTGACTGTTTATTTTGTATTTTTCCCTTCTGTAAATAAACCCGTACTTGCACTTGGATCCTGCCCTCACCTTGTGTTTTTCCCAAAACCCAACCGTCACAGTTACAAAATGATTACTTCACAAATATAAAAAATGTAAAAACAAATTCTCTTTTCAAGTAGCATGTTAACAAAAAAAAATTATCCTCTTTAGTGTACTTCTTTTCAGGATTTTTTCTTAAATTCACAAAGTTTTACTTCACAATAAATATAAAAAATGTAAAACAAATTATAGAAACTAGTATCCCTTTCACAGCTAACACAAAAAGGGTAATTATATTCAAATATCAAATATGACCTACATTGTATTCAGTATATTTGTTTCAGTTCCAGTAAATGTATCCATTTAAATAACACACCTTGATGGAATTAATGTATTACTTCTAGGTCTTAGCATAATTCTTAAGTTGACTAAAGTAACAAATGACCAGTTATTAATTATTATTAACTAATGCTGAAGATGACTAAAATATGTCTTTCATCACTCTTATCTACCTGGATATTCTCTGCCAAACTGAAATGCCTCTGGCAGTGACTTCTGTCTCTGAGTCGCGGGTCTGTCGGGGCCAGGGGGTGGGGTAGGGGGATTTTTCTCCTCCTCTCTCCGTTTCTGCAGCTCTGCATTTTCTGGTCCGTGATTTTTCATATGTTTGTACAAATTAGTTGTATTGCCACTGTATTTTAAAGACTTTCTACAAATGGTACAAGTCGCTGTTGTCTCATTTTTGGCCTGAAAATACAGCCATACAACGCTCCTCTTTCTTTCTGCTGCCATTCTCCGCCTCTGACTGACTGCTGTGTGCGGCTGAGCGGCGTGCGCGCCTGACCGCTGATGGTAGCGCTAGTGGTGAGTCACGTGACGGTACAACACAGGAGAGGGGGAGGAGAGCAGTGTCGAGCACGAGCAGCCCTCTTGAGAGCTTGCTCTGCTCTGTGACAGCAGCAGCATTTTGACAAACATGGTCAAGTCGCAAAACGAGAGAAACTGAAACTTAAGTATCGATATTTTCACATTGGTATCGATCAATACCGATACCAACGTTGGTATCGATATTATCATTATTAGTATCGATCTGCCCACCTCTAAGGGAAAAACCATCATCCAAAACAAACCATGGCTAACAGTCAGATTCAGCAGTATATTTATGATCCAGAATCAGATCCAGAGGCTGAAATTGAACAAGAGCAGCGGCAGCAACGGCTACAGCAGTACGTCTCTATGTGGTATGTATTGAAACTGTATATATTTGTTTAGCGGTTTTGGAAAATTACTAAGTTTCACTTTGTTGTCTTTTTTTTTTCTTTTTTTTCTTAAGGTGTACATGTGGAAAGTGCAGTTTGATGACAACGTCGCATGTTGTTTACTTGATGTGCTTACGCGCCGATAGCTAAGTTATCAACACAGAGATATCTGAAGCAGTTTTACTCACCGCCTGCGGTTCCAACACACGATCGTGACCCTTTTTCATTGGGACTGCATTATTCTTAAGAAATAAACGATATGCCAATCCGGCGTCAAACTGGGCCTTGTTTGTAAAACAAGCATCATCGAAATGCAGGGAAAAAACAAAAACACTTGCACAACTCCGTTGATGCTCTGTAAAAATAAACTCCATCCACTGGTCCTTTAATGCTGTTTTTTTTTTTTTTTTTTTTTTTTTATCTGTGCAGGGTTGTCTTGCCCTGGCAACCAAAAACACACTTCTTTTGTGACATTTTGCTCTCACTCTGATCAGTGAATTGCTCTGCTCTACGAGAGCGCGTGCTCTTCCGGGAGAAGTGCCCTTAGGACCCATATAAGGAAATTCCGCTCCATCTAACGTCACACAGACCCATACTCGAAAAAAACTTTCCGAAACTTGTGACAAACCGGAAGGAGTATTTTTGAAACTTTGTCCGTGTTTAGCATGGGAATCCAACTCTTTAACAGTGTAAAAAACTCAGTATGCATGAAATAGCATTTCACCCCCCCTTTAAAGCCCTCAAGTTTATATTGGTTACTGTATTCTTTCAATTGCTCTAAACAAGTATGTAACAAGGTTCAACACAGTCTCAATAGGAAGGAAGAAGGCAGGGGTCGGCTTGTTGCTGGGACACTCGTTTATTCAATATCACAAAATAAAACACGATGCCCTCTGGGCGTAGACAGCAAACGATTGCTTAAACACGGTCAATAACTTCAATAACTTCAAAGCACTGTTGTAGCTTCCCTAGTGCAGAACGAGGTCCCAGCGTGTCTCTCTCCCTTTCTCTCTGCGGTGACTCGGCTTATATCCGGTCTCTCCACACCAATTACTGCAATCAAACACACGTGTTTGTTAATTGCATTTGACCTACTTACGCCTCACTCTGCTCCCTCCGTCTCTCTCCCGTTGCGGATTCCGCTAAACCACGCCCCCCTCGCCACATACCCCCACCGCCTGACTCAGGCCGGGAAGAGAGGAAGTCAGCCACAGCCATCTGTACACCCGGCCTGTGGATCACCTGAAATTTAAACGGTTGTAAAGCGAGATACCACCGGGTGATCCGCGCGTTGGTATCTTTCATGCGGTGGAGCCACTGCAGAGGAGCGTGGTCCGAACAGAGGGTGAACTCCCGCCCCAGGAGGTAATAACGGAGGGTAAGAACAGCCCACCTGATCGCCAGACATTCTTTTTCTATGGTGCTGTACATCGTCTCTCTCTTAGAGAGCTTCCGACTGATGTACAGCACCGGCCGTTCTTCCCCCTCCACCTCCTGGGACAGGACTGCGCCCAACCCTCTGTTCGACGCGTCTGTCTGCAAGATAAAGGGGAGAGAAAAGTTAGGTGCATTCAGGAGCGGTCCGCCACACAGGGCAGCTTTTAACTGGGTGAAAGCCTGCTGGCACTGCTCCGTCCACTGGACTGTATCTGGTGCCTCCTTTTTAGTTAAATCAGTCAGCGGGCTAGCAGTATCCGAAAAATTAGGTACAAACCTTCTATAATACCCTGCCAGCCCCAGGAACTGTCTAACCTCCTTTTTGGTCTTAGGCCTTGGACAAGTTGCAACTGCTGCCGTCTTATCAATTTGGGGACGCACCTGTCCATGACCCAAGTGGAAACCCAGATATCTAACTTCCACCCGCCCAATTGCACACTTCCTCGGATTAGCCGTGAGCCCAGCCCTCCTCAGCGTCTTCAGGACCGCTCGCAAATGCTGCATATGTCGCTGCCAATCCCCACTGTAGATGATGATGTCATCCAGGTAGGCGGCGGCATATGCAGCATGCGGATGGAGAATTTTGTCCATGAGACGCTGAAACGTGGCTGGAGCCCCGAATAGCCCGAACGGAAGAGTGACAAATTGGTGTAACCCGAACGGCGTGGTGAAAGCTGTTTTTTCTTTGGTCATGGGAGACAAGGGGATCTGCCAATAACCTTTAGTTAAGTCCAGCGTCGAGTAAAAGCGAGCCGAGCCTAGCCGATCAAGCAATTCGTCCACCCGGGGCATTGGATATGCGTCAAATTTTGACACAGCATTCACCTTCCTATAATCCACACAGAACCGCACGGAGCCGTCTGTTTTAGGTACTAAGACTATCGGGCTCGCCCAGTCACTGTTGGATTCTTCTATTACTCCCATCTCTAGCATTGCCTCTAACTCCCCTTGAACCACCTTTTTTTATGTTCAGGTAATCTATACGGCCGGCTGCGAAATACCACGCCCGGCTCGGTCTCAACATGGTGCTGAATGAGATCCGTTCGACCAGGCAGGGGCGAGAACACATCAGCAAAGGCTGCTTGAATGGACTTGATATCAGTGAGCTGCGATGGTGAGAGGTGGTCTCCTCCAGGGGCCAGAGCGAGAGATTGGGATTTTGAACTCACTTCTGGACCGAGATCCTCCTCCCCACTCACTACCGTCGCCAGCAACACTGATTCCGCCTCAGACCATTTTATTAATAGGTTGAGGTGGTATATTTGATGTGCCCCGCCCCTATCCGTTCGAGCTACCTCATAGTTAAGATCCCCAACCCGCCGTGTGACCTCAAAGGGTCCTTGCCACTTCGCGAGTAACTTTGAACTAGAGGTAGGGAGTAATACAAGTACTTTATCTCCCGGTGCAAATTGACGTAGCCTAGCCCCCCTGTTGTACAACCGACTCTGTCTTGAGCCTGCAACAAATTCTCCATGGATAAGCCGCCCCAACGTGTGGAGTTTTGTTCTCAGGTCCATGACATATTGAATTTCGTTTTTACTAGCAGAAGGTCCGTCCTCCCAAGTTTCTTTAAGGACGTCAAGGACCCCGCGGGGCTGGCGCCCATAAAGAAGCTCGAAGGGGGAAAACCCCGTGGAGGCTTGCGGGACCTCCCGTACAGCGAACAAGAGGGGTTCTAGCCACCTATCCCAATTTTTGGCGTCTTCCTGAACGAACTTACGAATCATGGATTTTAATGTGCGATTAAATCGCTCGACCAGCCCGTCTGTTTGTGGGTGATAGACGCTTGTTCGAATCGATCTAATGCCCAATAATTCATAAAGCTCGCGAATAGTACGTGACATAAACGCCGTGCCCTGATCGGTGAGGATCTCCTTTGGGATCCCCACCCGGGAGATTAAATGAAACAGTGCACTCGCCACACTCTTCGCGGAAATAGAGTGGAGAGGCACTGCCTCAGGATATCGCGTTGCATAGTCCACCAGAACTAATGCAAAGCGGTGTCCTCGTGCTGACCGCTCTAATGGCCCGATGAGGTCCATGCCAATTCGTTCGAAGGGGACCTGCATTAATAGAAGGGGGCACAATGGTCCTTTTGGGGTGGCCGGTGGATTCACCAGCTGGCATTCACGACAAGCCGCGCACCACCTGCGCACATTCTCGTGAATGCCCGGCCAGAAGAAGCGGGCCATGAGACGGTTTAGTGTAGCCGCTTGCCCTAAATGCCCGGCCATTGGATAACAATGAGCCGCCTGGAAAAGCATTTCCCGGCGGCTTCTAGGTATCAACAACTGGGTTGTATCTTGCTTTGTCTGGGCGTCTTGGGTCACCCGATACAACCTATCTTTTAAAATTGAAAAGTAAGGATAAGAGAGCGGTTGGTCAGGGAGGAGGAGCTGTCCGTCGATCGAGCGAACCTGGTCAAAAGCATTTTTCAGCGTCTCATTGCGGGACTGTTCCAGGGGAAAATCATCGCGCTCCGGGAGGATGTTCCGCTCGGGAGCACTCGGTTCCCCTGCAACAGGTTCCGGTGGTTCCGGTTCAGCCTCTCCCACCTGCGCAACCGCTACTCCATCCCTCCCTTGTTTCCCCCAAGAGCCATCCGAACATAAATACCCCAATAATTCATTAAACGCGGGCCAATTCGTCCCCAAAATTATCGGATGCCTGAGGTGCGGATTAACGGCCACCTCTACTCTATGTTTTCCTCCCCTAAATTTAATATCCACAGGCAAAATAGGGTAATTCACCACTTCCCCGTGTACACACCGAACCCTAACCATGCGGCTACTATCCAATGCCTTCGGATGAATCAGGCTTTGATGGATGGAGGATTGGTTACATCCCGAATCCACCAAAGCCTGATATGTACCCCCCCTGATACTCACTGGTATTTGGTATAAGCCAGCCTGATCGAGGGCAGCCTTTGGCGCGTCGGGGACCCGGATCAACGTCCCCACTTCCATCACTGGACACCTATCGATAAAATGCCCTGGGTCCCCGCAACGCCAACAGGCCGGCCCAGACTTTACCGCCACCCTGGCGGCAGGAAGTAGGTCAAGCGATTGGCTAGGAGAGAGCGGAGAGGCCGGGGCCTGGGGAACGGATCCCATGGGCGAAGTCCCACCCCTGGGAGGAGCCCTGGGACCTTCTGGTGGTTCAGCCCCGTAACTCGTCCTCCACCTCGGGGCTAGCTTCGACGGAAGCCCCCCACGGGACCTGGGGAGAGGGACAGATTTAGGGAGAGAGAGGGGAGGGGAGGAGAGAGAAGGAGAGAGAGAAGCAGATGGTAAGGGGTCGCCGACCCCTGGACACGCCACCATTTGGTCTTCCGCCAGCTGGATGGCCTGGTTCAGCGACGTCGGGCGGTGGCACTGGACCCACTGCGCTGTCTTCCTTGGCAGCTTGGCCACGAACTGCTCCAGTACCACACGATCGATCACGTCCTCGACGTCGCTACTGTCGGCCATCAACCACTTGCGGCAGGAATCCCGGAGCTGCTGTGCCATCACGAAGGGCCGGCCAGACTCTTCCAGGGTTAGAGTCCTGAACCTCTGGCGATGTTGCTCCGGAGTCCGACCGACCCGCTGGAGGATGGCACGCTTGAGGTCCTGGTAGGCCAGGAGGTTTTGGACTGGCAATTGGTGAGCGGCCACCTGCGCTTCCCCGGACAGCAGGGGAATGAGCCGCAGGGGCCAGTCCGCAGGGGGCCACCCTCGAGCCTCTGCCGATTTTTCGAACAGGTCCAGGAAGGCCTCCGGATCATCCTGAGGCCCCATCTTGTTGAGCGGCAGAGGAGATGTCTGGTCTTTAAACGAAGGGGTGGCCCGGGCCTCCCGGTCTACCCAGCTCCGGAATAGCTCACGGTCTTCATGCTGGGCCCGGAGGAGCGCCTCAAAGCGTTTGTCCTGCTCCTCCTTGATCGCCAGCATGTGTTGATGTTGTTCCTGGTGAAGACCGGCGAGCGACTGGATGATGTCCGCAAATGGCGTACCTGACGGAGATTGCATGGCGGCGATGCTCTTCTTCCTTCCCAGGTTTTCGGCACCACTGTAACAAGGTTCAACACAGTCTCAATAGGAAGGAAGAAGGCAGGGGTCGGCTTGTTGCTGGGACACTCGTTTATTCAATATCACAAAATAAAACACGATGCCCTCTGGGCGTAGACAGCAAACGATTGCTTAAACACGGTCAATAACTTCAATAACTTCAAAGCAGTGTTGTAGCTTCCCTAGTGCAGAAAGAGGTCCCAGCGTGTCTCTCTCCCTTTCTCTCTGCGGTGACTCGGCTTATATCCGGTCTCTCCACGCCAATTACTGCAACCAAACACACATGTTCGTTAATTGCATTTGACCTACTTACGCCTCGCTCTGCTCCCTCCGTCTCTCTCCCGTTGCGGATTCCGCTAAACCACGCCCCCCTCGCCACAAAGTATTTTGGGTGACCTTTTTATTGAATGCTAGACATCAAGTTGTTGTTATTTTCATCCGAAAGAAAAACTTTTTTCAGTAAGCTAGGCCCTATGTGTTCAGTAAGCTATGTGTTTTCAAGGCCTCAAGGTTTTATTGAATGCTATCTCTATACAAGTGCAAAGTAATGCATTCTTAGTCAGTCTTTTATTTTGTCATTTTAAGAGCAATAAACATATATTGCAATGTTAAGGAATTCATGTTTTTTTTTCATTCAGATATGTAAATCAACATGTATAAATTGTTAGTAGTCAATTAATGGGGAGATAATCGAAATCGAATCGGTCTAAAAATAATAATCGTTAGATTAATCGATGCATCGGAAAAATAATCGCTAGATTAATCGTTTAAAAAATAATTGTTTATCCCAGCCTTACTACCTACCTTCTGTTCATATAAACACATCCCCAGTAAATAAAGTAATATATTTAAAATACATTTATTTCATACTAAGTATAGTTTAAATATATTAACATACTAACTGACTGATAACTTGGGACATACTGATGTAAAAATTATTATTAAACTTTACTTGGCATATTACTTATGAACAATGCACTTTTCTTAATATTAAGTCTAAAAACTGTTTTAATGTCACTTTAGATGAGTATTGTGTGATATTTTAATAGTAAATGCAACATATTTAAAGTGTCCCTGAAGTATACTTGCAATAGTTTCCACTTTAGCACGATCAAAAATACTAAGTATGTCTTTAATTGTACTTCAGCGCTGCTTCTGGACAATTAAAGTGCACTGAGTACAAAATTAGTTGTTCCAATTGAGCAGACTTTAAGTATACCAGTTTAGTATCCTAAAATTACAATTGCAGGACATTTTATTTAGTACATAAATATAAAAATGTATTTGTAGTATACTTTGCATGAAATAAATTAATTTCAAAAACATTTAAGTATATTTATTTTTTCACTAGGGATGCATAGATACAGATGCACACATACATGCATACACAAACATTTCCAAGACAAGAGTGAATAAAGATGAGGGACTCTTGGGCCCAGAGGGAAGGATAGGGTTTGTTAAGGTGTCTGGGAAGCAATTTGTGACAGTCAAGTTGGGCGGCACAGTTAAAAGAGCTCAACTTGACAGTTTGTTACAAGCTGGGCAGACAGAACACCAATGCAGACATCCTTCAAGGATTCCCTGGGGTATAGAATCCTATGACTGAGGATTGCAGTTGAGACTGCAACACTCTAAAAATGGCTGGGTTAAAAATAACCCAATTGGCAACCCAGCGCTGGGTAAATATTGGACAGAACACGTGCTGGGTTAAAGTAACTCAGCATGCTGGTTTACACATTTTAACCCAGCATTCTGGGTTATTGAGAAAACCCAAATTAGAGTCATTTTTACCATTTGTGGGTTTGCATCTTTATGATTCTGGGTTATTCTTGCTGGGTTATTCTCATAATTTCACTTTTGCTTAACAAAGCAATCATGGATTAATAAATAATGAAGAATACAGGTTATTTAGACTGTTAAAAAAATAATTTTAATGCCATCTGACATTCAAAAATTTGTACCAGTGACAAACAACATGGAATTTTCCCCGTTTTTTGTTTCCAGCAAATGCAAAAGAAATAAATAAAATACAAATCACAGAATTATAGTTGCAATAAATAAGAAAATTATTTCTGAATGATCAATAACATTACATTTTGACATTTTTAGCTATTTAAATACACAGTGAAATGACGTTGACAATTAACATTCTTTAAATTTAAATGTAAAATCATTTAAAGATGTCCTTAAATTTATATCAAGTATATAAAGACTACTATGTAGGTAGATGTGCACTGCTTAGGGTAGTTCAACATATAGTTCACCCAAAAATGAAAATTCTGTCATTTATTACTCAACTTCATGTTGTTACAAACCCGTAAGACCTTCGTTCATCTTCAGAACACAAATTAAGATATTTTAGATGATATTCGAGAGCTTTCAGACCAGGGTGAATAATTAGTGACAATTTTCATTTTTGGGTGAACTATTGTGAAACACTTAAGCTCTGAAGCAAAGATCTACACCTGAGAGCAGTTTACTCTGTTATGGAGCCTGTCAACGGAAGGACAATTTTCAAAAGGAATTGCAAATTATATTTTCAATGGCATTTTCCACATGCGACACATCGTGACATAATCCAAACACAATTGCAAATCTTGAACAAAAACACTTTCAAAAACACTGAACAAAAATTACTGTTTCAGTTTTCATGAATTACTGTTTCAGTGACTGCCAAATTTCAAATGGAAAAGCAAAGTCCGTTTGCAGCTGTATTTTCCATGTATTATGACTAATAAGCCTGTCATATTAAACAAATACTGCATCACAGCAGCTTTACAGTATTAAATAGGAAATTAGTGTGTAATAATGCGAAGGGATAACAGTAAACACTCAGTTTTCAGTTAAAATCAGTTCATCATTGATTCACTGATGTATCGTCCCTCTGTTCAATCAAGTCGATGATATCGCTTGATCTTAATGGTCCCCAACTAAGGAAAACCAAGGAACCAAAACTCCATCGGTGACAGAATGGAGAAAAAAACCTTGGGAGAAACCAGGCTCAGTTGGGGGGCCAGTTCTCCTCTGACCAGACAAAACCAGCAATTCAATTCCAGGCTGCAGCAAAGTCAGATTGTGCAGAAGAATCATCTGTTTCCTGTGGTCTTGTCCTGGTGCTCCTCTGAGACAAGGTCTTTACAGAGGATCTGTATCTGGGGCTCTAGTCCTGGTCTCCGCTGTCTTTCAGGGCAGTAGAGGTCCTTTCTAGGTGCTGATCCACCATCTGGTCTGGATACGTACTGGATCCAGGTGACTGCAGTGACCCTCTGATCTGGATATAGACTGGATCTGGTGGCTACAGTGACCTCGGAATAAGAGCGAAACAGACTAATGTTAGCATAGATGCAACATAAGAACAAGTACATGAGGTGCTACTAATTACCATGTCTGTTTTTTCACTGTGTCACACGTTACCTGCCAAAACTCAAATGGAACCGCAATAACTTTGGCATCTGAATTTCCAATGCCTCACATGGAAAACTGTCAATTTTTGCCAGAGGTGGGAACATACTATGGAGAGTGTTTGTATTGGGAGGTGATGTCACTCAAAGACAGTTGTGCCAAAATGCTTTGAACAATGGAGTTTAAGGCACTATTAAAGGCAGCTGCCACTCCGAGAGATGCGTGTTAAAGAACAGACAGTGCAACCCATATCTCCCTATATTCTTGGCACCATACACAATAAATAATTCTGTCATTTTTACCCCAAATGCAGCTACTATCCCCTGCTAACAGTTAGAGCCACATGGTACTATTGGTCAATATTCACCATTAACCAAATGCTTTTCACCTGAGGAATAAAATGTAGGTTAAGATGCAAATAGGTAAATCAGAGTAGAACTGCAATGTTGTTTTGCTGACGTGCATCAGAGTGCAAACAGTGAGAGATTTGGGGTAAAAACTACAGAATATATCCCAATAAAAAACACGCCCCATAGTATAGTCCCACGCTTGACACAAATTGACAGCTTTCTGTGTAAGGCATCTGAAATTCAAATGCTTTTCAATTTGGACTATGCATTTGGACTATGTCACAATGTATGCGTCCACATGTGGAACAATGCAATTAAATATACAATTTGCAATTCCTTTTGAAAATAGTCCAGAAATATCCTTACCTGTCCATTGATTATCATCAATGCCTGAGAGATCTGCTGGCATTTTTAAAAGGCCACAACAATTGGATGGTTTTTTGTGGACTCTGCTCGGTTAAGGAATTCCATGTTTGTTCCAACCTTTAAAATAAAGTAAAAAAAAAAAAAAATGGTTTAATAACAATTTTTCAGTTCAATTAACTGTGTGAAGTTAATCATTAAATTTACCATCATGATTATTTGTTAAATTCACCTATGAGTTGGTCTACAGAAGCAGCATTTGCTATAGTGATTGGCTGAAAGGTGTGCTTTCAAACTGTCTAATCAATGGGATGTTCCAGTCATTATAAATCACAGTTTTATGTTAATATGCTAGCTATATCAAACACACACAGTCACTGGCACAGATAAGGGAGATCACACTGCATGCGTGCACACAGACATTTCTATGACAAGTCACGTAGGTACTGGGCTACTCCGCAGCTTTAAAACAGTCCATATGTGAACACTTAAAGGTGTACCAAAGTGATAAGGACAAGTCAAAAACACTATCTGGATGTTTATGATGTTTACGCTCATAAATTATGTACATTCTGAACACAAAGTTACTAAGTGCAGCTTTAACTATAGCACAAAATAAAAATATATGTACGTTTAAGTTACGTGAGGGTTCACGTTAAGTTAGTTGATTATCACAGACAAACAATTATGTAAAATGAATAATAAACAAGAACTTACCGTTAGACGCCTCAATAAGACTGCACTCGACGAGTTTTTCTCTCACAAATGTATCCACGTGCTTTTCTGACAGGAAAAAAAAAACATTTTGAATTATAATTTGTATGTAAAAAGACTTTATAAACCACACAAGCATCTAATCACCTCACTTACGTGGCCTACGTCACTCGCTGTGCGTACGCTCACTTTGAAATGCCCTGAGATGTCGATTCTCTTTCGGAAATCACTTTGTTCGAGAATTACTGAACCGGTTTATTTGAACTGGATCGTCGGTTCTCTTAGACCAGTGGTCCAACTATATTGTACGTAATATGTATGATTTACATGTCGATATGGACAACTGTAGGCGTTTACATTAGAGCAGAAAGTATGTATTCACTTTTTGAACTCATTTGACTCACTTAAATGTCAAATTCGCTTTTCAGGGTCAGAAACGACTTTTTCCTCTATTTTCACAGGTATCTGCATATTTCAGCTTATTATTAATCTGCCGTCTCAGATACCTTAACACGATTATGCGAGTCACGTAACGTAGGTTGGCCGTTTGAGGTAAACAGTTCATCATTTAACGTAAATAATGTTGGCCTGTAGACGTTTAACAGTATTGTTGCCGCAAAAAAGTTATAATTATGCCAATTTAAAATAATTATTAAAGAAAAAATTTAATAAACTTGCCTTAAAACAGTTGAAAGCGGTGGCTTTGCCCCATTGTTCTTCCAAAATGACAGTTGGGGAGCGATTTAAAAATCTTCAAGGTGCATTAAATAACCCAGCGCTGGCCTGAAACAACCCAGCGACGCAACCCAGCAGGTTTAACCCAACACCTGGTAAACTACCCAAAGTACCCAAAAGTGTTTTAAAATAACCCAACAAAATGACCCAACATACTCAACTCAGCATTTTGGGTTAAAAAATAACCCAGCCGTTTTTAGAGTGAAAAGATACCGCCCAAGAAGCTTCCAGGAGAAGGAAGAGAGTCTATGATTGGAAGGCTGCAGGAGCGCTCATTACACCTGGTGAGTATTGTTGAAGTTTAGGGGACAGAACAAAATCCAAGATAAGTGAGAGTCTGTACTGTATTTGGTAGTGCAACAGACTGCACGCATATTTACCAGTATTTACTATACATACTGAACCATGGGGTCCCACAAGTAGTTCCCTGTGATCAGCTTAGACACTGTACCTTCCCCTCTCCCACAAGGTTTACACTCTGTATCCTACACACTAACAGCACAGATTTAACTGAGGAGGTTGGGGCTGAAGTGTTATGTGAGAAGGAGGGTAGTGTAAGTGAGAGAGAAGGAGTAGAAACAACAAGAGGCAGTATCAGAAAATTCTGACACTCCAGAAAATGACATATCTGGGGTACTTGATCTGAGACGTTCTGAACAAGAAACATGGGGTAAAATGCCTGTAAAATATAGCGATTACTATGTTATGTAATTTGGGGTTAGACGGTCAAAAACAAGTACATTTAAAGAGTAAAAAAAAACAAAAAAAAAACCTGAGACCAGAACTGATTGTGAGTGTGACTGGAGTGAAAAATAATACATGCTTGAGGGGCACGCACGGCGGACAAATTAACAGAGAGTGCATAGAGAGGCAAAAAGTTAAAGAAATAAAGGTAATTTCTCGGTATTCCTTTACTTTTACGTGGACAGCATTTGAGGAGTATCGAGGTGAGCTGATGAGAAGCTGCACTGAGCTTGTTCTCTCATGCACTGTGAGTTTTCTTAATTTTTGTTAAACTACAGTTGACATCCGGCAGAAATACATTTTTTTTTCTTGTGGTTGTTAAAACGAAACTGATTTCTGAACAAGTGACTTCCGTTGCTATTGTTGTGAACAAATTCTTCCCATGCTGTTTTTGAGATGTTACTGTCGCTGTGTGGATGCGAGCGACTTTGATGCTCTTTTGACAGTACTTATTTTACTGTTAAATCAGTGCTCTGGGACTTAGCATTATTTTTCTTTTTCTCCATTTCATGGTTGAACTTTTTGAATGTTCAAAGATTTTTTTTTTTTTAATCAACACTTCAATAGACTTTATGAACTCGCAACAGGGCTTGCTTTTGTACAAAACTACCTCTTTTTTTTTTGCGATTTTCCTGTTTACCAGATGCATTTGCATGGACAATGGTTTTTGATGATTTTCTCAAAACTGTTTTTTTTTTGTTTGTTTGTTTGTTTTTTCTTTCTAAAAGCAAAAAGACTGAATATCATCTGAACTTTTTGAGGGAACTGTTTCTGATTGATTCTGATGTTGATTCAAGTTTGAGTTAAGGAATGTTGTTGTTTTTTCCTTTAGTCAATTCGCAAATGAAGAGGTTTTGTTTGTTTATTTTCTGTTATTCTTGTTTCTTTTGTGTAGACCAAACAGTGTTTAAATAAACCCAGACTTCTGTTATCTTGGAGTAGGGACATTCCTCCTGTCTTGTGGGTTGATAGAGGGCAAGAGAGGGGTAAACCAATGCCATTCTACTCTGGGTAGCTACCGTGTACGTCATTAAATTCCAGAGCCTCAATCCTCATCAGTCGCTGCTACTAAAAGCAAAAGTATGCTTAGCAAAACAGATAAAAAAACTTACTTAAATAAGTGCAGGAATTTAATATACAAGGGTTTGAAGAGCTAATTTCCCTAGTCACCCAATATATAATTGTAGCAGAAGTTAAACTCACCCCTACATTGTAGTGAAATTCCCCGCTACATATACTTGCTATACAAACTATTTATGAATGACTTTCAGGCTACATGTTTACATGACATTGATTTAGTCAAATATAGAAATGTTTTCCTTGCGTTTTTTTAATAATTATAAGTTTTCAAAACGATTCGTGTTTACACATATCTCTATCTGTGAAAGGCCCGAAACGTGTATTACGTATCCAGGCCAGTAGGGGAGAGCAGGGGCGAAAGTACCATTTTTCAGAAAAACTTCATTTTAAAAGATAATGTTGTATACAGAGATATATTTCTGCTGTGACCAGTAACTCATAAGTTTGGTCTAACAATTCCAGGTGGTATTTTGTAGAAATGTAGAAAGACTTCAGTATAATTTCACTTTGAACATAAGTTGAACATTGTTACTTTCGACCCCATCGGTTGGGACGAAAGTAACACAACAATATAAGCTAGATTTTTTTTCTGTTAGTATTCTTTTTCTTAAGTATACCTGATTGTGACCTTGTTAATAAGTAACTGCAAACATATTTTGTCATTTAGCTTTGCAAAAAAAAAAATATTAAATTACATTTTCATATTTTCATTTTAAATTTAAATTTAAGTTTCATCAGATGTCTTAAAACCTGACTGTATTTTTTATTGTAAATTTCAATGTATTTTTATATAATAATAAAAAAGTTCTAAAGAATGCACAATATAAAAATTTAATCACATTAGCATAATAAAAAAAACTCTAAACATAATATAACAGTAGGCCTATTTATGTTTCCATCCAGTTGTTATTATGCATGAAATGAAAATGTGCGTTAAAACATCTGGAAACACTGCAAAATCACAGGTGGAGGTGTAAAGGCTAAGGTATGACCAAAACCTAAATATAAGTGTGATGTAGCAGCTGCCCAGAGAGAGATGTTCCTCTATGTCCAGAAACGCCCTCTCAAAAACATCTGGATAAAACCAGACCTCTGTCTGTCTTTCTGAACCTCACTCAGACATATTCTTTTATTATAATATGACATTTACATTTGTAAGAAATGAAGCAAGAAACAGAAATTCACAATATAGCTTGCACTGGAACAAAATAAATACTTTTTGTGACTGTAGCGGGACAAAAGTAACAACTGTTACTTTCGTCCCGACAGGAACTCCTGAAATTTAAACTTGATTTAATTTTATATAAAAAAAATTTGAAAATGCAAACTTTAGGATGTGTTAAAGCACTAAATAGCCTGTAGATTGATCATTACTTTGACACATGAAACCAGAAAAACAACACAATAAAAAAAAAATACCGCTTCAACAATTTACTTTTTGTACTCGAAAACAGTTTTACGGACTTAACCTCCGGAAACGATGAGGAAATCACACGATTTTTCTCAGCTCCGTCAAGGATTGCATGCTGAACATGCTGTCATAGCTGGGAATGCAAATGCAGAAAGAGGCTCGGAGAAAATCGCTTTGTTACTTTCGTCCCGTGATACTTCCGCCCCGGTTCTCCCCTAGTTGGCGCTGTCACCTTAACAGTAAACAGTACTTGTAAGAAGGTAACAATTATATGTTTGTGTATGATGTGTCTTATTTCAAATTGCTAATATCCACTATGGTTTCAGACTCCACTACAAACGAATGTCCCCTCAAATGGGGTTTGACAGAGTTCCTTTAGTTTGCATTATTCAGCAGTGATCCCACAACATTGATAATTAACTGACAACTAAATGTGTGATTACTTGATTCTTTTTATTCAGTCAAAATGTATAACACTGTCAGGAGTCTTGTATTTATGATATATATATATATATATACAGTATTGTTCAAAATAATAGCAGTACAATGTGACTAACCAGAATAATCAAGGTTTTTAGTATATTTTTTATTGCTACGTGGCAAACAAGTTACCAGTAGGTTCAGTAGATTGTCAGAAAACAAACAAGACCCAGCATTCATGATATGCACGCTCTTAAGGCTGTGCAATTGGGCAATTAGTTGAAAGGGGTGTGTTCAAAAAAATAGCAGTGTCTACCTTTGACTGTACAAACTCAAAACTATTTTGTACAAACATTTTTTTCTGGGATTTAGCAATCCTGTGAATCACTAAACTAATATTTAGTTGTATGACCAGTTTTTTTAAAACTGCTTGACATCTGTGTGGCATGGAGTCAACCAACTTGTGGCACCTCTCAGCTGTTATTCCACTCCATGATTCTTTAACAACATTCCACAATTCATTCACATTTCTTGGTTTTGCTTCAGAAACAGCATTTTTGATATCACCCCACAAGTTCTCAATTGGATTAAGGTCTGGAGATTGGGCTGGCCACTCCATAACATTAATTTTGTTGGTTTGGAACCAAGGCTTTGCCCGTTTACTAGTGTGTTTTGGGTCATTGTCTTGTTGAAACAACCATTTCAAGGGCATGTCCTCTTCAGCATAGGGCAACATGGCCTCTTCAAGTATTTTAACATATGCAAACTGATCCATGATCCCTGGTATGCGATAAATAGGCCCAACACCATAGTAGGAGAAACATGCCCATATCATGATGCTTGCACCTTCATGCTTCACTGTCTTCACTGTGTACTGTGGCTTGAATTCAGAGTTTGGGGGTCGTCTCACAAACTGCCTGTGGCCCTTGGACCCAAAAAGAACAATTTTACTCTCATCAGTCCACAAAATTTTCCTCCATTTCTCTTTAGGCCAGTTGATGTGTTCTTTGGCAAATTGTAACCTCTTCTGCACATGCCTTTTTTTTGGGAGGGACTTTGCGGGGGATTCTTGAAAATAGATTAGCTTCACACAGACGCCTTCTAACTGTCACAGTACTTACAGGTAACTCCAGACTGTCTTTGATCATCCTGGAGGAGATCATTGGCTGAGCCTTTGCCATTCTGGTTATTCTTCTATCCATTTTGATGGTTGTCTTCCGTTTTCTTCCACGTCTCTCTGGTTTTGCTCTCCATTTTAAGGCATTGGAGATCATTTTAGCTGAACAGCCTATCATTTTTGCACCTCTTTATAGGTTTTCCCCTCTCTAATCAACTTTTTAATCAAAGTACGCTGTTCTTCTGAACAATGTCTTGAACGACCCATTTTCCTCAGCTTTCAAATGCATGTTCAACAAGTGTTGGCTTCATCCTTAAATAGGGGCCACCTGATTCACACCTGTTTCTTCACAAAATTGATGACCTCAGTGATTGAATGCCACACTGCTATTTTTTTGAACACACCCCTTTCAACTAATTCAACTAATTGCCCAATTGCACAGCCTTAAGAGCGTGCATATCATGAATGCTGGGTCTCATTTGTTTTCTGAGAATCTACTGAACCTACTGGTAACTTGTTTGCCACGTAGCAATAAAAAAATATACGAAAAACCTTGATTATTCTGGTTAGTCACATTGTACTGCTATTATTTTGAACAATACTGTATATATATATATATATATATATATATATATATATATATATATATATATATATATATATATATATATATATATATTCTTCAAGAATTGTAAGTGGAATGTTTTTATTATAAAAAGTATCTCAATCTTTTGGCAATTAATTTTTTTTTTCAAATATTTCTTCTTTGATGTACTTAAACAATAGACAATAGAAACATTAAAGTACTATAGAATCAGTAGATCATAAAATGACTCCATTTGCATTATTTATTCTATTTCTTCTTACATTGCAACACATTTACATTGAAAAACTATTGAGATTTAAGTCCCTCTGTTACGACTTCTAGGGGTCAGCCGTAACAGGAAAAGGAAGAGAGTCTGAACTAGAGAGAGGTTGAATAAACAATAATGTATTTACAAGTTGGGACTTAGCGTCAGGGGCAGACAAGGCCAAAATAACAAACAAAAAAATCCTCTTTGTTAACCCTCTACACTTCCTAAATCAAAATTAAAGAAACCAAAAGAAATAAAATACAGATTCAACTTACCTGACTCCCTAAACCCAAAACAATGTGAAAAGTGATATCAAAATAAAATGGCGTCTAACCCCCTACGTCCCTCAACTTAACAAAAACTAAGATCAACAAAATGTTTACAAGATATATATATATATATATATATATATATATATATATACACACACACACAAGTTAACAGCAAACAATTTACAATTAGAATCCAAAATCGTAGTCAATCAGGCTTAGGTCAAGTTAACCGGGAATATCACAGAATTTAAACAAAGAAAAAACAATACAATATAATTATCACAGAACACAATCACAATCTTATTCACCAACACACTATCTCTCTGGTAAGACACTCAAATTCAAACAAACAACAATAACAAGGCAAACAGCAAACTATGGAGTCCCACGCGATGGCACAATCATGGCCCCTATTGAGTGTTTGGGGCAGTCCTTATATCTGGATCAGGTGAAGAGGAGAACCAATCGCAGCCTCCAATTAATTATCTCCAGGAACCGCCCATCTGAAACAAACATGCACAGAGAACACAAGAGGGCAGAATGGAAACAACCAACAAAGGACTTTTGCTCATAAAACCCCCACCCACAAAATAAAACATCTTGTTTTACAGATTAACACGAGACAGTGAATCAGCAATCACATTTTCAATGCCCTTTTTATGACAGATCACCAAATTGTAACTTTGGCAGATTAGCGACCAGCGCATAAGACGATGATTAGCATTTGACATCCGTTGAAGAAATACAAGAGGGTTATGGTCAGTATAAACCGTAACAGGTTTTGAACTGGAGCCAACATAGACCTCAAAGTGTTGAAGAGCGAGAATTAAGCCAAGGGCTTCTTTTTCTATGGTACTATAGTTAATCTGATGTTTGTGGAACTTTTTCGAAAATAAACTTATTGGGTGATTCAAACCAGCTGCATCGGTTTGAAGAAGGACGGCTCCAGCACCGGTACCACTAGCGTCCACTTCCATCAAGAATGGTTTTTCAAAACAGGGGGCAGCGAGCACAGGGGCACTACAAAGCAAAGTTTTCAAGACTTCAAAGGCGGACTGACATTCACAAGACCACTTAAATGAGACTGCTTTACGTAATAGTCCAGTGAGAGGACTGGCAACATCTGAAAAATTCTTACAAAAACATCTGTAGTAGCCAGTCATTCCAAGAAATCGACGGAGCTCTTTCCTAGTTTTAGGAACTGGGAAATCAAGGATGGCTTGTATTTTGGAATTAAGAGGACGCACTTGACCATTCCCAACCTCCTTTCCCAAGTATGTGACAGTAGCACAACCAAATTCACACTTTGATAAATTCAAGGTAAGGTTAGCATTTCTCAAGCATTTGAAGACATCATCCAAAGTTTTGAGATGGTCTTTCCAAGTATCAGCATAGCACACCACATCATCCAAATAAGCCTCACAATTTGACACATCAGACAACACTATGGACATTAGTCGCTGAAAGGTAGCTCCAGCATTTCGAAGGCCAAAAGCCATAACACGGTACTGCAAAAATACGTCAGGTGTAGCAAAAGCAGAAATCTCACATGCTTGCTTTGTGAGTGGCACCTGCCAATATCCTTTTAGCAGATCTAGTTTAGTCATGAATTTAGAGTTACCTACCCGATCAACACAATCTTCCATACGAGGAAGCGGAAAAGAGTCAGCTTTAGTTAAAGCGTTAACTTTACGGTAGTCAGTACAAAACCTGGAGGTCCCATCTGGCTTAGGGACAAGTAGACATGGCGAACACCAGGGACTGGCACTAGGAACTGCTAAATTGTGTTCTAGCAAGTACTGGGTTTCCTGCTTCATTAGTTCTCTTTTAACTGGGTTTACACGGTAGGCATTCTGTTTAACTGGGGCATGTGAACCAACATCTATATCATGTTCAATTACGTGGGTAGTTGAAGGGAAGTCATTAAACAAAGTCGGGTATTTATTAAGAAGACTGGAAATATCTGCTTGGGCAGACACAGGCAAATGGGACAATTTTTCTGACAGATTCAACAAAGCCTCAGAATTTGGCAAACGAGCTGACAAGAATGATGCACTATTCATTTTCAAATCATCACTTTCAGGTGAATAATCCGACAATGACACAGTAACTGGTACAACAGTAGCAACGGGCTTACTAACTTCAGAATCAGAACGTGACGAATATGCTTTAAGCATATTAATGTGGCAGACTCGTGACTTCCTTCTTCGATCAGGGGTATCAACTACATAGTCAGTGTCTCCTAGCTTCTCCTTGATGCTGTAAGGACCAGTGAACTTAGCTTGGAGTGCTGAACCTTGGACTGGAAGTAAGATAAGAACTTTATCGCCAGTCTGAAATGATCGCCATACAGCCTTTTGGTCATAGTGAGATTTCATTTGGCTTTGCACAGAACTGAGCGATTGTTTTGCCAACTTCCACACCGTATGCAAGCGCTCGCGGAACGCACTGACATAATCCAATACATTGGTAGTTGAAGACGAATGGCTAGATGAAAGAATTTGCTCTTGCAAAATTTTCAATGGACCACGAACAGTGTGTCCAAAAATTAACTCAGAGGGACTAAATCCAAGTGATGCTTGAGTGGTATTACGTACTGCAAATAACAAGAGCGGGATGTGTTCATCCCATTCTCTTTCATGTTCCACGCAAAAGGTTCGGAGTATCGACTTTAAGGTTTGATGAAAACGTTCAATAGCACCTTGTGACTGAGGGTGGTATGCACTGGACACCTGATGCTTGATATTTAACTGTTTCATTACCTTTGCAAACACTTTGGACATAAAATTGGTACCTTGGTCAGACTGAATGTATTTTGGCATTCCAAAAGTAAGTAGTGCAGAACTTTACAATTGCCTTGATAATTGCATTAGCTTTGAGGGAACGTAGCGGTATTGCCTCAGGAAACCTAGTTGACACACACATTAACGTTACTAGATAAGAATTTCCAGACTTGGTTTTGGGCAACGGTCCTACACAATCAATCAGAATACGCTCAAACGGTTCACCTAATACAGGTATAGGTTTCAATGGAGCTGGAGGAACCACCTGATTTGGTTTGCCCGCTATTTGGCACGCATGACAGGATTTACAAAATTTGACTACATCTGACTTCATGGAAGGCCAAAAGAAATGCTTCATTAAATGATCATAAGTTTTACGAATGCCAAAATGGCCAGAAAGCTCATGATCATGTGCAACACTCAGTACCTGCTCTCTGTAAGGTTTCGGGACAACAACTTGGAAAACAGTACTCCAATCATAGTTGGCATGGCGTGGAGACCACTTACGCATCAACACATCATCCTCAAAGTAGTATGCAACAGGATGCTCTGACAAATCAGTCAGCTCAACAGCGGCTTCAACACAATGAGTCAAAGTTTTATCAGCACGTTGTGCCTCAATTAACATGGGTTTACCAATGGGTAAATCAAAACCTGGGAGTGCACACACCTCTACCTGATCAGTACTAACCTCCTTTGCATTGACAGCATTGTCAGCACACATAAATGAATCAGACAGATCCACAGTATCCCTAAATTTGCGAGCTTGAGCTCGGGTCACAATGCATGCGCCAAACACATCAGGAAACTCTTCCTGCAGAACATCACCTTCATGCACAATAGGAGTATCTATTACCTCAGGCAGACAAAAAACTTTATCACCTGCCAGATCATTACCAAGAATGAGTGACACCCCTTTAACAGGTAACTGTGCTTGGACTGCCAGTTTAACCTTCCCTGAAATGATCCCAGAGCGTAGAAACACTTGGTGTAAAGGAACTTTAACTACTGTGAGATCAATACCCTGTACCAGCACATTAGAACCACAGCTTGACTGTTCAGAGAATGGCAACACATTTTGTAGGATAAACGATTGGGCAGCACCAGTGTCACGGAGGACACGAATATGCTTCAACTCAGACTCCGTTTCACCCAATGATACTACACCATCACAGATGAAGGGTTCAAAAGTAGACTCAACCACTGAATTCAAAGACACATTTTGTTCAGATGCGAAAACCTTTCTTTCGATCAACGCAACACTTTTCGAAGGGTTTACTTTTCTCCTGACCTTGCGTTTCAAGGTGGGACAATTAGCGATGAGGTGCCCAACCTCATGACAATAAAAGCACTCACGGTTCTCATTACTGTCTGCACTCGAAATGTTCTTTGGTGCCACTGCGGCATCCTTAGAAGTACGAACTCGATCAGGGAAATTACGCTTTGTGGGTGAAAACACTATTTTATGCGTAAGTACAAATTCGTCAGAAAAAACGGCAGCCTCAGAAAGAGATGAGACTTTTTGCTCATTTAAGTAGACCACAATTTTCTCTGGTAAACAACTCTTAAACTCCTCCAACAGCAATAACTCTTTAAGCTGTTCAAACGTGTCTACCTTGTTCGCAGCGCACCATTTATCAAATAAATTAGCTTTGTCTCTCGCAAATTCAACAAACGTTTGGCTAGGGATTTTCACAAGACTGCGGAACTTTTGCCGGTATGCTTCAGGAACTAGCTCATAAGCACGCAAAACGGAATTCTTCATTACATCATAATCCAAGCTCTGCTCAAGTGTTAATGCTGAGCAGACTTCTTGGGCTTTACCAATGAGTTTACACTGCAACAACAGTGGCCAAACATTACGTGGCCATTTTAATGTAGCAGCGATTCGCTCAAACACAGTGAAATAAGTGTCAACCTCACTTTCTCGAAACAGTGGTACTAGTGCAATTTGGCGGCTAACATCAAATTCAGGTTGAATTCTTTGAGCTTGATTGCTCGCTTAGTTTCAAGCTCAACTGTGCGAACCTGCAGCAGCTGACTTTGATATTGTTGCCTGCTCAACTCCAACTCCAACTCTTTTAGTTTGATTGCCAACCGAGGATCGCTCGGAAAAGGGAGATCAACGGGATCCATGCTGGCCATCTCCTCGGGTTTGGGATTCTCCGCCCCCTTACCCACGGAAATTGGCAACTGATCTGCAACACCCGCTTCACTCACCTCTGGCAAAACTCCATTTTCCACCAAATGCTTATAGATCACATCCCTGATCTCACGCTTCACTGCACCACGAGGAACTTTAATTTGATATAAATCAGCAACTGAAAACAGATCATCTTTGCGACAAATATCCAATTGTTAAGCAGTAGGCTGAATTGCAAAATTTTCCAATTCAAATTTAGAGGACATACCGAATTCTCTCCCCCTTAAAGTGAAAACCACTAGCCAAACAAAAAACAAAGCAAATTTCATGAATTTGTTTTATCACAAACACGCTTTGTTAACCCTCTACACTTCCTAAATCAAAATTAAAGAAACCAAAAGAAATAAAATACAGATTCAACTTACCTGACTCCCTAAACCCAAAACAATGTGAAAAGTGATATCAAAATAAAATGGCGTCTAACCCCCTACGTCCCTCAACTTAACAAAAACTAAGATCAACAAAATGTTTACAAGAGATATATATATATATATATATATATATATATATATATATATATATATATATATATATATATATATATATACATACACACACACAAGTTAACAGCAAACAATTTACAATTTGAATCCACAATCGTAGTCAATCAGGCTTAGGTCAAGTTAACCGGGAATATCACAGAATTTAAACAAAGAAAAAACAATACAATATAATTATCACAGAACACAATCACAATCTTATTCACCAACGCACTATCTCTCCTCTCTGGTAAGACACTCAAATTCAAACAAACAACAATAACAAGGCAAACAGCAAACTATGGAGTCACACGCGATGGCACAATCATGGCCCCTATTGAGTGTTTGGGGCAGTCCTTATATCTGGATCAGGTGAAGAGGAGAACCAATCGCAGCCTCCAATTAATTATCTCCAGGAACCGCCCATCTGAAACAAACATGCACAGAGAACACAAGAGGGCAGAATGGAATCAACCAACAAAGGACTTTTGCTCATAACACCCTCACAGACACAATCTGCTCACTAACAGAAATAGTTTTGCACAAACTCCACTGTATCCTAAAGGTTTAAACAGACACAATCAAGAGGATTCTGTATGATGTCTACCAAATCTGCAAAAGAATAATTCACTGTAAATGTATATTTGACAGACTGCTTCGTGTCTTACATTTATTACTGACAAATAAAATCTGATAACACAAGTGTTATTGAAAGCAGCTGCTCAAGTGTTCAACATCACATTATCATTCACGTCTTATTGATAAACATTTAAATCATTACATAACTTTCTGTTTTCATAATTAGATAGCGTCTCTGTTACATCTGTAACCTCGGTTCCCCTAGAAGGGAACGAGACAATGCGTCGATAACGCCTTGGGAATGCATTCTGCATGAGTGCATCTGAAGCATCCAAGTTTAACTAGTCCAATGGCGAGAGTGAGCATCAGGAGTGATGTCATGACCAGGAATTGATAAAAAACCCAACCGGAGCAAGTGATGTTAGCTTCTAAAATGGGACGCAGCCCTCCATCCTTTTTTGGAACAATGAAATAACGGCTGTAAAAACCAGATGACCTGTCGGGAGGATACACCTGCTCTATAGCATTTTTCGCTAAAAGAGATTTTACTTTTACTTATTGCTCCATGACCAGAGCCTGCTTGGGATGCACTACTGTGAGCAACACCCCGTTGTAGCGTGGGGGACGAGAACCGAACTGGATTCTGTAACCCTTCTCTACTATCTGCAGGACCCATTGAGATATATTCAGCAGACTTTTCCATTCTGTCAGACATTCTACTAAGGGAACCAGCCTTTCGAGGCTGGCCTCTAGTGTAATTTGAACATAAACATTGGGATAAAAAACCCAACCGGAGCAAGTGATGTTAGCTTCGACGGTGCTGAAGCAAGTCGATCACAGTACCGAAGGAAGTATGGCAGGGAGACGCATAGTCTCAGATAATAAGATAATATTATAATATTAGATAATAAGGCTCTAGAGGACGCCATACTCCTAGTAGAATGAGCTCAGACCCCCAAAAAGCACGGTAGAAGACTCATAGGCAAGACGGATAGCCCCAACTATCCACTTACTAAGTGTCTGTTTAGTGGCAGGAAGACCTATCTTAGGTGACCCGAAACAAACAAACAGCTGATCGGATTTCCGAAAAGAAGAAGTCCGATGAACAATAAGTGTCCAATGCTCACACCGGCCACAAGAGGTTAGACTTTTCCTAGTCCGATGATGCAAACGGGGGAGGACAGAAAGCCTGCAGAACAATAGGTCTCGGAACAAAGGTCAGTACCTTAGGAACGTATCCCTGATTCTAAAAAGGCCTTCTAAAAATATAGCCAGGTCCCAGGCCGGCACTCAAGTACAAATTGCAGGTCTCAGCCTCAAGGTGCCACGAAGGAAACGAGAGATAAGAGGGTCTCGACCCAGAGATGCACCACCCACCGGGGCACGGAAAGCCGAAATGGCCGCCACGTAAATCTTTAAGGTGGATGGACATAGACCAGAAGTGAAGCATTCTTGTAAAAACCCAACAGAGCATTTGATGGAGTCACACTGATGTTGGTAACACCAAGTAGAAAAAACATTCCATTTGAGTCTATTAAGTTTCCTCGTAGCTGGAGCTCTGGAGCTATGAATGGTCTTCACATCCTCAGTTGAGAGACCACTCTCTATGAGTTGTGCCCCTTCAGAGGCCACACTCAAAGCTTCCATATCTCTGGCCGGGGGTGATGATGGCTCTCCCACAGACCCTGAGCTGAGCGGCTTTTCATTACCGCTCTCCAGCCGGTAAGGGAAGCATCTGTCGAGACTGTAACCCAATGACAAAGAGCTCCCAATACTGGACCCTGGGACAGGAACCAGTGTTTTCTCCATATGACCAAGGCGCGGAGACACCGCCGGAAAATCTTGATCGTACAAAGTGGGTTTCCCCTTTGGGAGAACACCCTGGTCCTGACCCACCACTGTAAAGGTCTCATGCCTCACAGGTAAAAGGGGATCACATTGGACGCTGCTGCCATGAGACCCAACAATCTCTCGAACTGTTTCACAGTGCGTGAATGGCCTAGCTTTAGCTCTGATGTGGCTGTGAAGATATTGTCTATACAAGCAGTCGAAAGAGCGGGTCGCATCGTGACCAAATCCTATACCACCCAAAGAAAAGTGGTCCTCTGTAATGGAGATAGCACACACTTCTTGGCATTGAGCCTCAAACCCAACTTCTGCACATAAGCGAGGATGACATCTCGATGCCGAACCGCCAACTGTTCTGATTCCACTAAAATTAACCAGTCGTCCAAGTAATTCAGAAGAAGTATGCCCTGCAGCCTGAGCGGGGCCAGAGCTGCATCTACGCATTTTGTGAATGTGCGAGGTGAGAGGGCTAGACCGAAGGGAAGTACCCGATACTGGTATTCTTTGCCCCCAAAAGAAAACCTTAGGAACTTCCTGTGCTGAGGGAGGATGGAGATATGGAAGTACGCATCTTTTAGGTCTATCGTGACAAACCAGTCCTCGGATCTTATTTGAGTCACTATCTGTTTGAGTGTCAGCATCTAGAATTTTAATCTCTGAAATGTACGATTCAACAGACGAAGATCTAAAATGGGACGCAGCCCTCCATCCTTTTTTGGAACAATGAAATAATGGCTGTAAAAACCAGATGACCTGTCGGGAGGATACAGCTGCTCTATAGCATTTTTCGCTAAAAGAGATTTTACTTCTTGCTCCATGACCAGAGCCTGCTCGGGATGCACTACTGTGAGCAACACCCTGTTGTAGCGTGGGGGACGAGAACCGAACTGTATTCTGTAACCCTTCTCTACTATCTGCAGGACCCATTGAGATATATTCAGCAGACGTTTCCATTCTGTCAGACATTCTACTAAGGGAACCAGCCTTTCGAGGCTGGCCTCTAGTGTAATTTGAACAGCTAGTTCGGGGACCTGAAGCTGAAGCGCAGGAACCACCCAAGCTAACTGCTCTTGAACCCCCCTCAGAGGGAGCGAGCCTGACGCAGCGTCTGGGAGACACAGTGCCAGAGACCCGCTGGAGACCGCTGCGCCCCGAGGCACCAAGGGAGGCAAGGTTGGCAGGACGGCCCCGTGAGAGCACCGAGACCAGACGGGCACCGTATAGTGAGGTGTACACCGCACCGTCTCGATTGGGGCTGCCCTCAAAGGTCTGACCCATTTGGCGTCAGGACCTTTTCTTCTGAGCCGAAGCTTTCTTAGCGAGAAGAACAGTCCTCAGATCTGGCTTCTGCTTAGATTGCTTTGGCTGTGAGTGCTGGCTTGGTCCCCGTGATTTTTGAGGAGGAGCGCGAGACGCAGCACTCTCTTTTTGAAACACACAATATGAGGAGCATGACGTCTGGGGCTGCCTTGCACGCCCAGAAGCCTCAGGAGGATTAGATTGGCGAGGGAGAAAACTTTTTAAAGCTTGAAAAAATGCTTTTTATTTTTTTGAAATCTTTCAACCACTTCATTCACAGCATCACCAAACAGACCTTCGTGAGAAATGGGAACGTCTAAAAGAAAAGCTCTACCTTTAGGTGTCTTTCTGTAGAAACCAAAGCAGCCATAGATCTACCAATAGCATGTGCTGTTTCTTTAGTCGCCCTGAGAGATAAATCCGTAGCCTGACGAAGTTCACAAATTTTGTCACGGCTGACTCCCTCACTGTTATCTAACTCCCCCAGCAGCCCAGCCTGATAAGCCTGAAGCAAAGCCATTGAGTGAAGGCAAGCTCCAGCCTGACCTGCTGCAGTGTAAGCTCTACCTACTAAATTAGATGTGATCTTTAAAGGCTTTGTTGGCAAAGTCGGGTTCTTAATAGATGATGCTGAACCAGGGGAAAGATAGCTTGCGAGCGTCTGTTCCGCCCGGGGCATTGCTTCATAACCATTTTCTTTCAGCCCTCTTATATCAGAATAAATGCGCACTTGAGGGCTGAAAAGATGTGACAAATATGGCTTATTCCACGATCTAGACAGCTCACTGTGAAGATCAGGAAAAAATGGAAGACCCCGTGATGTAGGAGACGTTTTAGAAGACAGAAAACGCTCGTCTAATTTGCTTTTAGGACGAGCGCTCTGTTTATCAGATGGCCAAGATATATGTAAATTATCTTCAGCTCGTGTTAATACATCAACCAACTCCTCATATGCTGGAGAAAGAGATGGCGAATCCTCTTCCCCCCTGATTGTGTCACCTTTACTGCCCATTACGTCTAACTCCTCGGAGATAGAGCAACAAAGCATTGAGCTCTCCCCCCAGGCGGAAGAAGCCACGGGGCGGGGTAAGGGAGGAGAAAGAGCCCTCGGACCCGTCTCCAACCCCGCTGAGAGATCAATTTGTGATCCCCAGGAATGCATTCGCCGTTCTGCCTCGGCAGAAACGGGTCCTGCACCCTGAGGAGCGAGGCTCGCCACTTTTCTCATCAAAGAGTGACAAGCGGGAGCGGTGCATGTGAAGCGAGTGCTTCTCACAATGCGGGCAATCAGTCTCCTTGTAGGCTGATACCGCATGCTCCACTCCCAAACAAACTACACAAAGCTTGTGTGTATCCCCACCCGTTAAATAATGCAGGCAGGGAAAAGCACACTGTTTGAAGACAACAGTAAATTTGACAGACAGGTTTTACACATATCGCTTGCTGAAGCACAGAAAGCTAACACCGTTTGCTCCGGTTGGGGTTTTTATCAATTCCTGGTCGTGACATCACTCCTGACGCTCACTCTCACCATTGGACTAGTTGACATGGATGATTCAGACGCACTCACGCAGAATGCATTCCCAAGGCGTTATCGACGCATCGTCTCTCCCTCGATGGGGAACTAGTCTGCAGTAATCACTCAAGAAAACAGATGATTAAATAAGAATGATCTAAAAGAGAAAATGTCTTTTATTTTATTTGTACAAGCATAGAGGTTAATGCACAATCCACAATTATTAATAAACACACTAACATTTATTCAGCAAGCAGACAGTTATTTTGAAATAAACATAAATTGACAAACATTTCAATCAGATCACCACTTGGGACTGTTTGTTAAAATATGAGAGACAGTATTTACAATGGCACTGAATGAAACCCTTAGGAGTCAATACTATTAGGTTAATATTCCTATATGATTGATATTAGGAGGGTTTTTTTAAATTAATGTCTGTTTAACTTATTTCTGATGGTTCTTGTTCACAAATGTAAGTTAACTGCAGTCATCCTGGGGTCCAACTGTTGCTTGTGTGATAAAAGAATAAATCACTTCATAGTCATCATGAACCTGCATGAACATCACAAATATTTTCAAACAAGATGCAAGTGTTAACACAAATATTACAGCATGATGTTAGAGCCTAAGAATAAAACTCATATAGGTGTACAAACTGTTAAGAGAAGGTGGATGGCGATAGTGAGCATCAACAGAAGAAAAGGGAAGTGTTTTACTCACCTTGTTATTTTTGGCTTCGATTTTCCAGTTTGTGTCAATCTCAGTGTAAGTCGCATCATCTTTCTGCTCCTAAACATTAATGGAAACAGTGAAGTTATGATTGCATCAGTTGAGTCCATTTTATTTATTGTTATGTGACATTTAAAAAGAAACAGTAAACATACTAACTTTTCATTCAGCTGATGCATTTATCTAACCTGACTAATAAAAGTACAGATAACTGAGACTTCTGCTCTGGAGCAGTGATTATAGACGTAATAATAGCTAGCTAATGTATCAATCATGAATCACTGGTATTATGATACTTACCACAGAGTCATTAGTCCCTTTTCTGTTATCTGAAAAATAATAGGAATATTTATGATAGCAAATATTTATAATAGCTCACCAACAAATATAATGCTAAACGATAAATTATAAAATTGTAGATGAATTCTACTGCAGATAATACATGTTCTTGTTAGTTTGTATATTACTGTTCACTCAAGCCAAACATTTGATCACACACATATTTAACATCACATCTTAGTGAATTTCCGTGATGAAACTGAAACTGATGTGCCTCTCTAAATACGAAGTCTGATATTTTTAATCTCTTGTCTGTTGTAAATGCCTGTGAACTCTAAATACTCACCAGCTCTTTGTTTGCGAACCACCCAAAGAATAACAGCAGTAACCAGAACAGCCAACACAGCAGCAACAACAATCACGATCACTGATGGAGAGAATATATAGAGAGACACATTCAGATTCAGATGAAAACAACAGCAGAACATCTACTGTACACTGTGAAAAACTCTGGGGTGTTTTTTCAACCCAAATGCTGGGTTGAGACCGCTGGGTACGCCTGGATGATTTTTAGGTTTCATGAAAGGCAGAAATAAAAGAGCTTAATGAAAAATAAATGGACGTGGTTTTTGCCTCAGAAACGGACAGCCTCTTTTACTGAACAGAAGAGGTAACGGTACTTGTCTTATGTCATATTTACATTAGATTTGACAATGTCTACTTTTTGAGGTGTTAATAAATGGTTATGGTAACGGTTACACTCATGTTCATTTGTTATCTTATTTTTCAGTTAAACTGAATGTACGTTAGTTTCTTAAAGGAAACAGCATTATGTAACAAATACTAGCATAATTATTTTTAGGCTGTTGAAGTGGTAATTGTTAAAATGAATTTTTTAAATGTAATATTTTAGGACTTGTTGAGCCGGGAGTAAACTAATGTTAACGGTTCTCTTAGCTTCTTCAGAAGAGATGAAAAGGCAGGTTTAAGGCAAATAAACTTCAGTATTCCTTCATATTATCAATTATTAATATTAATATTATTATTATAATTTATTTATTTTTTTATTTTTTTTTTTATTTTTTTTACTACGACTGAAACAATGTTTGTTTTTGTAGATGTTGAAAGCCAGAGACAAGATAACTTAATTCTTTTGAGACTGGTGTGAGTTATTTTTAGAAAATAAATGTTTCTGTTGTTTCCTGTTCACTTCACATTCTGATGCATCAACAGTATGATTACATGTTCATATTTTATTTAAACCATTGATGTCGCTTTATTATTTGCAGAACTCAAACTAACTTTGGAGTTAAGGAGCACAGCATTCTGCAGCGCTGTGGCAGACCGAGACATTAAAAAAATCACACAGTGTTGAAATTATAAAACAGGTTATTTACCTATCCTTACGGATGTGAATACACCTCTACCTGAAAATGGATAGAGTTTAATTAAATGTTTTGTTTTTTTTTCAAATTTGTTTCTCTTTTTAGGCCACTGATGAAGAGCAGGCGGTGACTGGATGAATGCTGGTCAAAGAAGAGAATGTCCTTATTTTCAACAAATGTTCAATGCTTTATGAACTCTGTAGCTGTTAATGCCAAACTATTCTGTATTTCTTCTTACATGTATGTTACTGACTGTTTTCTCTTGTTTTTAATAAATAATTACCACAAAAATCTCAGCTGAGGTGCTGTATAACAAAGAAAGACTGTTAATAAGTGCTCACTGTGATTTGAATAGTTACGTCCTGAAACTAAAAGAACCAAATTCCCATTCATCTTTGTAAAGAAAGTGAACTATCTTTCACGTTGACTTACATTTTGAGAAAGAGAAAACAAGTGTTCGAGGTCTACTAATTAAACAATACCAGTGATAAGCTTCTCTTAAAGTCTACAGTAAATCAGTTATGTGAATACCAATTCTACTGTAAGAGTCACATTAAACCACTGAGATGAGTAAGACATATAGAAATACCTCTCTGTGTAGCTGTTGTCTCGGGGGTTTGAGGAGTCTGTTTCTCTGTATAAGGAGGAGGATTTCAGTTCTGATGCATCATATTTGATCAAATACATCTTAGCTCTGTTTGACTTCATTGTTCATCGACTGCTGATGTGTGTCAGTGATCATGTACCTTGTTCTGTAGAAGCTGCTGTAGTTTGACTTGATTTCTTCTCAGAGTTTGAGCTGCTGACTGGAATCAGTGTTGAATCAGCTGAAGCTGCAGAAGAAGAATGATCAGAACATTATTATTATTATTATTATTATTATAAATACATTACTAAAAACTGAAAGTAAGACTCAGGCAGCTCAAGCTCACACAGACAGTTAAGGACAAGGAGGAGAAACAGTCAGACATAAATGTAGAAATGTAAGGTTAGATGCTGTTTATTTGTCTGCATTCAATAAAAATAATAATAATAAAAACAGTATAAACACATGAAGTTATTAATACCTCATTTATATGAGAGTGAAACACAGTGAGCTGCAGCCAATAAACCTTCAGTTTGTTCTGAATCAATGACATATAGACTCTTCTGAAACTGATTAACCTCTTAACTGTCCTCCTCTTAACCCCCCTTTCTGAACATAGACTTGAAAGTGCACTAACACTTAAATTGTTATAATTCATGAATGATTTTTGTAATAAAACACCCCCACTAAGGTGAGGATCCTGCTAACATAATTTAAAGTACATCTTCTATGGTAATGCATTGTCCAAATTGGAAATTGTTTTATCAGGATGAATTTTGTGGTATTAATCTTTCAAAGGATATATATTTCATCATGATTATTAAAACGTGATAGATAAAAAGTAAGCTTTTTTTGTGACAAAGGGCAGAACTCCTGCTGTTATTTATATATGTTTTAGGTGCACTCTTGTCATAATTTAATCTATCACTGTTTCTACATAATCATTAACAACAAACAGTGGTAAAATATCTATTTATGACTCTTAGACCTAACAATATATAGTTTGTCGTGATCAGATCAGGATTTAATCATAATATACTGAAGTGATCGTGTGTCAGTTTGCGGGGTTAAAGAAATTTAGTGTTGTTATCTGAACACATGTCAGTGTATCTGAGTGAGGTCTTCAGGTCACAGTAAACATTGATCTTAACAGCTGATTCTGGACCTGCTTGTGTAGGAGCTGAAGCTGATTTAGAGCTGGTGACTGGAGACGGTGGATTTGTTTCGCTTGGAGCTGGAAAAGATGAATGTTCAGATACGTCATAGACTACCATCATATTTAAATGACTGATGATTAATTGTTCATATAAATCATTTACTTGGATACTTGACAGTATATGTGGCTGAGGTCTTCAGTTGATCTCTGAGTTTAAGCTGACATCTCCACTCTCTGTTGTGATCTTCATTCAGGAGTGTTGTAGTCAGAGAGATGAGACACTGTTCAGAGGAGAATATCTGAAATCTGGAGTCTGTCTGCAGATTCACACCGGCCTGATTCACCCAGATCAGATCAAGACCCTCAATACGGACTAAAGTATCACAAGAGACTCGATCATCATTATATAACTGACAGGAGAGAGTCAGAGAGCGGCCTGATCTGATCTCAGACAGTGAGGATGATGAAGACACTGAAACAGAAAATCAGACAGAGATTACATGACAATATTACTGTTTAATTCAACATATAATCATAATATTCACAGAAACACTGACCATGAAGAACATGCAGATAAACTTGTGCATCAGCTCCATGTTGTTGTCCATTCACATATTGTCTGCAGGTGTATTCTCCACGATCTTCTTTTGTGACTTTCTTGATGTTCAGAGAGCAGTCAGAGCCCAGACTCAGTCTCTCGTGTCTCTCTGTGTCAGTCTTTACTCCTTCAGCAATCAGTTCAACTGTCCCTGACTCTGACGGTCTGTTATAGATCCATGTTGTTGATGTGCAGCCAGAAAGAGCATTATTACAGGACAGACGGACATCTTCACCAGAACTGAACACATGAGTCACTTCTGCTCCACTGATACCTACAGATAATAATAATAATATAAATAATAATAATAATAATAATGACTTGATTATGAAATCACTGATTCTTGAGACAAAACATATCAGCTACTGTAACTGTAGGTTTAAAAATGAAAATATTTTAAATTAAAATGTTTTGAGGGATTAATAATAGAATGTATTAAACAATTTAATTTTATCATTATTGTCTTCTCACTACATCTAAAAAAGTGTCCACAGAGAAGGGTTCAATCATCCATAGGCCTATCCTATAAAATGGAGCAACATTTAATAATCTCATATTAAAGCGCGGTTGTTTTTCAGGGACACATGTGTGTTTCATAAGGTTTTAAAGTTGTGTCCTCTCTTTCTGTCAGCAGCGTCAGATCTTGATTAAAATGTAAAATCATCAGGGAATCTGAGGTGCAGCTGTCTCTCTGAAGGACCCTCGTCACATTCCTCCTCTGCAGAGTACATCAGTGTCACTTTATAGTTTTACAATATTTTAAATCTAATGTTAATATTTCCTGTGTCACAACCATGATACGTCAACACAATCTTCCAGTTTCGTTGATAAACAAAGTCTACGGGACTCACAGCTTGCATCTAAACTACTAAAGGCCAGTCTTATCTGAAATAAAGAGCTACACTATACTATTAATTTGTTTTAACTTATTTATTTATTTATTTTTATTTTATTTTATTTTGTTTGGGGGGGGGGGGGCTTATATTGAAATTAATACTTTTGGGATGGTCAGCTGGCTGAAGTATTTCACTCTTAAAAGCCTAAATAAATGAAATAAATCAATCCTGTTTGGATTAATCTTGATTTTCGTCCCTCACACACAGAGTGACCAAATGTCCCGAAAAATACGGGACAGTCCCGAATCTATTTCCCAAAATCCCAAATCCCGAGTCTAGCACTAAAAAATTACACTAAAGCAAAATCTTGTGTAGCTATTTTCTGATAAACATGAAAAATTGTCTGCGGAGGTTGAGTCGTCCTGCAACCAACCCCCGCCGGCTCATCACTGGCTGCAGCATCTTTTTTCCAAAAAAGCAGCTCTATTTGTTTTGTGAAATAAATGACAAATTTGTCACCACTATCAGATTAATATTTTGATAATATTTCACTATAATATTTTATAATGTTCTATTTTTTCAATATTGCAGCCTGTTTTTTCCCACTTCTCAAGAATTAGTGAAATATAGTTCGAATAATAAATATATTATATATAAAATATACTTTGTGTCCTGTTTTAACAGGGCTGTAAGCACCATAGACAAGTCCCCCGCAATAATTAAATATGGCCATTCTGAGAGAGAGAGATAAAAATTGCATGTGTGAATTATCTGTTCGTCCCTGTTAGTTACTTCAGGAAACACCTCATAGCTGCCGTGTAATGTCTCGAAGCTATTTTATTATAATAAAAGTGAGAGATAGTGATGACAACATTTGTGATTGTTTCTCAGGGCTCTAATATTACTTTTCTTTTTAGGAGCACTGGTAAAAAAAAATATATATATAGATAAATAAATTATGTGGATCACAGTCAAAAAATTAGGGAGTACCTTCTTTATTCTTTATTTGTGACTACGCTAATTTATGCTGCACTTGGTATATTGTGTTAGTCGATATGTAAATAGCTGTGTTTACATGGACACTACTAATCCGATCATAATAGGACTAGAAGCACAATCAGAATAAAAAAGTGACATGTAAACACGTCAGTCGGATTGAATTGGCCAGATATGACTAAATTTGATTGGATAGTAAATGGTAGATAATCCTGGAAAACTGGAAAGTACGGCACATGCGCAGTGACACAGAAATAGCATAATGACAAGCGGAAAGAGGTGTTTCTCCTGGTGAATAAAGTGTCATAAATAAGTGTCCTGTCATTATAATTATAATTATATTATATAATATATATTCAACGTCATCATATGATTAAAAAACTATGTAAGCTCAACGTTGCACCTCATTACATCCATCTGATTCACAGTTTCTTGAGCAACAGGCCATAGACTGTGAGGATAGGGTCTGTCACATCGGACACCACCATAACCAACACTGGAGCTCCTCAAGGCTGTGTCCTCTCTCCCTTTCTTTACACACTCTACACTAATGACTGTATTAGTCCTTCATCCATCACAACATACTACAAATACTCAGACGATACTGCAATCCTGGCTCTCCTCAACTATCACACTAGCATTGCTGCTTACCACGACACGATATCACACTTTACACACTGGTGCACAGACAATTTTCTCCATCTCAATGTTGAGAAAACAAAAGAACTGGTCTTTAATGCACCCAGTCTCAGTCAGATCTCCATTCATGGCAACAGGATAGAACAGGTTGAGAAATTCAAATATCTTGGACTCACCCTGGATAACAAGCTCACTTTTGATTATCACATAAAGGACATCCATAAACGCTCCCAACAGCGTCTGCATATTCTACGAAAACTAAATTCCCTTTACATTGCCCCTCATCTTCTGTTACTACTGTACACAAGTTCCCTCTCGAGGCGGTAACTCAACATTACGTCAGCTAAGACGTATATGGGAACTCTTCCCTTCTCCACTTTCACTGAAATCTTATTGGCTAACGCCAGCTGGGGACAGCTGGCCAATTGACGCGAAGCATGCAAATACTGGCGGGTCAGCGGGCAGTATAAAATGCATGGGCACGAAAATTACGTCAGAATCTCTTTCTTCACGCTAGAAGTCTTATCTAAGTCATTGTGGAAGTTGCAATAGAGGACTACTCACCCTGTTTTCCTCTCCGCATCCGATGGCTGCTAATGCTAGATTCGGACCTTCACCAGTTCTGTGGGACCTGCCTGGGTTTCTCACACGGACCACATGTGCGCCCACTGTGCCGAGCTGCCAGTGTGCGCCCTCAGAGCCAGTGGCTCAGAAAATAGCGGGAATGAGGCCCACTGCCACCAGCGAGCCGCAGAGACGTGGTGGACGATAGCTACCGCCCCGCGAACTTCGTCCTCTTCGGAGCTGGCGAGCAAAACGACTCCATGTCGCTTTCGACGTCGGAAAAGGTTTGGAAAAAAAACGCCCCGACCAAGAGGGCACTGCAGACCTCCAGGAGGAGCTCATCAGGGTCTTCGGAAAGGCGCCGTCACAGAGGTGGGTTTCACTTACAAAACGCACCTGACGAGCCTGTGGAAGGTAACTGGACTCGTGGCTCCTCCAGTCGAGCTGCTATCAGACGGCATTGAGGCGTGCGAGAGCTCGCGGTGAAGTCGTGGGCTGCACCCCAATCGGCTCGCACCCACTCTGCTACGCAGGCCATGTTCACGCACGGGGATGGGGCGGAAACCCTCCCCCCGTCGAGGAGACCGTTTCCGCACCTGTGCCCGTCTCGCTCTGCATTTGGTTCGGACCACAGCCTGCCTTCCAAGCCGTGCAGCTCACGGCCCTTAAACGAACAAAGCCTATACTTCTGAGGGAAGACCGCTTCTGTTCTTTATGCCAGGGCAATACTCAAGGTGTCTCAGGCAGACGGCGGCACAGTAGCGCTGACGTCATCAAGGATCTGCGCGCGGCAACTGATCTCACGCTGATGGCTACTAGCGCTCTGCTCAGCCATTTCATGGGACTCATGGTCATCCTTACAGGCACCTGGGTCTTACCCTAGCTGTCCTGAAAGACGCGGACAGTAAGATGCCCCTAAACGTTCCAGTTGCTCCCTCCGGCCTCATTGATGACGTCATGGAGCTTTTCTCAGAGACGCAGAAAGCGCGCCAAGGCAATGAGCCACGTGATGCCCCGTCGCTCACTCCAGTCTTCTTCTGCGAGGATCTTATGCACCTCGCCAGGCTCTAAAACCAGCTAAAATAGCCCGCAGTGGCACCCCGCTCTGAACCGGACGCTCGTTTCGGCCGAAACCAGCAGTGGTAAGAGCCTGGGAGGAAACGTCAGGGTCAGTTGAGGACGAGGACCTCGCGCCGCGAGAGAGCCACCGCGCCATCGAGCCGTCTCCCTGACGGTGAAAGAGTGAGTGAGCGGGAGGCCCCACCCCCAAGCGCCATGTTCAAATGCATCATGTCCCCCATTTTCTTCGGGCGACGATTGCTATGTGTGTTTAATTGCCGTTTGTGTGAGTTCCACAATAGAAGCATGTACACAATCAACAAAAGAGCTTTTCTTCTCTTACACTCAACACTGTGTCACTTGCCCTGTCTCATAGCAGCGCTGAGCCACAAACCCATGATTATAATGGCCTCGCGAGAGTGCCAACACCACATAAACACGGTGTCACCCTCCATGTTCAGATGTATCATGTCCCCCATTTTTCTTCGGGCGACGATTGCTATGTTTGTTTAAATGCTGTTTGTGTGAGTTCCACAATAAAAGCATTATACAATCAACGAAAGAGCTTTACTTCCTCTTACACTCATCACTGTGTCACTCGCCCTGTCTCAGAGCAGTGCAGAGCCACAACCTATTATTATAATGGCCTCGCGAAGGAGCGAGAGTGCCAACACCACTAAGACACATGCATCATGTCCCCCGCATCACTATGGGTGACGATTGCTATATGTGTTTAAATTATGTTTTTATGAATAAAAATTATACTATAGAAGCATGTATACTAATTATTGCACCCAGTATTGTGTCACTCGCCCTGTCTCAAACAGCGCAGAGCCACAGTCAATGATTATAATGGCCTCTCGATGGTGCAAGAGTGTCACACCATTATGAGACGCGCCCGCCCTCCCGCCAGTGCTTCCATCCTTGCGGGGGCGGGGCCCTGGTCAAAATATGCCATCAGTGGCTGTAGACTTAACGCGTCCGCGGTGTCATCTCATGGACGGAATCCTGGGCGTTTCACCGTGGATACTGGGAATAATTCATGACGGATATTCTCTCCAATTCAAACGCAGACCTCCCCGCTTCAGTGGCGTGGTCCCGTTCTGCGACAGGAAGTTCTCAGTCTGCTCGAGAGAGAGCGATAGAGCGAATTTTCCCCTCGGATCGAGCGGAATGCGCATGTTGAATTATCTGGACGATTGGCTGATTTTAGCCCACTCAAGAGATGTGCTATCAGTCACGTGGAAACAAAGCTTCGCCGTTTGGATACGCTGGGACTGGAAGGTTGAGTGAGCATGCTTTCGAGGAACGGGATTCCTCAAGGAGATGGAGGCTTCACCCAAGATCAGATCTAATGATTTGGGAGGGAGGAAGTGGATTTGTTGCCACGAGCGAGAACACGTTTGCTATCTCACTGCCCCCTTGCCGGGAGATGCTCTGACATCGCGTTGGCCGTTAGCCAGGCTTACACATCCCTCCTGTGAAGATTCTGCCTGTGTTGTGCAAAATCAGGGAGGAGAAAGCGTCAGTTATACTCGTGGCCCCGAACTGGCCAATTCAGCCCTGGTTCGCGGACCTGAGAGAGTTAGTGATGGCTCCCCCATGGCGAATCCCCCTCAGGCAGGACCTGCTGTCTCAGGCGAATGGCACAATATAGCACCCCAGCCCCGAGCTGTGGAACCTTCACGTGTGGCCGCTGCAGGGACCCTAATGAGCGGGACACTCTACACTCACGAGTGCTAAACACACTTACAGAGACGCGAGCATCATCAAACATTCGCTGCTACGCACAGATGTGGTGAGTTTTACAAAATGGTGCGAGAACATTTATATTGACCCGGGGACCTGTTCCGTGTCGGATGTTTTGCGCTTTCCACAGCACAGTATGGATAGCGGGAGTTTGAAACCACCCACACTAAGGTGTATGTGACCTCTATTGCCGCTTTCGTTCCCCGGTTACAGGCAAACGATCGGTAAGCACGCTCTGGTAATCAGTTTTCTCAGAGGAGCGAGGAGATTGTGCCGTGGGATTTCGCTCTAGTTTTGAGGGCTCTGTCTCTTACTACCGTTTGAGCCATTAACCTCGATTGCGGTTAAGGAGCTTCCCTGAAGACTGCCTTGCTTCTTGCTTTCGCCTCGACGAAGTGCCTTGGAGAATTTCATGTTTTTTTTTTCGGTGAACGATATTGCATTGGTTTCGGGCCTGGCGACTGTTATGTCACTCTCCAGCCGAGACCGGGTTTCGTTCCGAAATCACTCAATACACCGTTTTGTTTCCCTGCCCGCCTTATCTGTTGAGCCGTCAACCTCGCGTGACGCTGATGCTCAGAGCGCCAGGATCCTGTTAGGGTTTTACGGATGTATATGAATTGCTCGGCCGCCTTTCGTCAGTCGGACCAGCTGTTCGTGTGCTTGGTGGATGTAATAAGGGATGTGCTGTTTCTAAACAGAGACTTTCTCACTGGATCGTGGATGCTATCGAATGCCAGGGGAAAGATTATCCCCTCAATATCAGAGCTTTATGTTTTGCTGCTGGCTGGTCTTCCCAGAACACAATCGCCAGGTTTTACAAGCTGGATGTACCCTCTGTAGCGTCACATCTACTTTCGGTGAGTTAAGTTTTATTCATTCTGTTATAACCAGCTATACAGTAGTTACCATGGCTGCTAACTCTGTGTTATGGATTATATGGTTTATGCAGTAGTCACCGCAAACGCCGTCGACTCTGTTTAACTCTCATGCTTGAGTGCTTATTGCTTTGTGTCTGCCCTGGCTAGTGCAGATTTCGATATATTGCTTGAAATTATGCTAATTTAGTTAGGCTCGGAGCAGATGTCTCATTGGTCTAGTTCCGCCTATCAGATGCAAGCACTCTTAGCGACACGGCCATTGGCTAGAACTGTACTGCTTATGCGAGGGGGTGATTGACTCCGTTCAGGGCTTATCTTCACTGCTCTCACGGCGGGATTTTATACAGTTCCCATATACGTCTTAGCTGACGTAATGTTGAGTTACCGCCTCGAGAGGGAACGTCTCCGGTTACTATCGTAACCTCGGTTCCCTGAGAGGCGGGAACGAGACATTACGTTAGCCGCCGTGGTCGCTGTTTGATCAGCTGTGCTAGCGTTCAGTCGTGATTCTTACGTAATTTCCGCGCCCATGCATTTTATACTGCCCGCTGACCCGCCAGTATTTGCATGCTTCGCGTCAATTGGCCAGCTGTCCCCAGCTGGCGTTAGCCAATAAGATTTCAGTGAAAGTGGAGAAGGGAAGAGTTCCCATATACGTCTTAGCTGACGTAATGTCTCGTTCCCGCCTCTCAGGGAACCGAGGTTACGATAGTAACCGGAGACGTTTTATCCAGCCCATTCTGTTATACTGCTCCACCAGTTTTTACACCATGCTGTCAGTCACCAACAAAAACAAACTGAATAAAATCACACACATAGCTTCAAAAATAATACACTCCCCTACACCCAACATCTCAGAACTCAATGACAGAGCAATAGCCCGCCTTGCCCGGACAATAATAACAGACCCAGAGCACCCCCTCAACTTCCACTTCACTCTCTTGCCCTCCGGGCGAAGATACAGGACCCTAACATGGAGAAGGGCTCGTTTCAAAAAGAGCTTTGTACCATCTGCAATTTCAATCCTTAATAGGCTACAAAGATGAATATTCACCTTTTTGTGTTTTTGTTGTTGCTGTTACATGTGTTCATGTACGTCATAGACTACCATCATATTTAAATGACTGATGATTAATTGTTCATATAAATCATTTACTTGGATACTTGACAGTATATGTGGCTGAGGTCTTCAGTTGATCTCTGTGTTTAAGCTGACATCTCCACTCTCTGTTGTGATCTTCATTCAGGAGTGTTGTAGTCAGAGAGATGAGACACTGTCCTGAGGAGAATATCTGAAATCTGGAGTCTGTCTGCAGATTCACACCAGCCTGATTCACCCAGATCAGATCAAGACCATCAGAACGGACTGAAGTATCACAAGAGACTCGATCATCATTATATAACTGACAGGAGAGAGTCAGAGAGCGGCCTGATCTGATCTCAGACTGTGAGGGTGATGAAGACACTGAAACAGAAAATCAGACAGAGATTACATGACAATATTACTGTTTAATTCAACATATAATCATAATATTCACAGAAACACTGACCATGAAGAACATGCAGATAAACACTTGCATCAGCTCCATGTTGTCGTCCATTCACATATCGTCTGCAAGAGTAACGTCCACGATCTTCTTTTGTGACTTTCTTGATGTTCAGAGAGCAGTCAGAGCCCAGACTCAGTCTCTCGTGTCTCTCTGTGTCAGTCTTTACTCCTTCAGCAATCAGTTCAACTGTCCCTGACTCTGACGGTCTGTTATAGATCCATGTAGTTGATGTGCAGCCAGAAAGAGCATTATTACAGGACAGACGGACATCTTCACCAGAACTGAAGAACACATGAGTCACTTCTGATCCACTCATACCTACAGATAATAATAATAATATAAATAATAATAATAATAATAATGACTTGATTATGAAATCACTTGATTCTTGAGACAAAACATATCAGCTACTGTAACTGTAGGTTTAAAAATGAAAATATTTTAAATTAAAATGTTTTGAGGGATTAATAATAGAATGTATTAAACAATTTAATTTTATCATTATTGTCTTCTCACTACATCTAAAAAAGTGTCCACAGAGAAGGGTTCAATCATCCATAGGCCTATCCTATAAAATGGAGCAACATTTAATAATCTCATATTAAAGGGCGGTTGTTTTTCAGGGACACATGTGTGTTTCATAAGGTTTTAAAGTTGTGTCCTCTCTTTCTGTCAGCAGCGTCAGATCTTGATTAAAATGTAAAATCATCAGGGAATCTGAGGGGCAGCTGTCTCTCTGAAGGACCCTCGTCACATTCCTCCTCTGCAGAGTACATCAGTGTCACTTTATAGTTTTACAATATTTTAAATCTAATGTTAATATTTCCTGTGTCACAACCATGATACGTCAACACCATCTTCCAGTTTCGTTGATAAACAAAGTCTACGGGACTCACAGCTTGCATCTAAACTACTAAAGGCCAGTCTTATCTGAAATAAAGAGCTACACTATACTATTAATTTGTTTTAACTTATTTATTTATTTATTTTTATTTTTATTTATTTTTTTTTGGGGGGGGGGCTTATATAGAAATTAATACTTTTGGGATGGTCAGCTGGCTGAAGTATTTCACTCTTAAAAGCCTAAATAAATGAAATAAATCAATCCTGTTTGGATTAATCTTGATTTTCGTCCCTCACACACAGAGTGACCAAATGTCCCGAAAAATACGGGACAGTCCCGAATCTATTTCCCAAAATCCCAAATCCCGAGTCTAGCACTAAAAAATTACACTAAAGCAAAATCTTGTGTAGCTATTTTCTGATAAACATGAAAAATTGTCTGCGGAGGTTGAGTCGTCCTGCAACCAACCCCCGCCGGCTCATCACTGGCTGCAGCATCTTTTTTCCAAAAAAGCAGCTCTATTTGTTTTGTGAAATAAATGACAAATTTGTCACCACTATCAGATTAATATTTTGATAATATTTCACTATAATATTTTATAATGTTCTATTTTTTCAATATTGCAGCCTGTTTTTTCCCACTTCTCAAGAATTAGTGAAATATAGTTCGAATAATAAATATATTATATATAAAATATACTTTGTGTCCTGTTTTAACAGGGCTGTAAGCACCATAGACAAGTCCCCCGCAATAATTAAATATGGCCATTCTGAGAGAGAGAGATAAAAATTGCATGTGTGAATTATCTGTTCGTCCCTGTTAGTTACTTCAGGAAACACCTCATAGCTGCCGTGTAATGTCTCGAAGCTATTTTATTATAATAAAAGCGAGAGATAGTGATGACAACATTTGTGATTGTTTCTCAGGGCTCTAATATTACTTTTCTTTTTAGGAGCACTGGTAAAAAAAAAAATATATATATATATAGATAAATAAATTATGTGGATCACAGTCAAAAAATTAGGGAGTACCTTCTTTATTCTTTATTTGTGACTACGCTAATTTATGCTGCACTTGGTATATTGTGTTAGTCGATATGTAAATAGCTGTGTTTACATGGACACTACTAATCCGATCGTAATAGGACTAGAAGCACAATCAGAATAAAAAAGTGACATGTAAACACGTCAGTCGGATTGAATTGGCCAGATATGACTAAATTTGATTGGATAGTAAATGGTAGATAATCCTGGAAAACTGGAAAGTACGGCACATGCGCAGTGACACAGAAATAGCATAATGACAAGCGGAAAGAGGTGTTTCTCCTGGTGAATAAAGTGTCATAAATAAGTGTCCTGTCATTATAATTATAATTATATTATATAATATATATTCAACGTCATCAGATGATTAAAAAACTATGTAAGCTCAACGTTGCACCTCATTACATCCATCTGATTCACAGTTTCTTGAGCAACAGGCCATAGACTGTGAGGATAGGGTCTGTCACATCGGACACCACCATAACCAACACTGGAGCTCCTCAAGGCTGTGTCCTCTCTCCCTTTCTTTACACACTCTACACTAATGACTGTATTAGTCCTTCATCCATCACAACATACTACAAATACTCAGACGATACTGCAATCCTGGCTCTCCTCAACTATCACACTAGCATTGCTGCTTACCACGACACGATATCACACTTTACACACTGGTGCACAGACAATTTTCTCCATCTCAATGTTGAGAAAACAAAAGAACTGGTCTTTAATGCACCCAGTCTCAGTCAGATCTCCATTCATGGCAACAGGATAGAACAGGTTGAGAAATTCAAATATCTTGGACTCACCCTGGATAACAAGCTCACTTTTGATTATCACATAAAGGACATCCATAAACGCTCCCAACAGCGTCTGCATATTCTACGAAAACTAAATTCCCTTTACATTGCCCCTCATCTTCTGTTACTACTGTACACAAGTTTTATCCAGCCCATTCTGTTATACTGCTCCACCAGTTTTTACACCATGCTGTCAGTCACCAACAAAAACAAACTGAATAAAATCACACACATAGCTTCAAAAATAATACACTCCCCTACACCCAACATCTCAGAACTCAATGACAGAGCAATAGACCGCCTTGCGCCTTGTACCATCTGCAATTTCAATCCTTAATAGGCTACAAAGATGAATATTCACCTTTTTGTGTTTTTGTTGTTGCTGTTACATGTGTTCATGTATGTATGGATTTGCCAGTTGCGTGTGATGTTTGACAATCTGTGAGAACAAATTTCCCGTTAAGGGACAATAAATTATCTAAATTATCTATCTATCTATAAAACTCCCCTTTCTCTCAGGAACAGGACAACATCCCACCAGTCCTTGTTTAAGACTCTCATCAACAGACGACTAGTTTTGGGTGCGGGAAGGGGCACTTTTACACCTTTTTTTTTTTAAAGTAACGTTAAGCAGCACAACAGTTGATGTGCTGGTTGAAGTAGATAAACATCACACATGCTTTTTAACAGTGTTATTATTAACCAATCATTATTGCTTCATTGTTATTTTATATAATACATTTTAAGTAATTTCAAAGGCTATTGATGGCTATAAATATTACAGTATATTAATACTTCTTTGTAAATTATTATTATTATTATTATTATAAGTAATTTGCAGTTAACATAGCTACAAGAACGATTATTTGTGGTGTTATTGTTAAAACCATGGGTAATTTTCGTAAGGGAACCTAAAAAAAAAAAAAAAAAAAAAAAACTTTCACAGGATTGTACCTGAAGGTGATAAATGGGCCTTGTTTTCACCTAAATTATCAATAATTTATTTTAATATATATAAAAAAATTATAAGGTGTGCATTGTAGCTGACACCTAAATGAACGCATTACAATTGTTTTATGACTACAAGTCTTTCTCCTCAAATGCGATCGAGCTTTAAATTTGCGTTTGAGCCCATGTGAAAAAGGAGCATAATTTACATATGATTTCCATATGGTTTATTTTAATAAATATCAAATATTCAATTCAATCCAATTGTGCATTATACAGACGGTTGGTCTGGGAACGCCCCGTCAGGTGATGAGAATTTAGCCCGTGGGGGAAAACATTGCCTTGGCGCCAATTGAAATACACAGGACAATCATGCCGAAGAGTTGCTGTGTCGTTTTCTGTACCTCCAATAAACTAACAAATTATGAATTGAAGTTCTACATCCTTCCTAATAAACATACAGAGCCGGGAAGGATGACAAAATGGCTACAAGCAATACATTGTGAGGATGATCAAGGGAAGTTGTGGAATCCCAAGACTAAGCATGTGTATGTGTGCAGTATTTTTGTGCAGTATTTTTGAATTAATAAATCTACATTAGGGCTGTAAAATTAATCATATATCGATATGGACTAGTGTATATGAATATTAAAGTTAAAAGATACTACAATTGTTCTACGTGTCTCTGGGAATGAGTGCTCAATATGTGCATTTTTGTTATTCAAATACACACGATGTTCGCAGTGTTTTCCCCCACGCCGACTCCGCCCTCGCCACTCCCCCAACTTTTACTGGATACCGACTGTATGTACATATCTGACACCTAGATGAACAAGCACAGTTGTTTTTTATGACGGTAAGTAATTTCCTCAAATCCTACTGATGTTAGAAAAGTGTATAACAATATCACATGTAACTTTAGAGATGGTCCCTTAATTTGAGACTCTTGAACGTCCAATGCCATTTTTTTTTTTACTTTCTTTAGTTTTCTTATCTCTACGCCGAGTTGCTGATGTCCTTTACCCGGGCATATATGTCCATCCAACAATTATGAACATTCAGCCGCAAACAGGTGCGAGTGCGGATGGGAGAATGGCCCATGCTTTTTTTTTTTTGGAGCACCTGGGATGGTGCCCCCTTCTGGGAGTGTGTACAGAGACTGTGTACTCTGTGTATAGGGAGTGGCGGTACTTATTATTATTATTGAAATTACAGAAAATGTTCAGTTGCAAAAATCCTTTTGAATGCAGATCCATACTGTGTGAGATGAGAATAAAATCAATTGTAGTGAAATCAAATAATCATTGTTTTATGTTATTGCACTTTATAATTAAAATATATTGCATATAAAATATAAATATAAAGATATATAATGCGTTACATCGATCACATGACCTGGGCCCTCATGAACAGGAGACACATGTGCTGAACACATCTAAAGTAAACTCATCCCAGAACAAAACCTGCTCCAGAGCCAGTAATGTTCAGAGAATGGGTTGCTATCGCTACATACTCTGAACATTATTTCAGTTTTAGGATCCAAACATTGAATTATCGGTTTACGTATTCATAATCTAACCATGTCACATGATCTGATTTCTGGAATACAGCATAGTTCACTTTATAATACATTTAACTTAAACAGAGCTTTTCAATAGACTTCTGAGTGTGACAGCAGTATATGAACAATTCTAAACGTGCATTAAATAATAAAACAGTATTTATTCCACATGACCCTGAGATAACAGCTTAATGACTGATTTTTATGAAATTCAAGGTGCATATTCAAACTCCAGACACTATGTCAGAGTTTTTAAACTAAATTGTTTGGACAGATGGTTCACACCACACACATATTTTATCTTATAGATCATATACAGATGTCTTTACCTGTGAGAAGTGCACAGAGAATGATCCGTCCCAGCAGACACATGTGACGCTTATCAGCCATTTTCGGTTTCTGTCAGTCTTTCTCTTCACTCTATAATTAAAGCTCTTCTTTTTAACACCATCAGCTCATCCTGTGGGTGTTAACTTCCTCTGATCACCAACTTACCATTGAGCTGCATTTCACCCACACTATACTGTATATACATATATATTGTACAGAATGTGTTTTTTTCTATCTTATAAAGTGACCTCTGAAACTCAACACTGCTATTTTCAAAAGTGCACTGAAGTAAATTGATACAAACACACTGTAAACACAATGCATTTCGAAACACCTGACTATAGAATGAGAACTCGTTAGTTTTCGCTCACTTGATAGACACACAGTGAACAGTGCGGTCATCTCTGAAGCCAGTTTAGACTGATGGCTGTGAATTTTCACACATTCTGATGACATTTCCTCTTTTTTCCTTTAAGTGATTTTCCTTTAATATACTGTGCCATTTTGCAAAAGCTGCTACAAACCATTTTCAAATGACTGTCAGGCTATGTTTACATGACAACAATGTACACAAACGTTCTTTCATTGTTTTTAAGCATTTTCATGTATACACAACAGATATCTGCAAAAAGGCCAAAAACGCTGTTTTACATAAATCAGGCCAGTAGTTGGCGCTGTCCTCTTGTTAATAAACAGCATCTGTAGGGAAGTGAAGATTATATGTTGGTTGTAATATTGGTGAAGTAAATCCACACTTTGCTGAAGAAGTGTTAGCAAACTCTTGAGCAGCAACAACAGTTTTACTAACAGCCTGCCAGAAACAGCATTATTACAGACAAATTTTTTCACCAGAACTGTAGAACACATATCATCCACTGCACATACCTATTAAACATTTATATTTACTGTTAATCTAATATATTTACTCTGTTGTCCTGTTTAAAGCAGAAAATTAACATGCAGACTAAACTGGTGTTGAATATCTTAGAGCAGTTTAAGTTCACTTTATAAAAACCTTAAAGGGGTCATCGGATGTGACATGCACTTGTTTGAACATGAATGTGCTGGCAGTGTGTGTACACAAGCACCCTTAAGTTGTACGTTTGAAGGAGTATTTTTGTTCCAAAAATACTCGTTCCGGTTTGTCACAAGTTTCGGAAAGTTTTTTTCGAGTATGGTTCTGTGTGACGTTAGATGGAGCGGAATTTCCTTATATGGGTCCTGAGGCACTTCTGCCGGAAGAGCGCTCGCTCCCGTATAGCAGAGCAGAGACATTCACTGATCAGAGCGAGAGCGTCGCAAAATGTCACAAAAGAAGTGTGTTTTTGGTTGCCAGGGCAAGACAACCCTGCACACATTATAAAAAAAAAAAAAAAAACATCAAGGACCAGTGGATGGAGTTTATTTTTACAGAGCATCAACGGAGTTGTGCAAGTGTTTTGGTTTGTTCCCTGCATTTCGAAGATGCTTGTTTTACAAACAAGGCCCAGTTTGACGCCGGATTTGCATATCTTTTATTTCTTAAGGATAATGCAGTCCTAACGAAAAAGGGTCACGATCGTGTGTTGGAACCGCAGGTGGTGAGAAAAACTGCTTCAAATATCTCTTTGTTGTTAACTTAGCTATCGGCGCGTAAGCACATCAAGTAAACCTTGTACACCTTTAAAGAAAAAAAAAGACGACATAAAGTGGAACTTTGCAAAACTGCTAAGTGTAACGGAGGCCAGCGAGTAGTGCTGTGCAGGTAAACCTCCCCGATCTCAAGAGACGCACTAGCAACAGACACTAGTGGCTGTAGCCATTTAGCCTCCTTGTTAGAGGAGACCCGGGTTCGAGCCCCGCTCAGAGCGAGTGCTCGGAGCATCAGAAAGGACCCGGGAGAGAGGGGTTACATAAGCAAATATATACAGTTTCAATACATACCACATAGAGACGTTGTTGTAGTCGTTGCTGCTGCTGCTCTCGTTCAGTTTCAGCCTCGGGATCTGATTCTGGATCATAAATAAACGGCTGATCCTGACTGTTAGACATGGTTTGTTTTGGATGATGTTTTTTTTTTTTTCCTCATGGTAAAGTCACAGCTTTCAGCGCTCTCAATGCAAAAGCCTACTCGCGCTCGTGATTCTTTAGCTCCGCCCACACGTCACGCCTCCAGCAGCTCGTGTTTTTCCGAAAAAAATCGGCACAGACTATTTTTCTCTTATAAATATAATAAAACTAAAGACTTTTTGGAGATATGAAGGATGCAGTACTACTCTATAGGTACTCAAGATTAACAGGAGATTGAGTGAAAATTAGCATTTCACCCCCCCTTTAACAGCTATTATTATATTATTATAATATATTATTATTATATTATTATAGGTCACACTTGTAGCAAAATTTGTTTGTTCTGTTTCTTGATTCAGGGTTATTATCATCTGAGGTCCTCTGAGGTTCAGCATCATCTCTTCTCAGGTGTTCTGGATCCAGACTGGATCTTCTGTAAATCCTAATGTAAATCCCGTGGCAAAAGAGAAAAACAAATAGAGACATAATTAGCATAGCTGCTGTTCCAACAGAGTAAAATTAATTAGTTTAACCCAAGCGGAAGAATAAGAATGAACATTTGATCAGATGCAACTACACTCACAATTTAAGAGATACATTATTCTTATGCTTGGTGAAAGAGATGCATTTTTAATCTAGATTTAAACAGAGAGTGTGACTGAACCCCGAACATTATCAGGAAGGCTATTCCAGAGTTTGGGAGCCAAATGTGAGAAAGCTCTACCTCCTTTAGAGGACTTCGCTATCCTAGGAACTACCAAAAGTCCAGCGTTTTGTGACCTTAGGGAGCGTGATGGGTTGTAGCGTGGTAGAAGGCTAGTAAGGTAAGCAGGAGCTAAACCATTTAGGGCCTTATAGGTAAGTAATGATAATTTGTAACTGATACGGAACTTAATAGGTAGCCAGTGCAGAGACTGTAAAATTGGGGTAATATGATCATATTTTCTTGACCTGGTAAGGACTCTATAGCTGCTGCATTTTGGACTACCTGTAGCTTGTTTATTGACGAAGCAGGACAACCACCTAGAAGTGCATTACAATAGTCCAGTCTAGAGGTTATTAACAGATCCTTGTGGCACTCCATATTTTACTGATGATAAATGAGATGACTCACCATTTATATGAACAAAATGGTAGTGATCGGGCAAGTTGAATCTTAACTATCTTAGAGCCTGCCCTTGAATACCTGTATAGTTTTGTAATCGATCTATGAGTATGTCATGATCTATGGTGTCGAACGCAGCACTAAGATCAAGTAAGACTAGAAATGAGATGCAGCCTTGATCTGACGCAAGGAGCAGGTCATTTGTAATTTTAACAAGTGCAGTTTCTGTGCTATGGTGGGGCCTGAAACCTGAAATTCTTCATACAGATCATTTTTATGCAGGAAGGTGCTCAATTGAGCAGACACAACTTTTTCTAAAATTTTTGACATAAATGGAAGATTTGAAATAGGCCTATAATTTGCCAGTACACTAGGATCTAGTTTTGGTTTCTTAATAAGAGGCTTGATAACCGCCAGCTTGAATGGTTTTGGGACGTGACCTAATGATAACGACAAGTTTATGATATTGAGAAGCGGTTCTTCGGCTACAGGTAACAACTCTTTCAGATATAGTGATAAGTTTAGTTAGTTCTTCCTGTCCTATAGTTGTAAAGCACTGCAGTTTATCTTTGGGTGCCATGGATGAAACTGAAGTGTTAGACGCTGTATAATCTACATTTGCTATTGTATTTCTAATGATATCTGTTTTATCAGTGAAGAAATTCATAAAGTCATTACTATTAAACTTTGATGGAATATTTGAATCAGGTGGCGTCTGGTAATTTGTTAATTTAGCCACTGTGCTAAATAAAAACCTTGGATTGTTTTGGTTTTGTGTATATGCTCTGCCCTAGTAGTTTTTAGAGCCTGTCTATAGCTGGACATACTGTTTTTCCATCCAATTCTAAAAACTTCCAATTTAGTTTTTCTTTCTTGAGAGAGTGAGTATTACTGTTATACCATGGCACAGTACGTTTTTCTCTAACCCTTTTCAATTTGATGGGGCAATATCTTCTAATGTATTAGAGAAAAAATAATGCCCATGTTGTCAGTCATTTCATCTAGTTCATGTATATTTTTGGGCAGGTTATTTGCAAATTTGTCTTTGGTGACTGGAACAATAGTGAATATTAAAATCTCCAATGATTAGCGCCTTATCAACTGTAACTAGAAGGTCTGAGAGGAAATCTGCAAATTATTTTAGGAATTCTGTATATGGCCCTCGTGGTCTATACACCGTAGCCAGAGCAAGAGATACATTAGATTTCTTTTGCATATCTGACAGTGTAACATTAAGCAGAAGTATTTTGAATGAGTTAAATCTGTATCCTGTTTTATGGGTAACATTGAGAATATCACTATATATTGTTGCAACACCTCCGCCACGACCAGTCTGACGGGTCTCATGCTTATAGCAATAGTTTGATGGAGTAGATTAATTTAGACCAATATAATTTAAATGATTATCAAAAAACGATTTCTGTAAGTGAGCAGATTGTGTCTGTGAGTGTCAATAGTTTTTCACTGTAAATCATTTGCAACATAACTGATGATCGGGGTCAAGTGTCTACACCTCGCGGTTTGGGTCCTTCTGCTGCTGAGGCACAATGGAAACTCAGCTTGTGGGGTTTCGCAGGTTGAGCTTGCAGAAAAAAGTGACAAACGTGATACGAGCAAATGCATAAGAAAAAATTCACAATGCTCACATTTGGCACCCTCAAGCACCAAACATGCATGCTCCTCCCCCAGGCACATCTCCTCAGGTGTCAGAAACCAAGGATACAGAGGCACGCACTTCTTGAAACGCTCACCTGGGTAGACAGACATAGTAACACACTGCTCGCGACAGACGGCTCCTGGAGAGCAAAGAAGATATTTCCAGTTGTTTCACACATGCTTCAGACACAGATCATGCAGGCTGCAATCCCCAATATGCATGGATATACAGAGAAGGGGAACCATTGTAAGGAAAACAATGAACCATTAAGTGGTGATATTCCCTTTATGTCTGTGTATTTTGTGATCATAATAAAGGAAATATCATATTAATGCAGCTTATTTTTAGAGAGGTTGCTCAATTCCCTCAATTTTAATAACTGAATTGATCAGTTTGAAGTTTTGGTTTTTGAGGTCTTGTTTAGGAGTGAGGTGTTGTTTCACACATGCTTCAGACCAGTGTTGTGCTAGTTACTAATAAATAGTAACTAGTTACAGTTAATAGTTACTTCATTCAAAAAGTAACTCAGTTATGTTGTTGATTACACCAAAAAGTAATGCATTACAGTTAAAAGTAACTTTTTTAAAGAATGTTCATTAATGTTCCCATTAATGCCCTTTTATGCGTTATGGTCTATACAAACACAAAACTGACTTAAACAGAAAGTAATTTTTAAACTATTTTATTTAAGTCAGACCAGCACAAACTGAATACTGTATATCACAATGATTTCTGAAATAAATAACAAAACAAGCTGAATAATATATTCAGAATCAAAAACTATATATATATATATATATATATATATATATATATATATATATATATATATATATATATATATATATATATATATATATATATATATATATATGTAAATGCTGTTAAAAAAAATTAAATCTATGTTATCATGCTAATGAGCTGCCTGAATGTGATGGGACGTTGGAGCTTAGCTTAAAATCACAAGACTAAGTCTTCATGTTAACAAAGAATAGTACACAAGCATCTCCAAAACTATCAAAGGTTATTTAAAAATAAATTAATTCATGAATTATTTTATGACACACCTTTTTACTGTCTTATTTATTTAGCCTATGAATAACTTCGAGAATAACTTTATTTTTATCATTATTATATATTATTATACAGGTTATGCATACAAAGCTTTTATCCGAAACGACTTACAAAAGAGGAAAAAAAAAACTCCAGAGTCAGTCACAATGCCCAGTTTATTATACAATAATAATCAAGTGTTAAGATTATCACAAACTGAACAAGATTTGGATGCACATCTTTCTAAATTGTTGTATTCCACCTCGTACTACACTTGATAGAGAATCACTTTACTGTAGCCCTGTTCCACATAATAATATTCAATAAAACTGTATGTTAACACGTATCCGTGAGTATGGTTTACAAATCCGAGGGAACGGATTGCGAAAGCGTGCACACGGATTATGAATTCGTGGGTAAGGTTTACAAAATCTGAGCACACAGATTGGAAATTCGTGATCACAGTTTGTTAATCCGTGGTCACTATTTGTTAAGACGAGGGAACAGTTTATAAATTTGTGAGTACGTTTTATAAACTGAGGGGATGGGTTGCAAAACCGTCGCCATGGATTTTTTTTTTCTCCTACAGGTGACGTGCGGGGCTCCGTTAGTACAGTTTACAAATCCGAGGGTACAGTTTACAAAATCTGAGCTCATGGTTTGGAAATTTGTGGGATAGGAAATGACATTCGAGCCAGAAAGACACAGCTTACATTTGACTAAAAGGTTTTTGTCTTTATGCCCAACTAAAGTGAAATAATGATCATATTTCCAATTTGAGAAACTCATCTTGCTCTCGCCTTGACTCATCATGACTGCCCCACATACTTGAATAAACGGAAACATGCCCACAGTGATTCTTCGTGTTTACAGTGGTTGGCATACACCAATCCTACTATGCGTCGCTGTTGTAAACAGGCTAGGCTATAGGCTACACTTCAGCTAAAATGTATTAATTTAACAAAGTAACGGACAATGCAACATATGGTAACGGTAACGGAGTTAATTTATTTAAAAAGTAATGCGTTACAGTATTAGTTACTGTCAAATGTAACTGCCCAACAATGCCTCAGACACAGATCATATTTACAGTTTTAAATATATTAAGGCACTTAATATATAAGTGATTTATAATGTTTGTCGGACTGTTTAATGAATGAAATATTGCCGCGGGTGCGGGTATTGATTGCAAATGGTCAAACTTGCATTTTGTTCACATACCGTGGTTTTATTGTTTTGAGAGGTGATCTAAATATTTGCAGTTGTGAAACAGATGGAAAACTGATAGGCTTGTGCTGCAGTTCAATGGATGTTTTGCCCTCCAGGTCTTTGAGTAAGACACGTGACTGAAAGCTATAGGTAGATGGGGATCAGCTGATGAGAGATTGATGCAACGTGACCTGCCAGAACTAAACCTACACTTGATTTTAGCAATAGACCTTACAAGAAATTGAAATTATGTTATTGAAGGATAAAGTTAGTTGTTACAGGTTTGTTCCTATATGAGTATGCTCTTTTCTAAAATAACTTACTTTATCTTGTTTTGTTGTTGTGTAATATAGTATATGGAAATAAAAAAAGAAAAAGGAAAAAAAAAAAAAAACTACAACTCTGATTGTTTGTATTGTTTTTAAGAAATGTACTTATACAATTATTTATCTGCTTACATTACCATGCAATTTTTAAAACAACAACTTTTCTGACAAACAAACAAGCTTAGGGGTGAGCTGGACCGCAGACAGAAGGCAAAAGGGCCAACAAGTGTTAAGCATCTCTCGGGGAACTCCTTCAAGACTGTTGGAAGACCATTTCAGGTGACTACCTCTTGAAGCTCATCAAGAGAATGACAAGAGTGTGCAAAGCAGTAATCAAAGCAAAAGGTGGCTACTTCGAAGAACCTACAATATGACATATTTTCAGTTGTTTAACACTTTTTTGTTATGTATATGTAGCAGGGCGAAGTGTTACCCGTGTTGATTATTGGCCAGTGTCATGTGAAAACGTTCAGCAGTCTGCTGTCACGATATAAAAAGAGGAAGTTTTTGTCACTTGGGATGCGTTGTCACCCATACCGCCCTTTTACGGAAGTTGGCATTTATGAATGGGAGTGTATCTGGAGTGCCGCCTCTGTGTTCTGCTGCTGTGTGTAGGCTGCCCCTGGCTTTGAGCTCGTCAATGAACAAACCACTGCATGTTATTGTCAGCGACTGTGCATAGTACCGTGTTATGAACATCTTCCGGTATGTATGAGAGCCATGCGTATGGTTTGCCTTTTTTTCTCTTTGTTGTATTATTAGTAATTGTTCTGTCTCATGTTCGATAGATTGAGTGACAGGATCAAGGGTTTCACCTCTATATTATGAGACGGGATGCGCGTCTGTTGATGTAACGCACTGCTAACATAGTTTTGATGCCTTCAGTGTGAATCTACAATTTTCATAGTCATGAAAATAAAGAAAACTCTTTGAATGAGAAGGTGTGTCCAAACTTTTGGTCTGTACTGTGTGTGTGTGTATATATATATATATATATATAATATTGAACTCAATAAAAATGTATAGGATGAGCAGTTACATCAATCAATGTTACATCCATCAATAGAGCTGAAGATACCACATCTGAACACAATCATAGCTGTAGATTTAGATCTGATACAGACATGAATCTACTTACATTCTGAAAACCTGAAATGTTTCATGATGACCTGTTACTCAGAATAAAACTACACATTTCACAAATCTACACTAGATTAATAGATGTGCTACAATGTTTGTTTACTTCATTGACTTTTGTTAATACTTTTACCAATTATGGATATTATTCATGCCTTTTACTAAAAAGTCAGAGCTCTGATATGAGATCAAACCATCGGATAAACCAACAACCAGAAACCAGCATAAGAAAATATAAATAAACCAAGATTGGAAAAACAGGTGTATTTTTTTTTTCACTTTGCCATTAAATCTGAACAAACATGGATTATAAACTACTAGATTGAATTAAAGGTTTATGATTCTGATTTGTTGTGTTTTGCTGACTAAGTTTTGTATCTTTTAAAGTTTTATGTGCCTGTAGAAGCTTGCGTTCTGCAAGTGAACGTTGTTTGATTGTGCCATCCCAAAGAAGCACAAAATAAGGTCTTCTAAATTAACAGTTCTAAAATGAAAAATAGCTTTCTAATGTGTTGGTATTCTATCACACATATTTCCTATTCACTATTCTATCTGTTTTCTTTTTATTTATTATTTTATTATATAAAAAATAACCTTGCTACATGTACTGCGTTAAGCTAACTGAGACTTGTAATAGCACTTGTATGTCATTGCTCTTTTGTTGATTTTGATTGCTTCAATTGTCTTCATTTGTAAGCAGGGACGTGCACAGACATTTTGAGGGGCAGGGGCTCAAGTGAAATAAAGGGCACTTCTCATAATTACGTATTTTTTTTTATTTTTTTTTAAACAAAAAAAGTATATATATTAACGCAACACTGACTTCCTTTTAAAAAAAAAATAATTAAAAAAGTTAATTAATTTTATCTTCCTCAAACTCTAATTTTCAAAAGATGTCTACAAAATAATCAGTTCACACAGAAACCATGTTCTCCTTAGCAGTTACTCAGATTTACTACATTTTTTAGAGTGTAGCCTATCCTCCATCTGTTTGCATCTCTAGATTTCATCTAGATTCACCAATTTAGATTTCTAAATTTCAGGGGGAAAGACTCTTGATGTAAGTCATTAACTAACTGGGGACGTTCTTATTTTATTAACTTATTTTATTACATGGCTTGGTTGATCTCCAATGTAGAATGCGGTCTGTTATTTCTTGATAACAGACCGCTGTGCGGAGTATAACAGACCGTTGCCATGAAAAACAGAGCGTTGCTATGGACTCACAGGATTCTAACCGTAGAGACGGAGAGAAGGGTCTGGCTGCAGACTTGCACTTGCACTCTCAGACTTGCATTCTCAGACTTGCGCTCTCAGATACTTGTGCTTCCGCTAGCGACGTCACTTGCAGTCTTTGTTTTTTTGTTTTTTTTTTTTTTCTATTTATTGATAAATTTTTGTTTTAATCTTTCAATATTTTACAACAGTACCCAGGTGGCGAAGACAAAAAAAAAAAAAGAAACTAAATTACAATGTCACTTGCAATCACTACTTGCACTCTCCGCTACCTGTGACATCACTTGCAATCAACACAAATCGTGCATGTTGCCAATAGAGACAAGACGCTGTGATGGTGATTAAACAATTAAAACTAAATTAGTAGGCCTACTACTATAATGTACAGGGTACTGCAAGAAAAAGACAAGTTGGTGGTCAATGAGCGCTTCAGAACTCCTGACCTGATATTTAGATATACTATTCTTCAATAAATATATTTGTTTGACAGGGAAGCTGTGCGCAAACAGGAATATATATTATTTAAAAAAAAAAAAAAAAAAAAAAAAAAAAGCACCCCAGAAAAAAGGGCACTTTCTCTCCAGGAATAAAAAGGGCAGGTGCTCAAGCCCCCTTTGATGTCTATGTGTGCACGTGCCTGTTTGTAAGTCACTATGGATAAAAACGTCTGCTGAAAGACTAAATGTAAAAGTTGCTTACCTTTTATTCAGCACAAACATTATTTTTCCTGTTATTGATTAACTTACATATTTTGAGCTGGATATCACAAAGAGATATCACTCACTCGATGGCGCCGCAGATGGCTGCTTCAGTGATTGGCTCTCCAGTGTTTGTGCTGTTTTTGTTCGTTTTTCCTGTTTTTTGTTTAACAAACACGATCAGTTTCACCAGGGATGAACTGCTGAACATTCGGCAGAACACACCACAAGATCTTTTACCGGATTTTAATTATTCAGACGTTTTACTGAACGTTGTTATCGGAGGAGCGGTGGCGCTGATCAAACGCTTCAGGACGCGCAGACGGGGGAAGCGAGCGGGAGCGCTCGTCAGACTCAGGAAGCGCGGATTTCGAATGCCGTTGCCTAGCATCCATCTCGCAAATCTCCGCTCTCTACCCAACAAAACAGACGAACTCCTTCTGCTCTCTCGGACAAATAAGGATTTCTCTCACTCTGCTGCTCTGTGTTTCACGGAAACCTGGCTGAATGACGCCATACCGGACAGCGCGCTCCATCTGCCGGGCTTTCAGCTGTTCAGAGCGGATCGCGAATCAGAATCAACTGGGAAATCGCGCGGTGGCGGGACATGCTTTTACATCAATAAACGGTGGTGTACAGATGTAACTGTGTTAAAGAAGATGTGCTGTCCTGATCTAGAAATGCAGTTTGTCAACTGCAAGCCGTTCTATTCGCCGCGGGAGTTTCATTCGTTCATTCTGGTCAGTGTTTACATCCATCCGCAAGCGCATGTGGGCTCAGCTTTACAGAAACTCGCTGATCAGATCACAGACACAGAACAACAACACCCGGACTCTGCTTTAATCATTCTTGGGGACTTTAATAAAGCCAATCTCTCCCGTGAACTGCCAAAATACAGACAGCATGTTACATGCTATCCTATGACATCCTATATTAGTTTCTGTGAGGATGTATGTATTCCTACCAGGACTTATTTAACATTCAACAATGATAAGCCATGGTTTACAGTAAAACTCAGACATCTTCGTCAGGCCAAAGAGGATGCCTACAGAAATGGGGACAGGGTCTTGTACAATCAGGCCAGGAACACACTGAACAAAGAGATCAGAGCGGCTAAAGAGATCAGAGCGGCTAAAAAGACCTACGCTAAAAAGTTGGAAGACCAGTTTACTTCCAACGACTCAACTTCAGTGTGGAGAGGTCTAAGAGCCATCACGAACTACAAGACACCATCCCCTAGCACTGAGGCTAATCAACGACTTGCTAACGACCTGAATGAGTTTTATTGCAGATTTGAAACCCCCAACACCCATTCTGACCATCTCCCTACACAACCATTAACACATCCTGCAATCCCACCCTCCACACCTCCTGTTCTTCAAATCTGTGAAGATGATGTGCGCCAGGTCTTCAAGAAGAACAAAAGAAGAAAAGCACCAGGCCCAGATGGCGTTACACCAGCCTGTCTGAAAATCTGTGCTGACCAGCTGGCCCCCATCTTTTCACAGATCTTCAACAGATCCCTGGAGTTGTGTGAAGTGCCTTCCTGCTTTAAACGCTCCACCATCATCCACATTCCAAAGAAACCCAAGATAACAGGACTTAACGACTACAGACCTGTGGCTCTAACATCAGTCGTCATGAAGTCCTTTGAAAAACTGGTTCTGGCTTATCTGAAGGACATCACTGGACCCTTATTGGACCCCCTGCAGTTTGCATACCGAGCAAACAGGTCCGTGGATGATGCAATCAACATGGGATTGCACTTCATCCTGCAACATCTGGACAAAACAGGGACTTATGTGAGGATCCTGTTTGTGGACTTTAGTTCGGCATTCAACACCATCATCCCAACAGCCCTTCAGACCAAACTGACCCAGCTCTCTGTTCCTAGCTCTATCTGTCAATGGATCACCAGCTTTCTGACAGATAGGCAACAGTTAGTGAGACTGGGGAAATTCACATCAAACAGCTGCTCCACCAACACTGGTGCCCCTCAGGGATGTGTTCTCTCCCCTCTGCTCTTCTCCCTGTACACCAACGACTGCACCTCTAAAGACCCCTCTGTCAAGCTCCTGAAGTTTGCAGACGACACTACAGTCATCGGCCTCATCCAGGACGGTGATGAGTCTGCTTACAGACAAGAGGTTGAGCAGCTGGCTGTCTGGTGCAGTCTTAACAACCTGGAGCTGAACACGCTCAAAGCAGTGGAGATGATCGTGGACTTTAGGAGAAACCCACCTGCACTTTCCCCACTCACCGTCATGAACAGCACTGTGACTGCAGTGGAGTCATTCAGATTCCTGGGAACCACCATTTCTCAGGACCTGAAGTGGGGCAATCACATTGACTCCATTGTTAAAAAGGCCCAGCAAAGGTTGTATTTCCTTCGCCAGCTGAGGAAGTTTAACTTGCCACAGGAGCTGCTGAAACAGTTCTACTCAGCCGTCATTGAGTCTGTCCTCTGTTCTTCAATAACTGTCTGGTTTGGTTCAGCAACAAAATCAGACATCAGAAGACTACAGAGAACTGTTCGGACTGCTGAAAGGATTATTGGTGCTCCCCTGCCCACCCTTCAAGAACTGTATACATCCAGAGTGAGGAAAAGGGCTCAGAAAATCACTCTGGATCCCTCACATCCAAGTCACCCCATCTTTGAACTTTTGCCATCTGGCCGGCGCCTCAGGGCCGCAAACACCAGAACAGCAAGGCACAAGAACAGTTTCTTCCCCCAGGCTATCTACCTCATGAACAGTTAAATGTTCTCTACTTATGCTTATAAACGTGCAATATCCTTATATTTATTTGTTAACCCTCCATCCTAGAACATTCCTGCATCTCACTCAATCCTATTCCATTATCATTTATAGCACAATTGTTTATACATGTATTTATTTGCTAATGTGTAAATCCCCTTTCCTTTCCTTTTTTTTTTTTTTTTTGTCTCTGTGTTGTTGTCTCTGTGTACTGGAAGCTTATGTCACTAAAACAAATTCCTTGTATGCGTAAGCATACTTGGCAATAAAGCTCTTTCTGATTCTGATTCTGATTCTGAGATAAAAGAGAGACTGGAATATGGAAACTTGACCATTTAACTGGAAGCTTAGAACTGAACAGCTGAAGATGAAGGTCAGAGTGTCCATTTTCACAATCATTAGTGTGTGTGCAGGTCTACCAGCTCTTCTTTGGTCTGTCAGAGATGCCATTCATCACTGAAAGAATGGCCACCGTATTTCAGTCTTCATCATCATCCTACTCCTCACTGACTTTGTTGAGCTTCTCTTGAATCCCTACATACTGTTAAAATATCTCTTAGATGAGATCCCCTCCTGTAAGGACTGGAAAAGTACAGATTTGTGGACCAATACTACAGTCAAAAAATATATATAAAAGACTATTTTACCTTTTATAAGGCTCTTTTATTTTATTGTATACCAGCCATTCAATAACATTGTTTTCTGTTATACATGGGAATCTAAAATACACATCTAACAAGTGATTTTCTCTGTATGTCAGTTTTTTTGTGATCATATTAAAGTAAATATCATATCAATGCAGGTTAGTTTTAGAGGTGAGAGGTTGCTCAATTCCTTAAATTTTAATAACTGAATTGATCAGTTTGAAGATGATGGCTCACAAGATGAAATACTGTTTAGAAGTTGTGAAGGGTGACAGTTTCACTGATAGTCAGCTCATTTAGTTATTATGCAAACTAAGCACACATTTAGGCTACATAACTTTTGCATAAATGCCAAAACACGCACATGCAAAATGAAAAAAAAAAAAAAAATGGTATGAACAAGTAATGACTTGTACTTTATCTTTCTTTGAATTTGTACAATGCAAATAATTAAGATTACAATCTGTAGAAAACAGTGAGTTTGAACATCCAGCTGTGAATATTTAATGGTCACTGGAGCAAAAGCATGTCCTAAAATATACCGTTTGTTTCTGTCATTGTCAGAAGTCCTAAGAGTCCTTGGTTTATGTCACCCTGCTTTTTTGTGTTCCCTGGTGTTTGTCGTGTTTTTTGTTTTGGACTGCTTTTCTGGATTTGACCAGTCCAACGCCACTGCACAAGATGGCCGCCGGCCCCGCGCCACTGCACAACATGGCCAACCTTTAGTCACTCCACAAGATGTCAGCCACCGTTGACTCTCCAGAGGTGAGTCAGGTCCCCGTGGACTCTCTAGAGTCGAGTCAGGAGTCTAGAGTCGTGTCAGGTCCCCGTGGACTCTCCAAAGTCATGTCAGGGCCCCATGGACTCTCCAGAGTCGCGTCAGGTCCCTGTGGACACTCCAGAGTCGCGTCAGGTCCCCGTGGACTCTCCAGAGTCGCGTCAGGTCCCCGTGGACTCTCCAGAGTCGAGTCAGATCACCATTGACATTCTAGAGTCAGGTCAAGTCACCATTGACCATCCAGAGTCAGGTCAAGTCACCATTGTCCGTCCAGAATCAGGTCAAGTCAATGTAACAATGTTCTTTGGTGGGAAGAAAGAGGCGGGAACCGGCAGACAATCACAATGACTTTAATAATAAAATAAAGACAAAACAGCGCATCAGCCCCTTGCCTAGAACAGTGTCAGGTACTGGAAGGTATATACCCTGGTGGACACCGTTGAATGACATCACAGTAAAGAATCATTATCCTTTGCCGTTGATGTCATCGGCCTTCGAGTTCCTTCAGGGGGCAACAATCTTTACGAAGTTGGACCTTCGCAGTGCTTATCACTTGGTTCGGATTAGGGAGGGGGACGAATGGAAGACCGCCTTTAACACCCATACAGGGCATTTTGAGTATTTAGTTATGCCGTTTGAGCTTTCCAACTCCCCTGCATTCTTTCAGGCACTCGTCAACGACGTGCTCCGAGACATGGTTGATTGGTTTGTTTTTATTTATATCGACGACATCCTGATTTTTTCCCAGAATGAGCGTGATCATGTCCAGCACATCAGTCGAGTGCTCCAGCGGCTGCTGGAGAATCCTTTATTCGTTAAGTTGGAGAAGTGGAAGTTTCACGCACAGACGGTTCCGTTCCTGGGTTTTATTCTCTCGCCTGAAGGTATCCGAATGGATCTCGCCAAAGTAAAGGCAGTTGCTGATTAGTCATAGAGCAGTCCAGCACATTCTGGGGTTTGACAATTTTTACAGGCGGTTCATTCGGAACTTTAGCCAATTTAGTCAATTTATTTTGGCCCCCATTTTAATGACCCCTTACCCCTCTCATCAGTTCATTGTGGAGGTGGATGTGTCGGAGGTGGGGGTTGGGGCAGTTTTGTCTCAAAGATCATCTTCGGATGAGAAAATACATCCCTGCGCCTACTTTTCTCATCATTTAACCCCCGCGGAATGGAAATATGACATTGGGAATAGGGAGTTACTAGCTGTCAAGCTGGCCCTGGAGGAGTGGCGTCACTGGTTAGAGGTAGCGCGATTTCCGTTTATCGTTTGGACTGATCATAAGAATCTTGAGTATATTTGCACCGCCAAGAGAATAAATTCTAGGCAGGCTCGCTGGGCATTATTTTTTGGGCGTTTCAGGTTTACCATTTCTTATCGCCCGGGCTCTAAGAATGGTAAACCTGACGCTCTGTCGCTGGTTTTTGAGGCTGAGGCTAGTCCCACCCAAAATGGCTAGTGGCCATTTTGCATCCCGAACGGGTTGTGGCTGCGGTAACCTGGGGGTTGGAGTCCAAAGTCCGCACGGCACTACGCGATGCTTCTGTTCCCACTGGATGCCCAGAGCCTTCAGTGGGGCCACTCTTCTAGTCTATCTTGCCACCCTGGAGCGACTCATACTTAATTAATCAAGGATAGGTTAGGTTAATCAAGTAGCGGTTTTGGTGGCTGTCCTTGGCGCAAGATGCTCGATGGTTTGCGTCGGCCTGTCCGATTTGTGCTAAGGGTAAAGGATCCAATCGACCCCAGCAGGGCTACTTCAGCCGTTGTCGTTCCCTTCGCGGCCCTGGTCACACATAGCGATGGACTTTGTGACTGACTTGCCTCCATCTAGTGGCAAGACGGTAGTTCTCACTGTGGTGGACAGGTTCTCAAAGGAGGTCCATTTTATTCCCCTCCCCAAATTGCCATCAGCGAGGGAGACAGTGACTACGGTCTTAGATCACGTTTTCCATATTCATGGCCTCCCGTTGAACATGATTTCTGACAGAGGTCCCCAGTTTGTGTCTAGGTTTTGGACAGAGTTCTGTCAACAGCTGGGGGCGACTGCAAGCCTATCTTCCGGTTTTCACCCACAGACTAATGTCAGGCCAAGTGTACAAACCAAGATTTGGAGAGAGTTCTGCGCTGTGCGGCGTCTGCTGAACCTTCATCTTGGAGTTCCAGGTTGACCATGGTAGAGTATGCGCATAACTCCCTCCCGTCTCATCTACGGGTTTTTCTCCCTTCCAGTGCTGTTTAGGCTACCAGCCACCTTTATTCCCCTCTCAAGAATCCGATGCCGTTGTTCCCTCCGCTCATGCGTTTATTCAGAGATGCCTCCGTACTTGGAGGATCGCCAGAGAAGCCCTCACTCGGACTGGTGAGAGGAACAAGGCATCGGTGGACCGTCACCATACTAAGCCTTGACTTTACATGTGTGGTCAGAGAGTCTGGTTGTCTACTAATGATATTAACTTCAGACTGCCCTCACGTAAACTGGGACCCAAATTTGTTGGACCATTTATCATCGCCAAAGTGCTTAGTCCTCAGCTCAGATTGCCCCCTCAGTTTAGAAGGATCGACCCGGTTTTCCACGTTTCTAAGATTAAATCTGCCTCTCGCTACCCCCTTCAGCCCCTGACATCTGCCCCTCCACCTCCTAGGCTCATTGAGGGGTCGCCTGCCTATACTGTATGGCGGCTCATTGAGGCGTAGGGGTAGAGGTCATCAACATCTGGTAGACTGGGAGGGTTATGGTCTGGAGGAGAGATGTGTACTGTGTGTGTACTGTACTTCGATTCAATTAAATGTCATGAAGTCTTTGGCGGAAAGCTGAAGGTGATTGCTGACATGCTTTCCCAAACAGAGGTGCCTACACAATCCAATCACGTTTGATAGGGTTTCCGAGATTTTTATTTTTTCCTTTTTTTTCGTTGCACAAATTTTTTAGCCGATAGGCATTTTCGTCCACACGGATCTGCTGTTTTGGAAGAGTGAACCCGGTGTTTTGAAACCGGGTCCCTGAGTGGATACATTTGAAAACGCCGCATTTGCGTTTTTGTCTGGACGGTGAATCCGTACATTTTCTGAAAATATGACGTCATCAGCCCACGTCTCGCCCCTAATCAAACACCACTACGTCATGTAACAGCAACAAAAACATGAACAAACACTGAAAGATTCTATTTTTTATTAAATAACATCAACACGGATTAATAAATGTATTGTTCCATGTTCGTTTGTGTACCACGCGCAAGGTTAATGAGCAAGTCCATGTCTTCTTCTCCGTTTTAAGTGTATCTCTGTGACAGAATTACAGCGCCACATGATGGTCTGGCATGTATACTACATCTTTTTGCGGATTCGTTTGGACGTGGATATTTCTTGAGACGAGGGAAAAAAAGATTGTGAGTAATGAATGACCTATTACTCAGAAAATAACTAAACTTTTCACAAATCTACATTAGATTTACAGAGGTACTTTTTTTTTTACTTACAGTAGGTATTTAAGTTCTGTTAATACTTTTAACAATTATGGAGATTATTCATGCCTCTTACAAAAAAAAAAAAAAAAAAAACAGAAAAAAAAAACAGTGAGAGCTCAGATCTGAGAGATAAGATCAAACCATCAGATAAACCAACAACCAGAAACCAGCAGTAGGAAACAAGAAGAGCATACAGACACTGTGACAGATGAAATCAACCAAGATTGGAAACATTCTTATGTCATGAGAACATTGCTGCATAAATCTCCTGAATATATCTGGGTAAGACTTTTTATTTTATTTTATTTTTCACTTGAAGTCATTTGATATTAAATTACATATAATGCATGTAGTGCATAGCTCTCTCTTTGTTGTTGTATGTTTAGGTACAATTATGAGCTTTGTTTCTTCTGAACGTTGATCAGCACTTATTCTGCACAAATACAAATTTTCAAGTTATTTAATTACATATTTTCAGATGGAAATCGTGAATACATCAAACAGAGTCTCTGATATGGAAAATTATACATATAACTGGGAGCTGGAAGCTGAACACCGGGAGATGAAGGTCAGTTGGTCCATCTTCACCATCATTAGTGCGTGTGCAGGTCTACCAGCTCTTGTTTGGTCTATCAGAGATCTAATTCATCACAGAAAGATTGGACACCGAATTTCAGTCTTCATCATCCTCCTCCTCCTCACTGACTTTGTTGAGCTTCTCCTGAGTCCCTACTTGCTTTTAAAATATCTCCTAGATGAGTTCTCCTGGTATATGGACTGGACAAATATGGTTTTGTTGGGTTTATGGTGGTCATTGAAAGACTGTGGTATTATCTTAAACCAGCTGGTGGCGCTAGAGGGAATTCTCTCAGTCAAATATCCACTGTACATTGCTTCTGTTTTTTCTTCACCATGTTTTATAATTTTCTACATACTTGTATTTATGTGTATCATTATTGTTAAAATTGTTTTTCATAGGGATACATATTTTTTTATTATTTTTGTGTTGATAGTGTCAGGGATCACATGGATAATATCTTGTAGAGTTTCATGTTCTGCTGATCGTCACTCTCACACATCCAGGAAACCAGATCGCCATATTATAGTTGTTTTTATATTAACTCTGCTGGTGCTTTATCTGCCCTTTATTTTATTCCAATTTATGTCTATTTTAGATGTTTTCAGATTTTTTAATTTTACTGTCTTCCTGATGAGTATGAGACTAATTTCAGATCCTCTCCTGTGTGTGCTGGTCTGCAGACAGAATCGCAGAATACAAACATCACTAAACCCAGAAGAGACTAGTTTAGACTGAGGATGTCTGGAAAGATGGACTGGTTGTGATAAAAAAAAGTTTTGACTGTAAATGTAGGTCTATTTAACTTATTATCGGACAGAATAGAGACAGATTCAGAAGTGAAAAAAGGGGAACACAATCTGTATAATGGTATTTTGTAACGAATGTTTCTAATTTTTTATACTGTTAAAAAGTGGTAATGTCATTATTATGTTTTTTTTTTTTTTTTTATCAATTCAAGGTTGCAAATATTGGTCCTTAGGAATAAAAATAGTTTAATACAGTTTCTGACTCTGGTCTCTACAGTATATGTGTGAGTGTGATGATTTCACTGCATAGTGAACATGTAAAAGACAAAAGATAGCAGTGTTTTACATTTATTATATGAAACTGCATGTAAAGCAGATAGTGTTCTTTTTTGCAGACGTGATCTGAAGAGTGTGTAGGGGTGAATAGTTTCAATAAAGAGAGATGCTGATGTGTTTAGTCTAAAAATATCCAATAATACAAAAGAGGCAGAGCACAAATACCAATACAAAAATTGCTGATCAATTTACAAATTAGTAGTAATAGTAGTGATAGTAAGTTATTTTTTAATTTATATTCGTAAATTTTTTGTGAATTTTTTTTTTTTTTTTTTTGTGAATGGTAAGGCAGATTGAAGATTAATAAAAGCTGGCAAACTAAGAAAAATTAATTCTCAATTATTGCGCTGTTTGTGATGCAGACAAAAAACTGTGCATAGATCACATGGCCATTTTGAGTACTCCAGCAGTCAAGGATGTTTGGAAAAAAGATATAGTGCAATCGCCAATAAAGCCAACACAGAAAAAACGACTACGGGACCGGTTCGACTCCATTCAAGCAGCTGCAAGTGAGGATAGTAGGACAGTCACAAACTTAAGAAATCAGCTGGAAGATACGAGCAGGAGAAATAATGTTTGACTGGTGGGGTTGCCAGAAGGGGTTGAGGGATCAGATGCAGCTGGGTTCCTCAGGGTGAATCTTTCCAAGTGCATCCCGTCAATGAAAGGCTGTGACATCGAGATTGACCGGGCACATCACGTGTATGACAGAAGGAAAAACTCTGATCGGCTAAGAACTCTACTCAACCTTCATTGTGTTTGCAGATACTGCCATGACGTTTCTTGCTCAGATTGTCACTTCACGTATTGCCTGACTTTCCCTGGGTTACTTGCATACAGTTAATTTCATCTCCTGCAAAATATTGCGACTTTAATATTCCTCTCAAATTGGCATTTCTCTGGTGTCACGGTGAATGTTTTCGGTCGTTTGGTAGTGTTGGATGATATACAGGCTTGGATGGGATAAATCACTATTTACTTAGTTGGATTTATCAGAACTGCCCATTTTTTGTGTCAATAAGACACTATTTTTCTCTCCACTGGTTATTACTGGAGCCATTGATCCTTTAGGCCCGCCTGGCCATTACTACATGCTGTAACCTACCAGGGTTTAGTAGCTCTCTTCGGGAATCCAGGGTTTTCAATTTGGGATATTTATTGACTCTAACTGGGCATCACTTTGAGCATGTGGATGCAACTTCCAAGCATTTAGGAATTAGATCTATTTGCTTGTTCTCTCAGTTTTTAACCAAGTTAAGACAATGTTTTACAGTTGAAGAAGACCATATGTTTAAATACTTTTTTGCAGGGGTTGTTCCTAATATTGAGGATTTCTTTCCCTATTTACTAGTGCAACCCATTCTTGATGAGGATATAAGATTTCTTTTAAAATCATCTGAATCTTTGGTTTTAAATTTCTTGTCAAGTGAAGTTTAAAAAAAGGTACAGATTTTGTGTTTTTGGTCTTTAATATGAAGTATTTTGTTAGGAGAAGTGACACAACGCCATTCTTTTTTCAGATTTAATGATGTAAAACCCGAATGGTGTTCTTTCTATAAGCCACCATTGTGGAAGAGGGTAGGTAATATATAATAGAGGGTTTTGCACAGTGCATTGCTGAAGCTAAAATACATTTTTCGTAGGTTTAATAAATTATTTATTTTCAATTGAAACTTTTATTTTTGGTTTTAAAGGGGTCATATGATGCTGAATAAATAATGCTAAAAATAACATTAATTTGGTGTAATGAAATGCAGTTTAAGGTAAAAAAAAAAAAAAAAAACATTATTTTCCACATACTGTACATTAGTATTTCACCTCTATGCCCCGCATTCTGAAACGCCTTGATTTTCACAAGGCTCTTCTCTCTGAAAAGCAAGGTGTGCTGTGATTGGCCAGCTATCCAGCACGTTGTGATTGCACCCATAGACAGTAAAAGAAATGGACACAGCGACCCCATTGGATTCAACACAGACAAGTGAAGTCAATTAGAAGCACGCACTTCCTGGGAGTCAAGTGTAATGCGCAAACTCCAACTGAGCTTGATGACACCGATGTCACGTGAGCAACCTGTCTGACAATTGTAAGTCTTCTAATAGCTGTGACAAGAGAAATCTGAATCACCCACCGAATCTTGCAGAGAGGGCGAGTGTGAACAGGGGCAAATTTTGGTAAGTATTATGATTAATTATCACCTTTGACTTTATGCCTCTGCATCTCCCCGATTTCCTCATAGACAGTAAAATATTGTCTGCGAGCTTCTCCTCCTGTCAATATGGTAATTTCTATTTGTTGGGTACTTGTATTTTTTTTAGTATATTTTTAAATATGTACTTTTACTTGTACTTAAGTACAAATTAAGCAAAATAATCTACTTTGTTAATTTTAAATCATAGTTTGTTACTGAGTACGGCCACAATTTGAATTGATCCTCAAATTTTTGACAGCACTTAGTAGCCAATAAAGATATTAGATCGTGAAGGGACCAATCAAAGCGCTGATATCTGAACCGGGAACAGCGCCCCTGCAGTGGGTGAAGAGTTGATCAGACAGTGAGGGAGCTCAGCAGGCCCGGCTGCAGGATGAAATTACAGAGGGGGCATGTGAAATTGTTAAGGGGGCTTAACTTTATTACACCATCAATGATTAATACACACTGAGATCTCGCTTTGCAACGACAGATTTTTAAATACAGCGCTCCCTAAAACACTCCATATGCAACTGCAGGTAATCAGAGACTTGCAAATTTTAAACAGTGTAATGATGATAGATCATGTCCTATACCTTTTTAGAAGAGCTGCAGTCTCCTTGATTTGGCACTGAATCACTTAAGTTTAAAATATTCTAACTGACTCCCGAGAGTAAGATTTTTCTAGGGCGACAGTTATTTTAGAACGTCCCCCCTTAATGTTTCCATGGCAACGCGTCATATTTGCGAGCGGCAACCTCTCGCTCTCTCTCGTGAGGCCAATAAGGAAGTGACTAAAACTGCAATTCATCGACTGGCCGCTTGAGGCTGGCTGCAAAAGGGAGTCAGTCCCATAGACTCCCCATGTTAAAATGCCCAACTTTACAGCAGAAAAAAACATGTTTACAGCCTGGTTCAAAAAATGATTTTGGTCTATATTGCTATTTTTGCCCTTCATGACAACTGTGAGGGTGTGAATTTTTTAAAAACTCATTTGTTTAAATTACATTAAGACTTAAAGTTCTGCATAATTAAGGGCGTGGCCACTTGAGTGACAGGTGGATTGCCGCTGCTGACAATGCCGTCGCACTAGGTGGGCGTGGCTTCAGCAATCAGCTCCCGCCTTTTTGCTATCCGGGAGAGTCGCGCGGTGACGCGCTGCCAAGATGGCGACGGCCCGCTCTACACACTTTAGGCTTCAAACCCGCTAATGAGGAGTCTATGGGTGACGGCCCGCTCTACACACTTTAGGCTTCAAACCCGCTAATGAGGAGTCTATGGGTGACGGCCCGCTCTACACACTTTAGGCTTCAAACCCGCTAATGAGGAGTCTATGGGTGACGTCACGGACACTACGTCCATATTTTTTTACAGTCTATGCATATATGTCACGTGAAACACCGCAGCCACAATAATAACACTGTATAACAGATGTAGGCTGTCCTTCATTTTGTTTTTCCTTTTTTATTTGAAATATTCACAAACTTACTTACCATGTCATAAACTATCCTATATTCCGATTCACAAATATGTGTAAGTGAGTGTGTTTGGTCATTTAAATTTTTTTATAACAATAGAGTAAACTTTATTGTTAGCCTTACTTCCACTGTGTTTATCTGATATGAAAAACACACGTCGGCAAATTATATTTGAATAGATTGTTTTTGCTGCTTTCACAGGCTCCAAATGTAGGCTATTGTTTTACCAGTGCTTATGTGTAGCCTATTTAAATGTATGAAATCTAAAATAAACATTATGAGGTTGAAAACACTGCATAGATGTGATATAACAGCACTGAGCTCGTCCGTCTCTGGCTCAGCGCCAACCAACGCGACACTAAGCACTTGCTTCCACAGACATCAGTGTGTATTTTACAAACTCCAAATGTAGGCTGTTGTTTTACCAGTGCTTATGTGTATTTAAATGTCTGAAATCTAAAATAAACATTATGAGGTTGAAAACACTGCATAGTTGTAATAAATGACAGCTTTGAGCTCGTCCGTACCTGGCACAGCGCCAACCAACGCGAAAGAGGTTTGAATCTGGCAGTAATGTCACGAGTTACAACACTGAACATTCTAAATCCCATGGGGATAAGGTTAAATTATTATTTAACTCAAAAGGTTGAACATTTTATTTTTAACCATGAATACAAAAATGAAACAGAGGGGGCACAAGTCAGATCTGAGGGGGCATTGCCCCCCTTTTGGCGCCGGGCCTGGAGCTCAGCATCATTAATGGACTCAAGAGCTTGGAGGAACAAACTACATGTTAGTGTTATCATAAATATCTATATTTTGATACCGGTACTGAAATATCTGACACGGTTCCATTACTCCACAGTATCTGAATATACACAGATACAATCTGCGTCTCTCTCTACTCTCCGAGTGAGTTTGACCATCATCCGTTTCCTGTCAATACAGTCTGAATGTCTGCACGGGATTGCAGGTATTCCACATTATTATAATAATTCCTGCGCAAATGTAGCGAGCGCTTTATTGTAACATGAGATGCTGTCATGTAATCGCTAAAAACTGGATACGATCTCTAAAATAGGCCTAACTTATACAAATGAACTGCTTAGTTGCAGACTGTTTGCAGTCGCTATCTCTCCGTGCTTTTAAAGTAGAAATTATTTCTCTTTGCTCCTAGATTAAATTTTGTCAAATGTTATCAAGCATTCAGAATAGATCCACACCTGACCGATGAAAAGCCTTCTAAGAAGTTTTATTGGTTGTAAGTGAAATGCACCATAAAGTCTTTCAACAATCAAAGATGGAACTTTAAATTATTTACAATGTAAATTTTGGAATGGGATTTTTGTCTGATTTGTACATACAAACATCCTGTCTACTGCATCACTACATTTTACAGTCATTGCAGGTCAAAGCCATCTGATGTCCTATTTATCTACATAAATAGGCCTAACATTGTATATGGCCCTTAAATCGTTGCTTGTAAAAATTCAGTGTGGTCATATTTTGAATACCTCAAACTGAATTGTTTAGCTGGCTGCGGCGTTGGCTTTTGTACACGCGAAAAGCAACCACGAAAAAGGCGCGTGTCACGTGTAGCCACAGCAAAGGAAACAAAGGAAACAACACCGGTGTAAAATATCAGCAGGCTAACAGCAGGCTAACATAAAACCACTCTTTATTTTTTAAGAAATTAAAACTATTTTTATATAGATAAAAATGTTTAACCTATTTTAAATAACACACACATTGTCTGTGTGTTTAGATTTTTTTTAAAGTTGGATTTAAAATTTACGCAAGATTTAAACTCCTTTTACACATCACATAATATGGAAAGTATTTCTTAACATTAATGAACGTCTGTTTGATTTTATTAATTTTAGATAACATTAAATTATTTATCTCTACATTAGTTTGGTTAGTTGTTGATTTAAATAAATTTCTCTCTCACTCTCTTTGACTTGTTTTAACAAAAGTCTACATAAAAGACAACGTTGATGTTTCTAAAGGCGTTAAGTCGGTACTTACTTTTTTTCCTGTTGCATTTCCAAAAAAATAATCTGGAAAGACGTGTCCAGACAACATCCTTTTTAGAGGTGGATGTAGACTGGGGCCAGTAGCCTGTTGGTGTCTAAGTATTAACATATACCGTATTGATCAAACAAAAATTGATCCTGTCAAGGTGTGAATACACTCACATTTGCTCAGCCATTTTTATTTTTCCAGGAAGAACCCAAACACCTCCTGACCGGAAGTGAGTAACAGGTCAAGAAGGAACTCCACAGAAACCCCCACAGCTCAGATTAGAGATACAACCATCATATATCCAGTAATAAATACATCAAAAGTCAAATCTGACATCTGTTTGATTTTTTGATTTACACACACCTCTGTCATGTCAATCAAGGGTGACAGGACCCAGTGACATGACAGTCACTGGGACAGACAAGTCATATAGCCATAAATCAAATCAAAATCTGACCATGTACGCATTTGACATGTGACAACCTGTCAATCAACGCTGAACGCAAATTTTTAAATCAAACATGAATTAGAATTGATGAATTGAACAAAGTGATACAAAAATTAATTGAAGATCAAATGAACAATTAACTATACCTGGATGGAGCAGAGAGAGTACAACAATGAGAAATGTTTTCGTTCTGTGATTTTTCCACCTGGACAGATACAACACCAGTTAATTGATTCACTAAAATCACTGTGTCCTACTGACGCACATACATACTCAAACCGCTGTACTCAATGATAAACCATTAAATGTCATCCATCCACACATAAAACACTTTCCAGTACGTTTGTAACACTCTTAACAATAATATTTTAGCATGTTAAGTACTTATTAACAGTTCTGGTGACTTTTACAACTTTATATTGGCGGAGCACCGCTAACTGATTACCTCTCCTCAGCGCGGTCTGAGGACGCAGCGCGGGCTGAACAGATATGACGTCACAACGTAAAATCAATATAAAACTATTTTCCCAAAAATGACTCAAATAAAGAACAAACCTAAATTATCACATTTTCGTGAACAGCAAATACAAAATAAATACATGAAAATTGAAAGGAGGGATCATTAGTGAAATACATTAATATAGATTGTGAGTACACACCATTATTAACATCCGTCACATATTATTCCCAAACAAAACATTAAAATGTCAATAAAATATGTATCAATAATAAAATCAATAGTAGAAGCTCTCAGAAAAATTGCAAGGAGGGTCGGGCCTGCTCACATGCACCGCCTACCACCTGTAACATATTTTAGCAAAAGTACAACTTCAACAAATTTACCCAATCGCAGCGCTCAATCCCAAGACCAAACTCCAAATATAATAGATACAGAGAAGATAATATAAACAAAGAGCACATCCACAAAAGGAGTTGTGTATTAAAATTACAATTTGTAAGATATTTGCAGTAAAATATCCCAAAACCTCTAGGCTAGTGTTATATTTTTTGTCCAGCTTATTACTAACAACATCTCTAATGTTTTCAACTACTTGTAAATTATGAGTAAAAATTCCCATTCTAAACAGTGACACAGGGCAGTGCAGTCGCCTGTCATTGACATTATTTACCCTTTGTTTCCACCTTTACTGACGTAGAAACCACATGACAACAGTGTCATGGACAAATGCAGAAGTAGTGTCTAGCGTCCAGCAAACCACTAGCTTGCTTCCAGCTGTTTCTTATTTACTTCTTCTTGCACATTTTATGGTGGATTGTGTTACTTATTTATGGAACATAATTACTGTTTACCATCTGCCGCTGGGTCTGTCGTCAAGGGCAGCTCCCGTAAACGTAAGCGTACGGGCCAACCAAATGACACAAGAAGAGTTTGGGACAAGAGGGAGAAAGAGCAAGGATCAATATCAGTGTTGCATTTTCTAGATGGAGAGAGCTTTGCGACAAACTTCAACTAGAAAGAGATGCCGATCTTGCTTGTGTTTTACTCGACAGGTGAGTTGTTTTGATTTGTATCTTTACAGAAAAAGTATGCTTTTATAAAAATCAACAAGATTATTATTATGAGGCATACACGCCAAACGCGGGACATCGCATCTCTAGACCCACGCCAGGACGCGTCTGATCCATAGTCTGATTGCGTCTTTGCTTTGACTTTGTATGTAATCTACTCGCGCAATCATTGAACTCGTGTTTGCTATGAATGCCCAATTATTTTGTTTGAATGTAAACACGTGTATATATTTGTCGAACAAGTGGTAATCGTTTTCATATCATCTGACTAAACAGTAATCAATTAATTTGATAACTTACTGTCAAACTATATTTGCTGTATTGTATTGCAATATAGCATGACGCAGTATGTAATAGTGGCATGTGAAAATTGTCTTTTTTACCTCATCCGTTAAATCCATGATTTATCTTTCCATCTAATTGTTGGCCGTCAGCGGTTGAGTAGAAGACAAAAAATCCCATCATTCCACACTCCTTAGCATCATCATACCACGCGATGGTTATTGTTTTGGTAGTGCGCCCTCTAGTGGTAGGTCCTACAACCTGTACCTTTAATTGTATCAAACACATAACCAAATCTGCCTCAATGTAATATACTGAATTTACCGGTTGTTCAGCATTCTAACACGGCCGTCAGTCCATTGAAGGTAGTGCAGCAATAGAGGTTTGCCTGCCCCGCTTTCCTGACAGTGTAAAACATCTTAATAAGTCAGCTTAAAAGAAGAGAGAGAGAGCGAGAGAGAGAGAGACATCAACAACAAACTGATATCCACAGAAATAACCAGAGTAAATAAGAATGGGAAAACCTCCTGCAGCTCTATCGAAGCCTGGGTCTGTATATCATCAACGGTAGGTTACAAGGAGACACTTTAGGGAGATTCACATTTCGCTCACCTCTGGGGAATATCACAGTTGATTATATGATAACAGACATAGATCCTTCAATTCTCTCAGATCAATCAATGTTAGAGAACTACCCATTTGTCTGATCACAGTCAAATCACTATGTATCTCAAAAAGACTGAAAATAACATTAACACAAAGCCCAGTAAACTGTACAACATCAGAAAACCATACAGATGGGCTGAAAACAGTGCTGAAGAATATCAGAAAGCACCTAGAAGCCAAAAAATACAAGAGCTGATAGATAACTTTCAAAATAACATCTATGCTCACAGTAATGAAGGTGTCAATCTTGCGGTCAAAGATTTAAATTACATATTTGAAAAATCAGCAAAACCAAATTGAAAACAAAAACTGGAAAAAATCAAATACCCCAAAATGACAAAAATTGGTTTGATCAGGACTGCCAAACTACTCGCTAAAAACTGAAAACACTGACAAATCAGAAACACAGAGATCCAAATAATAGAGAGATCCACCTTCTTTACTGCAAATAGGGTGACCACCCGTCCCGCAAATTGAGACTGTGTCACGCATAATCAATGCTTGCTCAAAAAAAGTTGATGGCTCTATATCCTCGAGCCCCAGGCAGCCAAACGAACATTACTTGACAGTTCAGCACTACTGCGAGAGCGGGAGCGAGCGAGTTTGAATGAGAGATGAAGTTTACATCTTTATTATTTCTGTTTTAACGTTTTTCCTACATTATTTATATTAAAATATGTTATGTAGGCAATAACTCAGTTTACTATTTGGCTAATTTACTGGGGTGGCATCGTTGTTAACTTACAAAAATGATGATAATTTGGTGGATAATTTACATTTTTCCGTTAAAAACAGGTAGTGTATTCCGATGTAAAATTAACAGTCGCCTGGGGACGCTCAACAACCATCTTATCTGAGTTTAAAACGCTGCTTGAGCAAGTGTCAAGATACTAAAAGTAATAAATACATAATTAACGTTTATGTGTGTTTATTTTTGTTCTCAGTACGTTATTTTAATAGCAATTAATGATTATGAACATAAAAGCATTACAAAAAAATTTATATTATTTATAATTTATAAATATATTTATATTATTATTATTGCTATGTACAGTGCCGGACCGAGCCTCTTGGGGGCCCTAAGCAGAATATGATTTGGGGGCCCCCCTCCCACCATGCGGAGTCACCTGTGCTTCAAGATTATTGACACAAATGTCACACTATAATGTTACATTATAAATGAATTCAGTGAGGTTATGTATTAATACAAAATAAATAAATAAAAATCAATACTTAACATACTTCACTCTTAAACTTCTGAATACAAACTGTCACAAATACCATAGATGAAACCACAACCACAAGCTGACGCGGGACGTATGTATAACTGCAATATAAAGTAATTTTGAGTATTATTGCTATTAGTATTATTTTCTAAAATTAGGAACATGTAATATAAAAGTACACATGGCAATGTTTTTGCAACAATTCCAAGTCTCACGCGCAGTGTAGGCTATACGTCACTGTCCGCATCCGTTCACTTATTTATTTGTTCACTCCTTCCTGATATAGTGAACTCAACTGCCATGCAGGGATTAGTGAATGAGTGAATTCCCTTCCCTTGAGTTGTGATGTTAGACTTTTTTTTTTTTTTACTGTTCCTGTGGTGTTGAGCAACTACAATTCATTTTAATCCTATAAATTTATAATTTATTTAAAGTGAATAAATTGTAATGAAAAATAAATAAAATAGCTAAAGTAAATCGTAAGTGGAAGTGCATCTGTCAATTCTGTCATGAGCATACATCAGCAATTACACATGTTTAGGGGAATAGGGCATTATTAATATACCATGTAAGAAATGGGTAAACCACTATCAGTGAGTCTGCCCATGGGGTGGGGGCACCGCCACGCAAGGTGTCCCACATTGTCCCTCAGAAACATACCCCTTGTCCCCCCTTGGGCTTATTAGCAGGTGGTCACCCTAACTGCAAAACACTAAAACAATAGAAACATACACTCAAACCAAAAACCAGAAAAGCACAATACACCCCAAAACAACTCACAATAAATGAGAAGTATATGAACACAAACCAATTTTGGAATAACTGGAACAATCTGAAAAAAAAAAACCAACAACAACTGATCATTAAGAATTGGCAATCCAAAATGGAGAAATGTGGGAAAGTAATTTCCAAACATTGTTTAATAAAGTATAAACAGACACAAACAAAACCAAACAATCAACAAATTGGGATACATTTGATCCTAATATGAGATACATTTGATCCTAACAACTACAGAGGCATCTGTGTGAGCAGCAACCTGGGAAAGTTATTATGTAGCATAATAAATGCTTGACTATTAGACTTCATCACCAAACACAAGGTACTGAGTAAAAGTCAAATTGCATTTTTACCAAATTATCGTACATCTGACCGCATCTATACATTACATACTCTAATTGAAAAACATGTTAACCAAGATAAAGATAAAATATATGCATGCTTTATTGACTTGGAAAAAAGCTGAATTTGGCACCAAGGACTACACTCTAAAAATGGCTGGGTTAAAAATAACCCAACTGGCAACCCAGCGCTGGGTAAATATTGGACAGAACACATGCTGGGTTAACTTAACCCAACAGACTGGGTTACACACTTTAACCCAGCAAGCTGGGTTGTTGAGAAAAACCCAAGATATAGTCATTTTTACCATTTATGTTTGCTATTCTGGGTTATTCTTGCTGGGTTAATCTCATAGTTTTGCCTACATTTAACCATACAATCATAGATTAAATAAATAATGAAACAAAAAAACAGGTTTATACTGTTCAAATTTATTTTTAATGTCAAACAACAACAAATAAATGTTCAAATTTGTACCAGTGACAAACTGCATAACAAATGTTTAATTTTATGTTTTCAGCAAATGCAAAAACTGTTTATTACATTTTTAATGTCTAACTATTTAATTAAGACAGTAAAATGACATTGACCATTCAAATTTTATAGAGAATGCTAAATCATTTAAAGATGTCCTAAAATGTATATCAAGTACATAAATAGTATATAAATAACAATTACAGTTTTAACAAAGAAAAAAAGACAGAAAATCATACACGTAACCACTTAAAATTTGATTAGAATTTGGTATGGGTCTATTTTTAAATGCTTAACTTGCAGCGTCAGTGACCTTGAGGTTACTAGTTACCAGAAAGCTTCCAGAGAATAAAAGAGTGTGAAAGAGAGGAGGGAAAATGGAGTATAAATTATAGACTGAATTACAGTGTTGAAAGTTACTCTTCAGCAAATAAGGATGTGCGAAGAAAACGAACTGCAGACGTTTCATTGCCCTCTATTTGGAAGACGACATGCTGCATGAACTCCCAGGTCGATGCGCACTGCTTGGGGTAGTTCATGTCAAAGACATAGAAAGCTTTGAAACAAAGATCTACAGCTGCGAGCAGTGTGCTCTGCTCCAGAGCCTGTCCATTGATTATCACAAATGCCTGGGAGATTTGCTGGCCATTTCCCATCACCATGACAAAAGGATGGTTTTTTGTGGACTCTGGCCGGTTAAGGAATTCAACCATATTTGTTCCAACCTATAAAACAAAATAAATAAAATACAGATTGTGTTAATCGCAATGCTTCAGTTCAAATAACTATGTAAAGTTCATCATGAAATTGAGTTAATCATGACTATGAAATCAGTTAAATTCAGCTATAAGCAGCTCTACAAAAGCTGAATATGCTATACTGATTGGCGGAAAGGTATGCTTACAAGCTATATAAACAATTGGAAGTTCCAGTCAGTAGGGGTGTGAGATATTGACCTATTGATATTGATTTCTGTGGTCAGTTCACTGCAGTGAAAAAGGTTAATTGATTTGAACCTTTTAAGGGCATTTTTACCTTTATAAAGCCATTTTTTCCAAAAGTATGCATCATCTTTTGAGCAAATTACTACATTTAATCAGTCAGTTTGAATAATTAACCATTTGAGCTGTTACCAAGCAAATGTATTAACCGCACCAAAGGTAGCACAGAAGAGTTTAAAACTGGCTTGTATTTTCATACGTTTAATGAGGCTCAGAGGTGGCAAGAGCACAATCAAATTCATAAATTCATGTTGGGATTAATGTTTTAAATATATTTTTAAATATAGAAATATTAAATGATTTAAATAACTTTAAAATACTTAAAAAATTATACTAAAACTGTCAGTAGGTGGCGGCAAGCCATTGATTTAATTTTGCTCGATTTCATCAAAAAAGTAATTCCTAACACAGCATTGTTTTGTATCTCTTAGAAACATGACAGTCTTTTGTACCTGAATGTATCAACGGTTCAAATGATCCGGTTCAATTACTCTATTTTTCTGACTATAAGTCGCACCTGAGTATAAATCGCATCAGTCCAAAAATACATCATGATGAGGAAAAAAACATATATAAAGTCGCACTGGACTATAAGTCACATTTATTTATAGAACCAAGAACCAAGAGAAAACATTACCGTCTACAGCCACGAGAGGGCGCTCTATGCTGCTCAGTGTAGACTACAGGAGAACTGAGCAGCATAGAGCGCCCTCTTGTGGCTGGAGACAGCACTGTTTTCTCTTGGTTCATATCTCTTAGTTCATTTCTCTTGGTTCATATCAAATTAATTTTGATAAATAAGTCGCACCTGACTATAAGTCGCAGGACCAGCCAAACTATGAAAAAAAAGTGTGACTTATAGTCCGGAAAATACGGTACAATGAATCACGCATTAACAGTGACTTGATGCCACCTACTGGTGGTTTTAATTTCACATTTTAAGCAGCCTCTCTTTATTTTTAAATAATTTAAAATGTTTGAAATATTTAGCATTCCATGTCCCTCTGAGCTGCATCAAACAAATAAATACACGTGTGTAAAATAATCTAAATGTCACTTCAGAAGCAGCTTGTGTTTTCTCGGCATTGCAAAGATGATTTTTTTTTTTTTAATACTGATTGAATTTGCTTGGTAACAGCCCTAATGCCTTATTTATTTGATTGGTCAAATGTAACACTGCCTCCAGGATTTGTGGCCTAAAATAACAAATTTTGCTGCAGATTTTCTCAAAACTTGCAGTGATATTTGCTTCATTTCTTATTGTCTTGCAGTGAAAATATTTGTGAAGTATCTAAAAACACTCTAAAACATTTAAAAATTTGCATACGTTGTTCCTGAAGTTTTACCATGTTAAATCAGTGGTGAACGGTGGTGGAGATTTGTGTTTATTGAACAATGTTTTTCCTGGTTTCCACATCAGTAGCATTTGTTCTGATATCTGTAGCTTTAACAGAATTCTGCGCTGAATTTGAATGCTTGTCACAAGAATTTGCGGAGTTTGCTTGATTTGCTAAATACTGGGGGGACTGATGTAAGAATTTGCTCCTAAAAGTATGCACTTATAGAAAAAAAAGGCTTTATAAAAGGTAAAAATGGCAATATCAACTGGTTGGATGTACATTTTATCTTGCTTAATACACATGCAGTTCCGGTCAGGTCTAATCAACATTTTAAATTGATGCCCTGGCTACAGCGCAGCAAATAAACATTAAACAATGCACATTAATTAGCAATTTTTTTATTTTATACTTACTGGTTGAAGACCAATTAAGGCCTTCCTAGCTTCATCAATGGATGGTCGAAAGACCTTCTGACCAATTCTGTATACTGAGGGAGGAAGAAGAAGGGGAAGGACCAGAAGAGCAACATCACCTCTATTCCCTGAAGAAAGGAGACATGAAATCTCAGAACAGACAGCGTTTGATCCCAATATACATATACAAAAGAATACACTATTAGCATTTGATCCCAGTATACCATAGAATTACACTATTTCAAAATCTCTCTCTCTGTGAGTATTCAAGCAAACAAACTGTTATGTGTTAAGTGAACATTTGGTTAACTGTTTGGGAAAAACATGTGTACCATTATATTAGATCCATGCATTACAGTAGCCTTTTAATACATGCGCCGTCTATCTCAATTTTAAACAAACAATAAAAGAGAGAATTCACTTGCTGCTCTTGACTGACATGCTTTTGTACTTTTAATAATTCATTTATAATGAATACACTGAAGTCATTTTACATTTGATTAGCCTATTTGTTTTTCTTACTTGAATGGTTCTTTTTAAGATGTTAAATGAAACAATGCCAGGTCTCCAAACAAATAAATTGAGAAAGGAGTCATTGGCAGAATCTTCACTCGCAATTTAGTATTTCTGGTTGTAAATGTGACTGCTTTAGTCACAGTTTAGAGCCCTGAATGCCCCATTTAATTTATTTCATTCTTATATTTGTTCTGCTGTTTATTTGCAAAAAAAATTGTATGGAGAATTATGAAAATAACACATTTAGCCATAAAAAATGTGTAATCATGATATTTAATACTTTGTTGTATGATTTTAAAGATCTAAAACAAATATCACCTTGTGGAATGTTCTCCCAAGACTTACAAGACTTGCAATCCTTAGAATTCTGTCAGCAAAGAAATTGGCCCACGATTCAAACAGCTTCAGCCCAGTTTCTCCATGGACCTGATCAAAGTCTTGGGAAATCTAATATAATGGGAGTAGGTTATTTTAAATAAAGATGTGATATTTGCAATTAGGGAAGCACAGATACCACCTGCTCGTACCCATTAAAATGCCCCGAGAACAAACACAGATACCACATAGCATGTGAAAAGTCCCATATTCAGTCAAAGAAACACAGACAACAAATAAATAAAATAAAGATACAAATAAACTGTGATAAACTAACATTAGATTTAAAGAACAGAAATTACCCAAGTAATGAAATGTAAAACAGCATTGTATATTTGACTCTATAAATTAAAGAGGAGTCTTTATTAAAGTTCCAAAATCTATTCAATCAAGAGTGTCTGAATAAATTTGGTTTGACTATCTATTTGATAAATAAAGTTGACCAACTAATATTATACATAGTCTTTTGGTTTCTGTACCCAATATAAAAAAAAAAAAATTACAAATGGAATAAAAATATTGGTATCAGTACTCTGTATCAGCAAGTACCAAAAATAAAAGTATCGGTATTGGACGAGCACTGGGGAAAAAGTGGTATCGGTGCATCCCTATTTGCAATACATTAAATTAGAAACATAGTAGACACTTTTCGTAACTCTTAAACCCATACCATGCCAGGTGTGTTCAAGAGATGCGGGAACTCATGGAGAACCTCTGTGATACTCTTTGTCCTATTCTGTCGTATCCACTTAGCCCGATATAAGGCTGTCTCCTTCATATTCTCTACCACTTGGTTAATAGGTGCATGATTATTTTTCAGCCACTTCACAAGACTTTGGGCTCTCTCCGTTGGAATAGTAGGTTCTGTTTTTGCAGACATTTAAAGTATGACATTTATAAAGTATCACACAAGCAATAGAGTTGTTCTTAATATTTTAAACACATGTGATTCAGTCATACAGTTGCCATAAAATTTTGGTCAAACAAGCCTCTTCTCATCGAATAATGGTTAGTTGACTATTACGGAACAGCCCTAGTATATTCAGAAGTTAAAAGATTATGCTTTGAAAAGGATTTAATTAATTCAAGAGTCACCAGGGATTACCATCCTATGTGATGTGTCCTCTTCATGTCTTTGAGGTCTGGAAAGTTTTCTCATTCTCTTTCTGATGTTTCGTAAGCGCTCCTCAATGAAGCCTGTGGCTGGATGGTGGTTTCGACCTGCTGTGTAAAATGCCTCCTTAAAAGGATCACAAAACATACAGAGCGGTTTAACTGATATAACATTTGGTTTAGAACTATGTGAAAGCCCACCCCCCCCCACCCCCCACACACACACAAAAAAAAGTTTCTTACATAGCCATTGCCTCTAATGTCTTTAAGGCAGGGAAACTCTTCAATTAATGCCACTGCCATAGCCTTCTTGGTGTCAGAAGTTGGCCTACTCATAAAATAAAAGAAGTCACTTTAGGGGTGGGCGATATAATCAAAATCCTATTTGACCAATTTTATTTTACGATAACGATATATATAAAATTGTATTTTACTTTTGTTACTGAAAATAAGAACAAAGAAGCAAATTACAAACACAATAGAAAAGTCTAAATTAAACTTGAGTTTTTAAGCTACAGTATTTTTTTTAAACGTAATAAAAAATGCTAGATATTGAAATACAAAATACAAATTGCATGATTTTCTCTTTGGCCTTTGGTTGTTTAACATTAATTAATATTGTACTGGCTCCTTATCAGGCAGCACAAGCACTACGTTGAGTTCTTCACTATTGCACTTTATAACTACTGTACTTAACAACGAACATGTACAATAATACAATGTATTATTGTTTTCTCAATCATAAATGTTTCTTTATCACATTAGTTCAGGTGTATATAACTTGTAAGTAATAATTTTTATATTTGGATACAACAAAATAAATGATCTAACAAAATATGTAACCATATCATTACCCTGGTAATGATATACACCATCATACCGCCCAGCCCTAATATTAGCAAATAAAAAAATATCCTTAGGCAGTTAATGTAGTAGTCACTCACATTTCGCCAAACTTTTCAATTAAAAAGGCCACCAGGAGTCGCACCAATGCACGCCTCTGTTTAATTGTGATGCTTTTTTCCTTCTCTAAAGCAGCCGAAATCCATCTCCCCTCATGAGAGGCCATGAGAATCTCTTTAATATTCTGCAAAAATAAGAAATGAAGAATATACAAACTAGGTTTTTCATGAGTTCGACATTTCTATTTCAAAGACCATATTTAATTTTAAAAGCAGAAAATCTGGCATGAAGAGTGAATGAAGAAATTACAAAAATGGGTATTATTTGAATGAATGGCAGTGGTGTAATTGCCAGATCTTCTGCATTATCTCCTGCTGCAACAGTGGCTTCTTCTGTGTCAGTTATGTGAACAGCTGAAGGACTGGCATTTTCAACCTGCTGACAACAAAGAAAAGTTAGTTTTTTAATGCATGACTTGCATAGTATGTGCATATCATCTAATTTGGTTATACTGTAAAATGTAATTTTATAGTTCTGCTTATAAAACATTTAAAATGCAATGTTAAATGAAAATACATTAAACAGTTTGAGATATTCAGACATGAAAACTTATTATGTGTTGACATAATTAAGATATCTAAGGTCTATAGTAGTAGCAGTAGTAGTAGTAAAGTACAAAAAGTAAAAAGTAGAATTTACATTGCCATGAAAAGGTATCTGACATCTTTGATATCTGAAGAGCTAACGAATACTTTTGTTGTGGTCCTTGTAGAATGGCCTTGTCAAAGTTATGTCTCGAATCCAATAGAGAAGGCCAGAAATAAGTAGCTAATGGGACCCAAAAATTACATTTCTTTCAGTAATTACTCACCATCATGTTGTTCAAGAACTGTAATTCACTCATCTTCGGAACACAAATCAAGATATTGTTAATGAAATCTGAGAGCTCCCTGACCCTCCATAGACAACAAGAGTCCTACCACTTTCAAGGTCAAGAAAGGTTACAAGAACATCAACAAAATAGTCCATGTGACATCAGTGGTACCATCCAAATTTTTTTTTAGATAGCATCATAAAATTAGTTGAACCACTGATGTCACATGGTTTAGAATGACATGAGGGTGAGTAATTAATCACATAATTATTATTTTTGGGTGAACTAATTGTCTTTTAGAGTTTTAAGATAAGATTTACTTAAAGTTTGCTGTTTTCTGAGTATTTTTAAACCATTTTCACATGAAAAACAATAAATGCATTGATTGATATACTGCATTGTGTTCTTAATTGGGCTTTCTTAGTGTATATATTACTATATTATTTCAAATTTAGCAAAAATGCAATTTTCCATTTCTACAAATAGTATATGACACAGAATATCATTGACTGGGCAAATATTTTTTCTTGGCATATGCTGGCATACTACTTAAGAGCACTTACTTGACTCTGTCCTAAAAGTTGAATACCTCAAAAGAAGCTGCATTCTTCCATTGCATGTAGGACAAAGGGGCTTGTTTAAATTTGTCTAAAAATAAAAAGGAACTGACCCAAAGTCATGTATCTTGAGTAAAAAAAAAAATTAAAGTACCAAAAAATACTATTTACAAATATGTACAAAATAAATTGTCTCTGAGTTTTTAAAAAATTCTGTATCGTAAGGAGATATACAAGTTGCCATCATTTTCTTCGAATGAATTTACTGCATGGAGAGGATGGTGATGCAAAAGAACATTGACATCTACTGCTTCAACACAACATGTAGGCTGAACTTCATATGCAAAAAAATGTCGCTCAAACCCTACTGTGTTCCACTTCTGAATCACAAGCTTGACCTCAGTATTAACAGCAATGATGGTTTGAACAAGTCCAAACTCAGGCTCACTATCTTGGCTGTAGGACAAAAAGACTGTCATTCCTGGTCTATATTCAGTGCCTCTTACCTTTACCCAGGCTGGTAAAAACACTTCAGTGTGAGCTGGAATACCTTCTAGACCACTTTGAATGTCTCCAAAACCATCCAAAGTAGCAAGAAAAGCACAATTACCTGGTCCCACTTCAGTGTTTTGTGCAAACACAGAACCTGAGAGGAATGTGTAGCACTGCATCATTTGGTGGCGAAATGCCATAGTCTTGCATATATTCTTAAAGTTGCAGGTGACTTGGCTAACACGCTTGAAAAATCCATGTTTCGATTCAAAACGCATTGCCCAAAAGTGAATCAATGGACCCAACTTCATGATTGCCCTAGGGTAGTGTAACATGAAGTGGTGCTTGGGCCGTAGGTGGAGATGTGGGTACAGCTCCAAAAAGAGGCTATGATGCTCTTGTATAATGTAAGCTAGAAAGATTGTGGCTCCTGGTGTAACAGACAGAGAAAAGATTATCTCCATACACTGTAAAAGTAGGAGCAGCAGTTTCCAGTACGTGTTGCAGCGTGGAATAAGATCACCAATCATTAATGGCAGCAATCTTATCAAACACCACATCTGGGCGGCAGATTGCCGCATACCTCCATGAAGGTTGCGTAGATCACCTCTGCTTATAGGGCTAGGTTGATTGCGCTTATCACAAAAGCCGTAATCAAAACTAGTGATCCTGTAGTTTAGGGTATCAACGGAGAGATGTTTTTCCTCAATTAGAGAATTTAAAATGAGCTTAACCTCAACTGACCCTACTCCTTCCAAAATGTCGTGCATGATGTCAGGCGCAACATTATCCGTCACATGAAAGAAGTGCAAGTCATTTAGAATGCTTTCCTCTCTCACACCTGTACCCGATGGATTATTTTCATGGAGATCAGCTTGGTAATTGTCTTTGTCACGAAGTAGAGACTGATCTTCACTTGTCTGTACCCGTAACACATCTCTGTGCACCTTGCACCACCGGCATACATAATTGCCTGAAAAGCTCTGTGTATAGCCAAGAATGCCATTCAATCCCAAGTTGTCTCCACACACCTGCGCAACTGCAAACTTTACTGTACCTTGAAAATGAGGCATATCAATGGAGATACCTTCAAGTTCTAGAGACTTTAGCTCGTCAATGATGGACTTAAGGACTGCATTAAGACCATAAGTCTTGGCATCATCAGATTTATACACTGCCAACAGAAAATGTGAATTTAAGCTTGACAGCAACTCTGGAGGCAAGCTTTTGATTGTAAAGTAAAGGAAGCCAAGTTTGTGAATGACAGTTTTGGATCCTAATGGGTTCACTGTCTCACAGTCATCATTATACAGAACCAAGGGAATAGTAAACTCTTTAGGAAAAAGAGCATGTGCATGCCAAATCTTGCCATCACAAAAATCCTGTAGGACATCTGTATTTTTCTTTTGTTGCCACTGGAGTGCTGCCTGAATTACACCAGGGCTTTCAAGAATTTTTCGCAAAAGGGGCCTGAGTGGCACTCTTTGAAATGTGTCCTGGACTGCAACCTGTCTAACTACGCCTGTGTCTGAGGCTCTTTGTGACATATATGACACTCCAGGAAACACTTCTTCAACTGGCAGAATAAAGTTGCTTGACTGAGTGAAGTATTTCATCTGCTTGACATGAGATTCGAGATCTTTGAATGGTTCAGAGGCAATATTAAATTCCTCTCTGAGGACTTTTACCTCTGGAAGATCTCCCTGTCCTAATCTCTGAAAAACAGACATAGTTTTGTTTTTCAGATCAGTCACAATGTCATGAATCAAAGATGATGTTTCCTGAACAACATAATTGACCGAACTTAACGTCTGAGATGACCTGGACCTCAAACAGGCCAAGAATGTGGCAACCCTGTTCATGACCCCTTCAGGGCCAAGGTCATCCCAATTCTCATCTGGACCATCTTCATCTACGTCCAAAACAGCATGCTCTGCTGGAATTCTGAGCCGTTCAATTATAGGAGCACCAGGCCCAACTTTGTTATTACACAGCTCATGCTGCAAAAGATGTCGTTTGAATGACCTCATATAATAAAATGTTCTTCTGCATCCCTGCTCAACACACTTAAAATGTGTACATGCTGATGTTATGCTATGTACAGCCCTCAGATGTGTGAAAAGGCTTTTTAAATCGCCTTGTATGAGTAATTCACATTTAAAGCATGTGTACCCCATGTTTCTTTACGAGCTCTTTGTGGTACTTTAGGAACTTGACACGAAGTCCAACTTTTGGTATGAGGCTTGTGATTGTACGGTCATCAAGTAGCATGAAACTTTCCTCATCAATTTCTTCATCTAAAAAACAAAAATAATAATAATAATAATAATAATAATAATAATAATAATAATAATAAATAAAAACAGACAGAGCAGTAGAGCAAAACTAGTAGAGCTAAGTGCTAGGAATGCTGAGTTTATGCTATATTCCCAGGAAAACACATTTAAGTAACACCACCAAAACTCTAGAAAAGAAATCTGTCAGGGTTTTTTTTTCCATTGTTCTTCAGCCCGTTCTTTTTCTCCCAGTAGTTAGCGGATTGACAGCTAATATTAACCAATCTTAAATCTGAATTAAAGTTAAGAATTTAACATAAAATCTATTAATATATAATTTTTAATTGTGATGTTCCTAAATTTTTGGTGAGTGATCCTAAATTTTTGCGATGCTTCTAATTTTTTTGACGTTGGGAGTACCAGTGCTAAGTAAAGGCTCTTTTTGAGCCCTGATACATATATCATATTAGGCTGTTTTAGCCTAACGCTACTAAATTGTTAAAACTTTGGATTAATTATTTAATTTTTGTTTTGCCATTTCTATCATTTATTATTTAATGCTATTTATTTTAGTCTGCCCTTCCCTGGGAGAAAAAAAAACTGATCTATGAAAGGAATATAAAATCATTTTCTGATTACCTGAAGTTTATTGGTTTTGCTCTCTTATTCAAAATATAAATGATATAACTAAACAAATTAATTATTAATTAGGTGAAGAAGCTGTGCACTTGAATATGTCAGCGGATTATCCTGTGCAGTGTGGTAAATTATATTGCTCATTGTCAAGTGTTCCTGTGGCTCAGTGGTAGAGCATTGCGTTAGCAGCACAAGGTTGTGGGTATGATTCCCAGGGAACACACATTAGGTAAATAATGTTAGCCTAAATGCTGTGAAAGTTGCTTTGGATTGAAGCATCTCCTAAATCCATAAATGTGTTTAAATTTAATTGTCTATATGCTTTTTTAGTCATCTTAATACATTGATTCATGACACTGTATTATAATATTACACCACCCAAATATGTATTTACCTCAGTCTTATATATTAGCTTATATTGATGTAGTAAAAAGTGATTAGTGTAGCCTGGAAAATTAAATAAAAAGAATATAGTAGATGACTAGACAATCATTTCATGACTTTAGATACTTCTTTTTGAAGACAGTGACATAATAAAGTCAAATATTTTGTTCTTCAGCCATATCAAAACAGTAGTCATGTGGAAAATTTACCCGCTGGCGGTTTTACATTTACACGTAGTCATTAAGCAGAGGCTTTAATCCAAAGTGACTTACAAATGAGGACAATGGAAGCAATCAAAATCAACAAACGAGCAATGATATATATAAGTGCTATAACAAGTCTCAGTTAGCTTAACATCGTACACATATCAAGGGCTTTTTAAATAATATTATATAATAAAAAAGAAGAGATAGAATAGAAAAAATATAGAGCAAGCTAGTGTTATATTAGTGTTAGGTTTTATGTATACAGCAACCCCTAATGGTTCTAGTGTTAAAATAGGTCGAATATAAACACTTGGGAGGTGTAACGTTAACATTAGGACAAGTCAAAACACGATTTGGAAAATGGATTCATTAAGTCATAACGTTAGCTTATTATAATAAATTCTGTACATTCTGAACACAAAACACTTAACGTTAAACATACTGCTTTAACTAACGTTACAGCACGAAACGAATGCAAGTTTGTTTAAGCTATGTGAGGCTGAATTGATTCTCACAGACCCAGACAATAAATCGTGTATGTAAAAGCTGCAAAAATGTATAATAAACTTGCCGTTAAATGTCTCGATAAGACTGGGTAACTGCCACTCGACGAGTTTTCCCCTCACGAATGAATCCATGTGCTTTTCTTACTAGAAAAAAAAATACATTTTGAATTACATTACGTTACTTAAATCCTCAATTTACGTGCGTAAAAGGACATTATAAATCACATCAAATCACCTCATGTAACACGCTATACATGCGCGTGCTTTGAACGTTAGGTTTATTAACTAGAGGCCCTGAGATGTTGATCCCTTTCCGGCGGGAATCACTTTGTTCGAAAATTGATGAACCGGTTCATTTGATTCGATTTGTCGGTTCAATTAGACCCGAGACATTTTATGTAACGTTACTTTGTATCAGATTTACATGTTGATATGGACAATTGTAGGCGTTTTACTTTCGAGCTGTGAAATTCATAGTAAAATACTCCTCACTTGTTTTAAATTCATTAGACTCACATTGTTCAATTCACTTTTCGGTTTCAGCAACGACACTTTCCACTATTTCCAGGGATATTCATATTTTTTACCTTCACTGTCTGATACTACTTAATAAAACTTTATTAATCTGTCGTTTTATATACCTTAAAACGACTATGCGAGTAACTTTATATGTAGAACAGCCTTCTGAAGTAAATTGTGTGTCATTTTACATAACTAATGTAAAATTACATTTTAACAAGTTTAACAAAGTCGTTGCCGCGAAAAATTATTTAATTCTGCTAATTTAAAAAAAATATTTATGAAAACATTATAGAAACTTACCTTAAAACAGTTGAAACCAGTGGCTTTGCCCCTTTGTCCTTCCAAAATGACAGTTGGGGAGCGATTTAAACATCTTCAAGGCGCGTTAAATAACCCAGCGCTGGCCTGAAACAACCCAGCAACGCAACCCAGCAGGTTTAACCCAACGCCTGGTAAATGGAAACTACCCAAAAGTGTTTAAAAAATTATAAAATAACCCAACAAAATGACCCAACAGACACAACCCAACATTTTGGGTTAAAAAATAACCCAGCCATTTTTAGAGTGTATTTTACAAACTTTTTGAAATCGGCATAGGAGTTAAAACCTATGACCTTATCAAATCAATGTACACTGAGAGTAAATTTGGCAAAAATTGGGACCAAACTTACAAGGTATCTTTCCCAAGAGTGTGGTGTGAGACAGAGCTGTTGCTTAAAGCCCTGCAACACCAAGAGATGAGCAAAGAAAGCAGTCCCCTGCCTTAGCTGATCCAGAGCTTCAGTCCTGATACTTCACTAACATCTACTGACGCTCTGAATCACATCAGAATCAATCAGATTACTGCACAAATCAAACAGAATTATATCACTCACTGGCAAACCCAAACAGAACAACATGATGCTATTTGGCTCTGAAGAGAGAGTACAATATGGCAGAGTATCTGAACACAGTGAAACTGAGAAGCACACTGACCAGATACAGACTCAGCGGACACAAGCTGATGATAGAGACAGGCAGACACAGAAAAACATGGCTGCCAGCGAAGCAGAGACTGTTCACACTTTGATCTGAATCAGATGGAAAAAAAACGCACTTCCTAACAGAATGCCCCAAATACACAAACATACGGACAGTGTTCTGCGATCAAATACAGCAGAACTTATACACTCACATACACTAATTCCTTTTGCACTACATGGTTAGTACTTTAAAGGGGGGGTGAAATGCTAGTTTTATTATATTCATAAGAGAAAGATAGTCTGTACCGATTTTTCCCGGAAAAACACGACCGGCTGGAGGCGTGACGTGTGGGCGGAGCTAAAGAATCACGAGCGCGAGTAGGCTTTTGCGTCGAGAGCGTTTGGAAGCTGTGACATTACCGTGAGGAAAAACACATCCAAAACAAACCATGGCTAACAGTCAGATTCAGCGTATATTTATGATCCAGAATCAGATCCAGAGATTGAAATTTAACAAGAGCAGCATCAGCAACGACGTCTCTATGTGGTATGTACTGAAACTGTATATATTTGCTTAGCGGTTTTGGAAAATGACTAAGTTCCACTTTATGTCATCTTTTTTTTTTTTTTTTTTTAAGCTGTACATGTGGAAGGTGCAGTTTGATGACAACATCGCATGTTGTTTACTTGATGTGCTTACGTGCCGATAGCTAAGTTAACAACACAGAGATATTTGAAGCAGTTTTACTCAACGCCTGCGGTTCCAACACACGATCGTGACCCTTTTTCGTTGGGACTGCATTATAAACGATGAAATAAACGATGTGCAAATCCGGCGTCAAACTGGGCCTTGTTTGTAAAACAAGCATCTTCGAAATGCAGGGAACAAACAAAAACACTTGCACAACTCCGTTGATGCTCTGTAAAAATAAACTCCATCCACTGGTCCCTTAATGCTGTTTTTGTAATCTGTGCAGGGTTGTCTTGCCCTGGCAACCAAAAACACACTTCTTTTGTGACATTTGGCGACGCTCTCGCTCTGATCAGTGAAGTCTGTTGTGCTCTCAGTGCTCTGCTATACATACGGGAGCGCGCGCTCTTCCAGCAGAAGTGCCCTTAGGACCCATATAAGGAGATTCCGCTCCATCTAACGTCACACAGAGCCATACTCGAAAAAAACTTTCCGAAACTTGTGACAAACCGGAAGGAGTATTTTTGGAACAAAAATACTCCTTCAAATGTACAACTTAATTTTTGAACTTTTGTCCATGTTTAGCATGGGAATCCAACTCTTTAACAGTGTAAAAAACTCAGTATGCATGAAATAGCATTTCACCCCCCGTTTAATATATTTTTTATTATAACAATTATTATTTTGCAATACAAATGTACAGTTTTTGTCATGCCAATACAGCTCACCTAAACTGAAATGAGAGAGACTTTTTTTTTTACTTTTAGTCTTTCTTTATTTGAACAATTATTACATTACCAATAAATCAATATTTTCAAAATACATTAACATCAATAAACAAACAAAAAATCATACATTCATTTGTGAAATTCCATCTTCTAATTCACATAAAACAGAATTAAACCCCAAGTATGTTTAAAAGTATCAAGATCTCCAACAATTTTATAGTATGTGAACTTGGCGGTGCTGGGCAGTAAACCGGTTCATACCAAAAACCGGTGTAAATTTTCGTTACAATATGAATTTTTAATATACCTCCATACCGATGTATTTAATTGCTCAATGTTCATAATGAACATTATGCTGCGCGACCAGTGGTGGACGAAGTACACAAATCAAGTACTTGAGTAAAAGTACAGATACACATGGTAAAATATTACTCCAGTAAAAGTAAAAGTACTCCTTTTTCAATTTTACTCAAGTGAAAGTACAAAAGTACTCAATTTTTTATGTACTTAAGTAAAAAAGTACTGCAAGATAGATGTTTGCAATTTTATATAGGCTACTTAATTTAATTTTATATTAGCACATTTTTTTTTATAATCCTACTGCTCAAAATACCTTGGATTTTTTCCAAAATAACCACTATATGGAGTCAAGATATTTTTTGTTGTTGATATGGACTACGCTGATGAGAGTAATGTTCACTGTGAAGCTTACACTGTGATGTACCTGAGAGAAAACAGAGATGACCATCTGATTTTCACCAGTAAGAAAAAAGTATTTTAAAGTTAGTTGTTTTACAGAACATCAAAGTTACAGTACAGACCAAAAGTTTGGACACACCTTCTCATTCAAAGAGTTTTCTTTATTTTCATGACTATGAAAATTGTAGAGTCACACTGAAGGCATCAAGGGCTATTTGACCAAGAAGGAGAGTGATGGGGTGCTGCGCCAGATGACCTGGCCTCCACAGTCACCGGACCTGAACACAGTCGAGATGGTTTAGGGGTGAGCTGGACCCCAGACAGAAAGCAAAAGGGCCAACAAGTGCTAAGCTTCTCTCGGGGAACTCCTTCAAGACTGTTGGAAGACCATTTCAGGTGACTACCTCTTGAAGCTCATCAAGAGAATGCCAAGAGTGTGCAAAGCAGTCATCAAAGCAAAAGGTGGCTACTTTGAAGAACCTACAATATGACATATTTTCAGCTTCACACTTTTTTGTTATGTATATAATTCCATATATAATTCCACATGTGTTAATTCATAGTTTTGATGCCTTCAGTGTGAATCTACTATTTTCATAATCATCAAAATAAAGAAAACTCTTTGAATGAGAAGGTGTGTCCAAACTTTTGGTCTGTACTGTATATATGACATGATAATAAGGCCTGAAGTTAGGAAGAACATTTTAAGGAAAAAAATAATAAAACAAATTTCATAATGATATATATATATCGATTACATCTGGTTAGAAAAGAAATGATCAGAACATGGTAACTACAGTAATTATCAGTGGGAAGAGATGCACCCCTTTGGCTAGGGGTGTTTTTAAACCACAGACAAGATTTGAGAAGGAAAAAATCATTATGAAATTTGTTTTATTATTTTTTTTCTTCCTAACTTCAGGCCTTATTATTATGTCATATATACATATTGTCACATCCACACAAGGAGAGGAGGAGATGGGTAAGTGTTTACGTGAGGCTTTATTAACATAGGACTTTTAACAGAGCAAGTAAGTGTGGTCACAGACGATGAATCTTCAAGCACTGATCAAATAGGTGAGTTCAAGCACAAGGCTAGGCCAGACAACAAAGAGTCACTTCCCTTAATCGCTGTGTCTGAATCTCCACAGTGTCACAATATGATCCACAAGAAGCAGGCAGAAGATCCATAAGAGCGTCCATGCAATCTCGCTTCCAGCCGGTGAGTGAATGAGTGAGGTGAGTATTTAAAGGTGTGGTGATTGCTGGTGCAGGTGCAGGTAATCAGTATTCAGGTGACGGTTCACGTGAGCGGTGCATGGGAGATTGAGTGGATGGTGACTGGCAATGGTGACTGGGGCTGAGGGAACGAGCTGAGGGTGTGACACTACCCCCCCCCCCCACGGGTGACTCCAGGCATCCTAGAGCGGCGACGGGGTACCTCCGGAGGTGCAGGCTCCTCGAGGGTGGCGGCTCGAATTTCCTCGTCGATCTGCCAGAGGATAGGCGCGAGGAAAACGGAGGGTGGTAGAATTGAATCAGGCTTGTTGGTGTCTGGATCTGGTGAGTACATACGGGACAGGGCATCTGCTTTAGTGTTCTTGTGACCGGGTTGATACGTGATCTGGAAATTAAAGCGAGCAAAGAAGAGTGACCACCGAGCCTGACGAGCATTGAGTCTTTTGGCATTCTGCAGATATTGGAGATTTTTGTGGTCGGTGACAACAGTGAATGGGAACTGAGCTCCCTCTAGCCAGTGCCGCCACTCCTCAAGGGCGAGTTTAATGGCCAACAACTCACGGTCTCCGATTCCATAATTGCATTCGGCAGGAGAGAGTTTCTTAGAGAAGTACGCACACGGATGGAGTGAGCAAGGTTCACCAGACCTTTGGGATAGCACGGCTCCAATGCCGTGATTGGCCGCATCCACCTCTACGACGAAAGGTTTGGACGGGTCAGGATGTCGAAGAATGGGCGCTGAGGTGAAGAGGTGTTTAAGATGGTTGAAGGCTTCTCGAGCTTGGGGTGTCCAGCGCAGCCGGCGCTGACCACCTTTTAGGAGGGATGTTAGAGGAGCAGAGTGCAGGCTGTAGTTCTTGATAAAGCGCCGATAGAAATTGGCAAAGCCAAGGAAACGCTGGAGTTCTTTCACCGTTGTGGGCTCCGCCCAGTTGGCCACAGCATCTACCTTGGCTGATTCCATCTGAACTCCCTCCGCAGAGATCACGTATCCGAGGAAGGAGACGGTAGTGCAGTGAAACTCACACTTCTCAGCTTTTAGGTAGAGGTGGTGGTCTCGGAGTCGTTGTAAGACGTGGCGGACATGGGTTTGGTGTTCTTCTATGTTCCGGGAGTAGATCAGGATATCGTCTATGTAGACAATGACGAATTGGTGGAGATAATCACGGAATATTTCGTTCATGAAACTCTGGAAGATGGATGGACTGTTAGCAAGCCCATAGGGCATAACCTGATATTCGTAGTGCCCGGCAGGGGTGATGAAGGCAGTCTTCCACTCGTCTCCCTCTCGGATACGGATCAGATTGTAGGCACTGCGGAGGTCGAGTTTGGTGAACACCTTGGCTTCCCGCAGTTCCTCCAGAGCCGCTGGAACGAGTGGTAACGGGTAGGCGAACTTGACGGTGGCGTCATTTAGCACTCGATAGTCGATGCATGGTCGAAGTCCGCCATCCTTTTTGGGGACGAAGAAGAAACTGGATGCAGCTGGAGATGTGGATGGCCTGATGAACCCCTGATCGAGAGCCTCCTGGATGTATTCCTCCATTGCCACCTGCTCAGGACGGGAGAGTGGATATATTTTCCCATGTGGTAGCTTGGCACCTGGCAGCAGGTCGATACAACAGTCCCAGGGCCGATGTGGTGGTAATCGGGTGGCTTGTTCCTTGCTGAACACATCAGAGTAGGAGGAGTAAAGGGCAGGTCTTCCCATGGTAGTGGAGGGTAATTGAAGGTGCGGTGGCGCAGACTGTGAATTCTGGACTGGTGAACGGTGAATGTGACTCTGGCATCTCGGGTCCCATGCCTGGATCTCCCCTGTGCTCCAGTTGATTTGGGGGTTATGTTGGGCCAGCCATGGCCTACCCAGGACAACGTCAACGGTAGCGCGCGGAAGTACGAGGAGGGCCAGTTGTTCCTGGTGTCCGTGGGGCAGAACGAGCTCCAGCTCGTGTGTCCTTTTAGATATTTTGCCACCGCCCAATGGTGATCCTTGGATGGTAGTGATACGGTAAGTGGTCTCGTTCTGGACGATGGGTATACGGTGCTTGGTTACAAAGTGAGATGAGATGAAGTTGCTTGCGGCTCCGGAATCCACCAGGACATGGATGGAAAGATTGCGTGAGTTAATTGTTATCTGGGCTTTGATATGAGGTATGTGAGATACAGATGGGGTAATGGAAACTGTACTCACCATTGGGCGAGGCGGACGGACCGGGCAGGCGTGGATCAGGTGAGTGGCCTCGCCACAGTATAAACACAGCCGCTGCTGGATGCGGCGTCTCCGTTCAGAGGCATCTAGGTGGTAGGAGTCGGTGATCATGGGTTCCTCCTGGTCTCGTTGGGGCGAGGGCGTTCTGGCCGATGGTGAGATGTTATATGAAGCCGAGGAGGCACAAGCCGAGAGGTGCTGAGCAACATTTATAGTTTTTCTGATGAATGTCTCGAGATTGATATTATCGTCGTAAATAACCATTTGCTTTCTGATCTGGGGCTTTAAACCTTTACGGTATGCTGCTAGCAGGGCAGTTTGGTTCCAACCACTGGTGGCGGCTAATGTACGGAAACGGAGAGTGTAGTCGTGTATTTCCGTGGCCCCCTGGCGGAGATTTAAGAGTTCATCATGGGTTGAAAGAGGAGTTAGAGCCACTCCGAACACTTCCTGGAGGTGGGTGACGAAGGCATCGAATGAGGATAGAACCGGACTCTGGGAGTTCCAAAGAGCCTCTGCCCATTGTAGAGCTCGTCCGGTGAGGAGAGAGATCACAAAGGCGACTTTGGTGGCCTCATTGGGGAATTTACTGGTATTCGCGTTGACGAATAGTGAGCACTGCAGAATAAACCCACTGCAGCCACTCGGTTCACCCGTATAGCACGCGGGACGTGCAAGGGGCGTGCTGTTGGTGGTGGAAGCACTAGTTTCGGTGGGTGGTGAAACTGACTGTAATACTTGGCAGAGGGCAGTCACCATTTCGGTGAACGGGTCCGAAGCCGCTCCCTGAGCAGCAGCGTTAACATCCATGGAGATATGAAGTTCTGTTTTGGGCTGGAATCCTGTCACATCCACACAAGGAGAGGAGGAGATGGGTAAGTGTTTACGTGAGGCTTTATTAACATAGGACTTTTAACAGAGCAAGTAAGTGTGGTCACAGACGATGAATCTTCAAGCACTGATCAAATAGGTGAGTTCAAGCACAAGGCTAGGCCAGACAACAAAGAGTCACTTCCCTTAATCGCTGTGTCTGAATCTCCACAGTGTCACAATATGATCCACAAGAAGCAGGCAGAAGATCCATAAGAGCGTCCATGCAATCTCGCTTCCAGCCGGTGAGTGAATGAGTGAGGTGAGTATTTAAAGGTGTGGTGATTGCTGGTGCAGGTGCAGGTAATCAGTATTCAGGTGACGGTCCACGTGAGCGGTGCATGGGAGATTGAGTGGATGGTGACTGGCAATGGTGACTGGGGCTGAGGGAACGAGCTGAGGGTGTGACACATATATATATATATATATATACATACATACATACATACATACATATATATATATGTATATATATATATACATACATACATACATACATACATACATACATATATATATATGTGTGTGTGTGTGTGTGTGTGTGTGTGGCTGAATAAAAATATTTGGACATTATAAAAATTACATCAACTTAGCACTAACAAGCTTGTTAGCTAGACAGTTAGCATCAGCTAACAATATTTACTTATTTTCAGTACGATGAATTTTCATGTCTGTCTACTCGTCTAGTTAATCCAAACAATATGTACATATGTATAACGTTACTGTCGATAAACAATATAAAAACAGACGTAACATAGGACATTTTAATAAAACTGTTAACATTACGACAGCGGTGAATTTGAACGTGCATGAGTTATTGTATTTAATCTGTGTTATTTTATGGGGGTTTTTTTGTTGTTGGTTTTTTTTTTACCTAAAATTGATGTGTCTGCATCGTCTGCACTCGAGCATTTCAGTGGGCTTAAATAGATCACTCTTTACAACGGATTTAGTTCCCAAACAACTGACAGTTTTGACCTAAATATGATTTTCAGTTACAATAATTAATCCAAAATTTCGACATAACTTACTTTTAGCAACATCAGACGCACGTGCGCTCACAAGATCTCCCGGTTCTTACTGACTCGCACTAAACGGTTCATTTGAATCAGTGAGTGGTAGACTCCAGAACAGCTGCAATCGGATCATTCTAATTCGTAAACGAATCGTTTGGTGCGATTCGCGATCCGATTTAAAAGTTTATTTTGAAAAGACTCAGTTCGTTCATGATGAATCAGACACCGCTTCTGCGTGTCGGAGCACGTGATATAGGGAGTAACGATATGTTTTATGAAATGTAGTGAAGTAAAAAGTACGATTTTATTCTTTGGAATGTAGTGAAGTAAAAGTAAAAGTTGCTCAAAATAAAAATACTCCAGTAAAGTACAGATACTTGAAAAATTTACTTAAGTACAGTAACGAAGTAAAGCTACTCCGTTACTGTCCACCACTGTGCGCGACACTGTTACAGACGGAATCTTTACAATGTTGCACTTCTGCAGTGACTGCGAGGCGTGGTGAGGGTAAACACAGCAGTGATCTGGTCTTACGTTATGATGCCTGTTTCACACATACTCCGTCTGCAGTGCGTATGCGTTGCATATTTTTTTGAAGTAAAGTGAAAGTCCATTGTTTGCGGGAAAAATTAACATGGATCAGTAGTGGATCAGTAGCGGACTGCAAATGCGTCTTGTGTGAAAGCACGAGTCATACACAATCACTGAATGCTGAATCTGATACTGTGGTTAGGTTTGAGTTTTAAAGGTGCAAAGGAAATTAAGTTGCGCTATACAGAATGCAGCTATAGTTTTTAATGGTTCTCTTTACTCTTTTTACTTCTTCATTCATTTCCACAACACACTCAGGTTTGCAGAAGGCCAAAATATTTTTTTTCAACTGTAGCTCCAATATCTGCATCAATATGGGCACACATGGCTCATCTTTCTGCAGGTTCTTATTTGCGGTTTCAATTAAAGGTATAGCTCTCTTTAAAAAAAGAGCATACAGCTTGGACTGTGGGTCAGTCAAGAAAGCGTAGAAGGTGGTTTTGTGACCTATGTTTTTTCTATCTGCTTTTCCTTTTCTGTTTTTTTTTTTTGACACATCCCTCTGTTTTTTGCCCATTTCTTTTTGTTTAAAAACAAATTGGTTTAAGTCAAACCCCTTAGGTGGTTGAGCTGACTGCTGTGGAGTGCTTGGTCCTGCCGGCAGCTGTTTGGTTGTAGGTCCTGTCTGCTGCCGTTTTGGTGTAGGCCCTGCCTGTTGCTGTGTGGAGCTTGGTCCGGTCTTGGACTTTCTCTGGTGGACTTTGGTCTTCAAAAAGCTGGAGCACAAAGTCTTTGATACAGTAAGCTTACCCGAGGTAGGTGTGAGAGTTGAGGGCTTAGGGGCAGCTGGGCTCTTCAGAGAGGGATGTGAGAGGTTTAGCTGCCTTCTTCCCTGCTGCCTCTTCAGCAAAAAACAGAGTCAGAGGTTCCCACTGCTGGAGGAGTCGATTGACAAATTTGCCAAGAGCCAGCCGTCTGCTCGAGGATAATTTCAAAATCTTCCTCACATCAGTGTCGCACAACATTTGTAGGTCTCTGCAGCAGGTGCAGGATTTTTTTTGTGAAAAAGAAAGATGGCTCTCTTCATCCCTGTATTGACTATCGAGGGTTGAATGACATCACAGTGAAGAATACTTATCCTTTACCGTTGATGTAGTCGGCTTTCGAGCATCTGCAGGTTGCGTAATTTTTCATGAAATTGGATCTTCGTAATGCTTATCATTTGGTTCGCATAAGACAGGGGGATGAATGGAAGACCGCTTTTATTACCCCAAGGGGGCACTTTGAATATCTTGTTCTTCCTTTTGGCCTTTGTAACGCCCCGCGGTATTCCAAGCACTCGTCAACGATGTGTTGAGAGATATGGTAGAGCAGTTCATTTATGTCTACCTGGATGACTGTGGCAAGGGGGTGGGGTGTGGTTTAGCGAACCCTGCAGCGGGGGAGAACATCAGGAGACGCGCGGTGAGTGAGTGGGTTAAGCGCAAATAACGAACACCTGTCTCTTGTTGCAGTAATTGGCGTGGAGAGAGTATAAAACACCAGGAGAAACAGGAGCGGGGGAGAGAGAGAAGGACTGCTGTCTGCTACATTTTGACTGAGTTTGTTGATTGTTTTGTCTTTTGTTTGCTGCCTGTTTTGCCCACTTTTTGTTTTGAATTATAAATAAAGCAGTCAGAAGTTACAGTCGACCCCTGCCATCTTCCTTCCTACACAATGAACATTGTTACACTGGTACTGAAACCCGGTAAGGAAAATGGATGCCGTCGCCGTGCCTGTGCCCTCTGCTGCACCATTTGCTGATTACATCCCTCTCGGTCATGCAACATTGTCAACAGCAGGCCCTGCTGGAGTTATGTCATGATCAGGAGAGGCGGTTTCAGGCTGTCCTCCAAACCCAGCAGGAAGACCGTGAGAGGTTCCAGAGCTGGATGGACCGGGAGGTTCGGCCGGAGGCCACGGTCCAACAAGCTGTGCCCGCCCACCTCCCGCTTCACAAAATGGGGCCTGAGGACAACCCGGAGACATTTCTGGATTTATTTGAGAAGTCGGCCGAGGTCCATGGCTGGCCGCGGGACCAGTGGCCGATGCGCCTGGTCCCCCTGCTCTCCGGGGAGTCCCGGTAGTGGCACAGCAGCTTCTGGTGCGTAACCTCCTGATTTTTGACGACCTGAAGAGGGACATCATCCCTTCGTGATGGCCCAATAGCTCCGGGACTCTTGCCGCAAATGGTTGCTGGCCGACAGAAGTTATGTGGAGAAGATAATCGATCGTGTGGTGCTGGAGCAGTTCATCACTCGGCTACCAAGAAGAACTGCTGAGTGGGTCCAGTGCCACCGCCCCACCTTCGCTGGAGTCGGCTATTGATCTCGCGGAGGACCATATGGTGGCATGCCCCAGGGTTGGCGAACCTCTCCCAACAGCTTCTCTCTCTCCTTCTTTTTTTTCTCCTTCTCTCTTTCGGCCTGTCCCTTTACATTTACATTTACATTTATTCATTTAGCAGACGCTTTTATCCAAAGCGACTTACAGATGACGACAGTGGAAGCAATCAAAAACAACAAAAAGAGCAATGATATATAAGTGCTATAACAAGTCTCAGTTAGGTTAACACAGTACACGTAGCATGGGATTTTAAATAATATAATAAATAAAAAGAAAACAGATAGAATAAAAAAATAAAAGAATAGAGCAAGCTAGTTAGAGGTCTTTACACATACACACACATACATATACAATTGCATAATAAATTAAAAGAAAATAGAATACAAAAAGATTAGAAAGGTAGTTAGATTTTTTAAAGAATAGAATTAGAATAGTGAGTGTTAAAGTTATAGTGTCAAATAAAGATGGAAGAGATGGGTACCTTTACCCACGTCCCATCCACTGGAGCGGCGGGGAGGTCTGGGCTGGCCTGCTGGCGTTGCAGGGATCCATTTTGTGGACAAGTGTCCCGTTATGGAGGTGGGGATGATGATCTGGGTCCCGGACGTCCCACAGGCTGCCCCCGGTCAGGCTGGGTGGTATCAAATACCTGTGAATATCAAGGGGGGTACCTATCAGGCATTGGTGGATTCAGGATGTAACCAAACCTCAATCCATCAAAGTTTGATACAATCCAGGGGATTGGATACGAGTCGCATGGTCAAAGTACGGGGATGTGGTTGAGTATCCAATTTTGCCAGTCGTTATTAAATTTAGGGGACAAAATCATAGTGTTGAGGTGGTAGTTAATTCGCACCTCCGGCATCCATTAAGTTTGGGGACGAATTGGCCAGCGTCTAAAGAACTATTGGGGGTTTTATGTATGGATGCCTCTTGGGGAAAGAATGCACCGGAGGGGAATTTAAAAGTGTGCAGGCAGAAGAGACTGAACCGGGACCACTGAGTACGGCCTCAGGGGAACAGAGCGAAATCGAGATAATTATTCTCTCAGAGCGCGATGATTTTCCCCTGGAGCAGTCTCAGGATGAGACGCTGAAAAGCGCGTTTGAACAGGTCAGGACCATCGATGGTCAGCGTCTTCATCCTGGACAGCCGCTTACCTGTCAATATTTTGCATTAATTAACGATAGGTTGTATCGAGTGACCCAAGACACTCAGACAAAAGAAGATACAACACAGTTATTAGTTCCTAGGAGCCGCCGGTAAATGCTTTTCAGGCGGCTCATTCTAATCCAATGGCTGGCCATTTAGGACGAGAATGTGCACAGGTGGTGCGTGGCTTGTCTTGAATGTCAGTTGGTAAACCCACCAGCCACCCCAAAAGCGCCCCCTCCCATTAATGCAGGTCCCCTTTGAGAGAATTGGCATGGACCTCATCGGTCATTTGAGCGATCAGCACGAGGACATCGTTTTGCATTAGTCATTGTGGATTATGCAACATGATATCCAGAAGCAGTGCCTCTTCGCAACATTTCCGCAAAGAGTGTTGCTGATGCACTGTTTTCTTTAATCTCCCGAGTGGGGATTCCTAAGGAAATCCTCACTGATCAGGGCACAGCGTTTATGTTACGGACATTACGCGAACTTTACGAATTATTGGGCATTAAATCGATTCGGACCAGCGTCTTTCACCCACAAACGGACGGTCTGGTCGAACGTTTTAATCGCACGCTTACAACAATGATTCGTAAATTCGTTCAGGAAGACGTCAAAAATTGGGACAGAATGTTGGAACCCCTGTTGTTTGCTTTACGAGAGGTCCCGCAAACCTCCACAGGATTTTTTGTGGGAGGGGCAAGTGCTAGGCGGTTGTCTGTGTGTAAGACAGCTGATGTTGATCGAGCACTCTTGCTTTCTAAACTCTTGCTTTCTACGCGCGAATGCATTCAAAATGTTCAAGCAGCAAACTAAACGCAGTAGAGGTGAATTTGATTTGATGCTCTGTTCGCTTTTGGTGTGAATGCAGCATTAGGCTATATTCATGGCGAGAATAAAGTGCAATCAATCAAAGGAAGACTAGAAAAGATGTTTAAAATTTATTTCCTCTAGAAATCTTAAAACCATGTTCGGACTCATCAAAAACTTTTTCAAATGTATCAACAGAATAAAAAAGGTTTCTCACAGGGGCAGATGTAATACAAACTAGAAGGATGTTTAATGGACAATGAATTCTGACAAGATTAACATTTTGGAGGATTTTCACATGAGAGTAAAAATTGATGTGTCATTTTTGAATGTCCTATTCTGCATCTTGTATAGATGACTTGATTCCAACGATTCTTAAAACCGAAATTATGTTTTTTCCTCACATCAGGATTTATTTCATGCAACTTATAATTTAGACATTGATCCCATTCTGATTGCCATTTATTTCTGATGTATTCATTTAGAACACTTTACTACTAAGGGCAGCTGTTGCCTAATGGTTAGAGAGCCAGACTAGTTACCAGAAGGTCGCCTGATGGGAGTTGTAGTTGGGAGGGAATGAAAGAACAGCGCTCTCTTCCACCCTCAATACCCATGGCTGAAGTCCCCTTGAGCAAGGTACTGAACCTCCAGTTGCTCCCTGGGCGCTGGATCTATAGCTGCCCACTGCTCCGGGTGTGTGTTCAATTCTCACTGCTGCGTGTTTGCACTTGGATGGGTTAAATGCAGAGTATACATTTCTAGTAGATTTCCTTTCAGACGAAAAATGTGTGGGAGGAGATTAGGCTGTTCAAATCTATCACCCAATGCATTTACTGAAATTTGCGCCATTATTTAACACCCAAAGAAGCATGTCTTAAACTGTTTTCCACTTGAAATGGCTGCAATTACTGTCGCAGCAAACAGAGAATGCGCGGAAGAAGGGAGAGGATTTTTTCCACAGGTTTTAATTTAATTGAAATGCCAGAAAAACACATTATCTGAACATAGGATATAGAATGACAGACCATGTTCTTTTTAATTTGCTTCAGGAAATAAATTATGAACTCTAAACTAGGAGTCACACAATACAAGCTCTATAAAAACTTCTTGCATCCCTTAATTTTCTGTAATCTGGTTCTTTTCAATCTACTGTGGCTTCTTTATTTCTTCATTCTGTGTATATTGTGTTGGTTGATATGTAATTGAGATGTTGCGTCTGTGTTCTTTAATTTGCGCAATTGTTAGTAAATCACCCGCAGAAATGTCCACACCCATCAGTGCTAATTTGTCCTGGGGCCTGTACCATGAAGCAAGATTAGCTAGCTGGCCAGGTAAGTTTCAGGTTAGTTTGCACCAATCCTGGTTTTAGGTACCACGTAAGTGGCTTGGCTTTTAGCGGCATTCATTGCCATAGTAACTCACACTCGATGGCTAACCTGCTCTGAGGCAGGTTATGTTCTGGGTTAGAGATCTCAAACTGAAGTTGGACAAATTAGGGGCCTGTACCATGATGGTAGCTGAACAAATTCAGAGTTACAGGATTATTTTTGAGTTGACAAAACCAAACCTCCAACCTGGCTTTGTTGGTACCATGATGCTGTTCATCAACTTTCTTTGTCAACTCAGACTTTGATCCTGAGTTTGTGGAGCGCGTGCACATGAATGTGTGACATCACTGGCAAACAGCCAATCACGAGCCTTGCGACACAAAGCAAGTTTGATTTACTTATCTCAAGAGACCCAGTGATATTCAAAACTAAAGGTTAAAGGTTTTGCTAAAGGTTAAGAGATTGAAGAATATGACAAATTTAAACGTCATATGAAAAATGAAGGAGGACAAATAAAATGAATGATCTTGCTCTATCAGTGCAGTGACAAGTCAAAGTATATAGTGATAGAGACTTGAACAGGTAAGGTCAGATTTTCCTTTTTTTATAGTTCAATCTTTTGATACTACAACTTATTTATATTACATGAAGCTTCCAAATTTATTATAGGGTGAGATGTAAGATGGTTTTTATTCTGGAAATTACAGAAAATTAAATAATTGTAATGTAAAAAAAAAAAATGGATCCATGCTGTGTGAGATGAGAATAAAATAAATTAGAGTAAAATCAAATAATCATTGCTTTATGTTATTGCACTTTATAATTAAAATATATTGTATATAAAATATAAATAAAGATATATAATGTGTGACATCGATCTGGGCCCTCGTGAACAGGAGACACATGTGCTGAATACATCTAAAGTAAACTCATCCCAGAACAAAACCTGTTCCAGAGCCAGTTATGTTCAGAGAATGGGTCGCTATGGCTACATACTCTGAAATGTATTTCAGTTTTAGGATCCAAACATTGAATTATATGTTTATGTATTCATAATCTAACCCAGAATTATCACATAACCTGATTTCTGGAATACAGCAGAGTTCACTTTATAATAATTTTAACATAAACAGAGCTTTTCAAGAGACTTCTGAGTGTGACAGCAGTATATGCACAATTCTAAACATGAATTAAATAATAAAACAGTATTTACTCCACATGACCCTGATATAACAACTTAATGAGTTTCATTAAAATAAAACTGTGCATATTCAAACTCCAGACACTATGTCAGAGTAATTAAACTAAATTGTTTGGATAGATGGTTATTCACATCACACACATATTTTATCTTATAGATCATATACAGATGTCTTTACCTGTGAGAAGTGCACAGAGAATGATCCGTCCCAGCAGACACATGTGACGCTTATCAGCCATTTTCTGTTTCTGACAGTCTTTCTCTTCACTCTGTAATTAAAGCTCTTCTTTTTAACACCATCAGCTCACCCTGTGGGTGTTTCTCATAGGGTGTTTTTGTGTATCTCACCAACTGACCATTGAGCTGCATTTCACCCACACTATACTGATGAAGAAGTTTCTATAAAATATAGGGTACAACGGGGCTAAAGGCCCACCTAAAATGTATAATTGCAGATTATACAATGCAAATTTGTATTGGACATTAATGGAGCAACACATTTTATGTGAAAATAAATAATTCAAGTTGCTTATTTTATTTATTTATTTTGACTGTATATATCCCAGGGAACGTCGGTGTGGATGAACAGAGGGTGGATGTGCAGCTGCCTCTGAAGGATGGATCTTCTGTGTATCATTTAGTTTTTAGAAGTTAAGCACCTTTAAGTAAAATAGTACCATACCAGATAGTACCAAAAGAGGTTCCCTTATGATAAAAATCCAAATAACAACTATGGAGCATAACTTTTGTTGGATCAATAAAGTGCTATATGGCACCTCTTATGGTTCTACATAGCACCATTTGACAAAGTGTTACATGGCACCTGTAGAATTAGGTGCTTAATAGCACTAAAAGTGGTTCCTCTATGATTACGAGCCAAAGTGCCAAACTGCTTTTGGTGCTATATAACACCATATTTTTTTTTTTTTTTTTTTTTACTGTTAAGAGAAGTTGTATTTTCATTGTGGGCATGAACAGAGAAATATGAAAGTGTGTATATTTGTATTATTATTATTATTATTATTATTATTATTATTATTATTATTATTATTATGTTGTTAGTTTGTAAATTATTGTTCACTCAAGCCAAACATTTGATCACACCATATATTTAAAATCACATCTTAGCAAATTTCTGTAATGAAACTGAAACTGTGCCTCTCTAAATACGTGAAGTCAGATATTTTTTAACTCTTGTCTGACGTAATGCCTTTAAACTCTAATACTCACCAGCTCTTTTTTGTGAACCACCCAAAGAATAACAGCAGTAATCAAACAGCCAAGCGTTCGATGCTCTCCGCTACCTGGGAAAGCATGGCCCTCAATTTGGGATCAGTCTCTCCGAAATGGTCATGTTCCTGCAACGAGAACATGCGTCATCCACGAAGGTAGTCTCAGCATGCTGAAAGCCCAGACACGGAACACAGTGATCGGGGCCATGACGAGGAGCCATACAGTATTGTTCAAAATAATAGCAGTACAATGTGACTAACCAGAATAATCAAGGTTTTTAGTATATTTTTTATTGCTACGTGGCAAACAAGTTACCAGTAGGTTCAGTAGATTGTCAGAAAACAAACAAGACCCAGCATTCATGATATGCACACTCTTAAGGCTGTGCAATTGGGCAATTAGTTGAAAGGGGTGTGTTCAAAAAAATAGCAGTGTCTACCTTTGACAGTACAAACTCAAAACTATTTTGTACACACATTATTTTTTTTCTGGGATTTAGCAATCCTGTGAATCACTAAACTAATATTTAGTTGTATGACCACAGTTTTTTAAAACTGCTTGACATCTGTGTGGCATGGAGTCAACCAACTTGTGGCACCTCTCAGCTGTTATTCCACTCCATGATTCTTTAACAACATTTCACAATTCATTCACATTTCTTGGTTTTGCTTCAGAAACAGCATTTTTGATATCACCCCACAAGTTCTCAATTAGATTAAGGTCTGGAGATTGGGCTGGCCACTCCATAACATTAATTTTGTTGGTTTGGAACCAAGACTTTGCTCGTTTACTAGTGTGTTTTGGGTCATTGTCTTGTTGAAACAACCATTTCAAGGGCATGTCCTCTTCAGCATAGGGCAACATGACCTCTTCAAGTATTTTAACATATGCAAACTGATCCATGATCCCTGGTATGCGATAAATAGGCCCAACACCATAGTAGGAGAAACATGCCCATATCATGATGCTTGCACCTCCATGCTTCACTGTCTTCACTGTGTACTGTGGCTTGAATTCAGAGTTTGGGGGTCGTCTCACAAACTGCCTGTGGCCCTTGGACCTAAAAAGAACAATTTTACTCTCATCAGTCCACAAAATGTTCCTCCATTTCTCTTTAGGCCAGTTGATGTGTTCTTTGGCAAATTGTAACCTCTTCTGCACATGCCTTTTTTTAACAGAGGGACTTTGCGGGGGATTCTTGAAAATAGATTAGCTTCACACAGACGTCTTCTAACTGTCACAGTACTTACAGGTAACTCCAGACTGTCTTTGATCATCCTGGAGGTGATCATTGGCTGAGCCTTTGCCATTCTGGTTATTCTTCTATCCATTTTGATGGTTGTCTTCCGTTTTCTTCCACGTCTCTCTGGTTTTGCTCTCCATTTTAAGGCATTGGAGATCATTTTAGCTGAACAGCCTATCATTTTTTGCACCTCTTTATAGGTTTTCCCCTCTCTAATCAACTTTTTAATCAAAGTACGCTGTTCTTCTGAACAATGTCTTGAACGACCCATTTTCCTCAGCTTTCAAATGCATGTTCAACAAGTGTTGGCTTCATCCTTAAATAGGGGCCACCTGATTCACACCTGTTTCTTCACAAAATTGATGACCTCAGTGATTGAATGCCACACTGCTATTTTTTTGAACACACCCCTTTCAACTAATTCAACTAATTGCCCAATTGCACAGCCTTAAGAGCGTGCATATCATGAATGCTGGGTCTCATTTGTTTTCTGAGAATCTACTGAACCTACTGGTAACTTGTTTGCCACGTAGCAATAAAAAAATATACGAAAAACCTTGATTATTCTGGTTAGTCACATTGTACTGCTATTATTTTGAACAATACTGTATATCAACAGCACTCAGAAACACACAGGCGGAATGACACAAACTTAAACCTTACACTCTTTTGAAAAAGCGGTTTTAGTGGTGCTGAAGCACTCAGGGGAACGCAGAAGCTGGAGAGAAGAACCGCTGAATCGTGCCATCACACCAACACCAGCTGACTTTCTTTGAAAGCAGTCTGGTGAAACCAGCAGACTAAATGTGCTCGGCTTCTATGCAAAAGTCTGAATGTGAGTTCCTCACGCTGCTCCTTATATACCCAGACCGCGGGGCAGAGCTCGCGATGCAAATTCCGCAGATCAAGGTACACTGTGTAACATTGGCTACTTTTGTTACCAATCGAACATCTGGAGATGAAGGTCAGATTGTCCATCTTCATCATCATTAGTGTGTGTGCTGGTCTACCAGCTCATCTTTGGTCTGTCAGAGATCTAATTCATCACAGAAGAAATAGACACTGTATTTCAGTCTTCATCATCCTCCTCCTCCTCATTGACTTTCTTGATGTATTCTTCAACTTCAAATTCAAATTTATTTATTTGTATTCCTCTTTTTAACGCAATTTTGTTGCCCAAACTGCTTAACAAAATAATAGTAAGCATATACAAAGATTAAAAAACAATAAAATCTAACATAATTAGTAAGAATAAACCACTTTATGATCCAACCAACAAATGACAACTACCCTGTATCAGGCCATTACACATTGGGGTTGTTCCTCTGTGAAAGATCTCTATGTAGGTAAGCTAATGTAAAAAGATGATTTTTAGAGACTTAAAAACTTCTAAGGATGGAACCTGCCGAATATGAACATCAAGAGTCTGTGGTCTCCTCTTAAACCAGCTGGTGGCGCTAGAAGGAATTCTCTCAGTGAAATATCAACTGTACACCGTTTCTGTTTTCTCTGCAAACTTGTGCATACTTGTTTTTCTCTGTATATTAATTGGTGGCATGTTTGGAACAATAAGCATTATTTATTTTATGTTCTTTTTCCATTCATTGCATCAGTGATCACATGGATAATATCTTGTGGAGTTTCATGTTCTGCTGATCCTCACTCTCACACATCCAGGAAACCAGATCGTCATATTTTGGTTATTTTTATATTCACTTTGCTGGTGCTTTTACTGTTCTTTATTATATTAAACCTTTTTATCTATATTTCAGATGTTTTTAAAGTCTTTCGTATTCCCATATTATCGATGATTGTACAGTAAATTAATTTTCCTCTTCTGTGTGTGCTGGTCTGCAGACAGAGTCTCAGAATACAAACATCACTAAAACCAGAAGAGACTAGTTTAGTCTAAGGAGGTCTGGGAAGACGAGCTGGTTGTGATGCAATTATTATTGTACTTAATAGAGTCAGAATCGGAAAATAACTTTATTGTAACAGATATGCAGGTCAGCGATTCATGGGTTAAATTCTGTTTTATAAATTCAGACTGTTGGTACTAAATGCCAGCCTGGCTGGACTTAAATTACTTTACGATACCCATGCGAGCCTCAAAGGATACCTGAAACCAAATTCCTTAACACACACACACACACAAAAAGAAACCTTTCTTTTTGTTCCTTACTTTTGTAAGTCCTTTATTAAATATGTATTTTATATGTTTGTGTATTGCATAAAATGGTTAATCCTGGGTAAATGGTTAAAGTGCTGACTTATAAGTGGAAATGCTTGATTTCAATCTTATACTTTCTCAAAAAGAAATGTTCTGCAACCCCCACACTCCTTGGTAGCTCGTAAAAGTTTACGACCACACAGGACAGGAGAGAAGCCAAGTCACTGGCTTCTTTTGAACAATGCATTCTATGGAATGTATTCATTAACTTTCTGTTTTCATGTTTTATAAATGTATTACGTATTCCCTTTTGGTACATTTAGATGTTTCCCAACATCTGCAGTGTTATCATGTGTTAAACAAATCTTTAAATGTGTAATTCGATCTAAAAATTAGATCTTTGGTCATATATATATTATGTCTAGTCTTGTTCTAATCGTCATGCTTTGACAGACCCACTTATCTAGAGCAAAGTAATGAAAAATGTATTTAATCTGGAATAATGAACTTGCTTTAATATTCCTGATGAAATCGGACAGGCCCTAAATCATCAGGGGGTTGTCTCAACCGAGACAAAGGAACTTTCCCTCCGCTTCAGATCGCGGACATTCATTGGATGCTCCCTCGAAAATGGGCGTGAACTATTTCAAGCTATAAGAATTAACCAAACAAGGTCCACCCTCTCTTCTTGCGCTCTTCTTGCTCTTCTTCCCGTTCTCCGTTCTCGGACACGTCGCTCCGCGCGGCCTCGGGCCGCGCTCAGTTCTCCTCCCCCCTCAGCACACGGACTGAGGAGAGGAAAGCCATTTTCATGGCTCATTTGGAAACTTTCATTTTCGTTGTTTTGTTTTCTTTTCTTTACTAAGTTTATTCAACGATTCGCCTCTCCACACAATGAAGACGAATTCTGGAACATTGTTTGTTGAACCTTTCAAATACCGCGCGAAGATGAACGAACACCTCTTTGCAACAAAGGAACACGTGACTCCACGCTCACGCCAAGATCCAGCGCAGCTTGCACGCGCGTCACACGGCCTCCGGCCCACGCGCGCAGTTTTCAAAGGACCACGTGACATCACACGTGCGTCGCCGGTACCACGCTCACCCACTGGGCCATGCAAGTATCGTTTTCTATGGAGATTTAAATGCTGCTTTAAAGTGTTGCTATTATTTGATTCGTTGTTGGTTCCACTAAGGTTTACTGACTGATTTTCATACCTGAGCTCATTCTGTGATCTCTCTCGCTTTCTACACTTCTCTCTCTCGCTCTCTCTCTCTCTCTCTCTCTCTCTCTCTCTCTCTCTCTATTATTTGGATTCCGTTATGTCTGGTAAATGTTTATTGTCTGTATTTTCGTATGCATATTTACTCTGTGTGATTTGTAGTTTGATGTATTACTAGTTGAATTATTAAAAACCCATATATAAAATGATTGGCTTTGGACTCCACCCCACTCACATTACGAGTCACTGAAATGTTTTGGTCTTTAGCTACAAGCTCTAAATTTAGAAACTAAATTTATCATAAGGATAGGATAATATTTTCATGGCCAGAGAATACTTTTCCTTGAATTATAAGGCGTGATAACTTTATTGAAAATTGATAGGTCTACAGTGGTGTGCTGGACATACCACGGTTTGATCTGCAGTAATTTACAGTAAGAGATCACAATAATTGATATGAAGAAGGTAATATTGACATATTAATGAGTAAATCACAGTGCCCTGTGATTAGTATTGGTATTGGCAATTGAGCTATTTTTCATAATCAATAAAATTAAATGTAACTGTCATCTGAGATATATATTAATCAAATTCAACTCTCACACATCCAGGAAACCAGATCGTCATATTTTGGTTATTTTTATATTCACTTTGCTGGTGCTTTTACTGTTCTTTATTATATTAAACCTTTTTATCTATATTTCAGATGTTTTTAAAGTCTTTCGTATTCCCATATTATCGATGATTGTACAGTAAATTAATTTTCCTCTTCTGTGTGTGCTGGTCTGCAGACAGAGTCTCAGAATACAAACATCACTAAAACCAGAAGAGACTAGTTTAGTCTAAGGAGGTCTGGGAAGATGAGCTGGTTGTGATGCAATTATTATTGTACTTAATAGAGTCAGAATCGGAAAATAACTTTATTGTAACAGATATGCAGGTCAGCGATTCATGGGTTAAATTCTGTTTTATAAATTCAGACTGTTGGTACTAAATGCCAGCCTGGCTGGACTTAAATTACTTTACGATACCCATGCGAGCCTCAAAGGATACCTGAAACCAAATTCCTTAACACACACACACACACAAAAAGAAACCTTTCTTTTTGTTCCTTACTTTTGTAAGTCCTTTATTAAATATGTATTTTATATGTTTGTGTATTGCATAAAATGGTTAATCCTGGGTAAATGGTTAAAGTGCTGACTTATAAGTGGAAATGCTTGATTTCAATCTTATACTTTCTCAAAAAGAAATGTTCTGCAACCCCCACACTCCTTGGTAGCTCGTAAAAGTTTACGACCACACAGGACAGGAGAGAAGCCAAGTCACTGGCTTCTTTTGAACAATGCATTCTATGGAATGTATTCATTAACTTTCTGTTTTCATGTTTTATAAATGTATTACGTATTCCCTTTTGGTACATTTAGATGTTTCCCAACATCTGCAGTGTTATCATGTGTTAAACAAATCTTTAAATGTGTAATTCGATCTAAAAATTAGATCTTTGGTCATATATATATTATGTCTAGTCTTGTTCTAATCGTCATGCTTTGACAGACCCACTTATCTAGAGCAAAGTAATGAAAAATGTATTTAATCTGGAATAATGAACTTGCTTTAATATTCCTGATGAAATCGGACAGGCCCTAAATCATCAGGGGGTTGTCTCAACCGAGACAAAGGAACTTTCCCTCCGCTTCAGATCGCGGACATTCATTGGATGCTCCCTCGAAAATGGGCGTGAACTATTTCAAGCTATAAGAATTAACCAAACAAGGTCCACCCTCTCTTCTTGCGCTCTTCTTGCTCTTCTTCCCGTTCTCCGTTCTCGGACACGTCGCTCCGCGCGGCCTCGGGCCGCGCTCAGTTCTCCTCCCCCCTCAGCACACGGACTGAGGAGAGGAAAGCCATTTTCATGGCTCATTTGGAAACTTTCATTTTCGTTGTTTTGTTTTCTTTTCTTTACTAAGTTTATTCAACGATTCGCCTCTCCACACAATGAAGACGAATTCTGGAACATTGTTTGTTGAACCTTTCAAATACCGCGCGAAGATGAACGAACACCTCTTTGCAACAAAGGAACACGTGACTCCACGCTCACGCCAAGATCCAGCGCAGCTTGCACGCGCGTCACACGGCCTCCGGCCCACGCGCGCAGTTTTCAAAGGACCACGTGACATCACACGTGCGTCTCCGGTACCACGCTCACCCACTGGGCCATGCAAGTATCGTTTTCTATGGAGATTTAAATGCTGCTTTAAAGTGTTGCTATTATTTGATTCGTTGTTGGTTCCACTAAGGTTTACTGACTGATTTTCATACCTGAGCTCATTCTGTGATCTCTCTCGCTTTCTACACTTCTCTCTCTCGCTCTCTCTCTCTCTCTCTCTCTCTCTCTCTCTCTCTCTATTATTTGGATTCCGTTATGTCTGGTAAATGTTTATTGTCTGTATTTTCGTATGCATATTTACTCTGTGTGATTTGTAGTTTGATGTATTACTAGTTGAATTATTAAAAACCCATATATAAAATGATTGGCTTTGGACTCCACCCCACTCACATTACGAGTCACTGAAATGTTTTGGTCTTTAGCTACAAGCTCTAAATTTAGAAACTAAATTTATCATAAGGATAGGATAATATTTTCATGGCCAGAGAATACTTTTCCTTGAATTATAAGGCGTGATAACTTTATTGAAAATTGATAGGTCTACAGTGGTGTGCTGGACATACCACGGTTTGATCTGCAGTAATTTACAGTAAGAGATCACAATAATTGATATGAAGAAGGTAATATTGACATATTAATGAGTAAATCACAGTGCCCTGTGATTAGTATTGGTATTGGCAATTGAGCTATTTTTCATAATCAATAAAATTAAATGTAACTGTCATCTGAGATATATATTAATCAAATTCTTGATTAATTATTCAAATTCCCTATATATCATTTGAGTTAATTACTATGTAAAACTCATTGTTGTTACATTTTGGTGGAGAATGCGGGCATTTCAAACTTCGTTTTGTGAGCAATCAATCTGTGTATATGGTTTTTAATAATTTCTGCACGTGCGCTATGAAATTATGTAACGTTACTGGTGAGATAAGTCGCAAGACGCGAACTCACTCAACTGACTGAGGCAAAAAGCTGGTCAGTAAGCACCTAGGTATTTATAGAAACTTAACAGTATAGTCCCTGTTAATTTTAATGAAAGTAATCTGCAGTATAATGTTAAAAGTATCCTGTTAAGAAAGACCAAAATCTTTTTACAGTGAGAACATTTTAATATGAATAATTAAAAGAGAAAGAAATCTTTTAATAGTTGCAACATGTAAATCTGAACCTGAGCGATGTTCCTCTGATTCAGTAAAAAGGCCTTCTTATTAAATATCGTTATTGAATTCATGGTAAACCACATGATATTCAAAAAAATAAACGATAAAAACTCCTGGTCTAGAATTGGCTTAGCTACCCGATTTTAAACCTAAAACATTTAAATCATAAGTGCTATTTTGATAAATGTCTATTGGAGTCAACAGTTGGAAAATTCCTGTTTTTGTTACATTTGTGTTTTGGAAGTGAACGGATCCTTCTTCAACCTATGTGAATATATAGCACCTCAGAAATTAAAACTTTCTGTTTGTTACTTGTGATTTTTGATGCAGAAAATCAGCCTGACAAATGATCAGATAAATTCTAAGTCCTATTGAAATTGTAATTCCTCTATCTAAACACTAGAGGGAACGTGTGGGTTAGAAATTTCAGGGTACACCCTGCTTTCTGATTCCAGCTTGCATGAGTGCAAAGCTGCCAACCTGTGGCCATTTCAGATAATGCGCTCTGATTGCTAATTTATAATCCCCTGTGATGTATATTTGAATTGGATGTCTAAATTCTCGATAATTATTTGCATTTACAGCTTTGCTCGTGCGAATATTATTACAGGGAAACAAAAGAATGTTCCCTGCCTTTGACTGTTTACATTTACTTTGAGTTTGGTTCAAACATGATTTGAATTAAAATGTAATTGTTAATAGTGGAAATCTAGATGTGTCAGGTCAACCACTGATTGACCCACTTAGAAGGTAAGCCATCTAGTGGCAGTCTCCTGTTAAATCGACTAACATACCTCTGTCTTTTCCATTCTGTTTTGAAGTGCATGCCCACTTCTACCCTTTTTAATTAATCTCACCCTGTTTGATTAATTTCATAATTATTAATGATAACTTACAAGCTATCAATGGTTATTATAGGATATTATTCCGACTTTCCTTTTAATTCTTACATGCTTATTTTAAATTTTGATTTGAACCAGTTTTGAATTTTTAATTTGAATTAAGTTTTCTGCTCAGCAGGTTAAAGACAGAGAAGCAGTACTTTCCCCCCCCTTGTGGTGAAAACCAGCTACTCCTTCTCCCTTGTTTCATTCCTGTCTTTTAATTTGATGTTTATTATTTTTCTTCTCTCTTTTGACTTAGGTTATTTTGATAATTACCATTATTATCATAATTCATTTGTTTTGTTTTATTGTTATTAGGTAAAGCTGTTACCTTTCCTCTCTACATATATAGTTACTCAATTGATGTTAAACAAACCAAACCTTAATTAACTTTAAGTTTCCTTTGTTCATCCTTTGTGTATTTGATTGTAGAACTCCCTTGGTGATTGGACAGTCATCTCAGGTTTCCAGTGAGCAAGGCTGCCCGACCGGTGTTACCGATACTGGCTGCGAGTGAAACTCGGTCCCTCTTGTCTCAAGAGACATCAGCAATTTTGGCACTCCAAAGGTTGTGCTAAAAGTCACAAGCCGTGCTTTCCTGCGACACGCCAGAGTAACGGAGGACCGGGGACACTGCGGTTCAGTGTTTGGGGAGCACCGGGGAGGTTGACCAAGCCACTGGTTCCCACCTGAATGACTTCAATTCAACCAGGTGAACCAAAAGTGATAAAACCTATCCACTTATTATAAGCCACAGAATATTAGATATTCCCCCGGATATATTTTAAGTGTTCTGACCCTTTTGCTTCTTTAAGCCACACCATATTTCTAGGTTTCCTACCCAGATAGCCCACTCACCTGTTGGCCCTATCTTAAAACCTAGCAGTAGGCTTAGGCCTCCTTATTCTCACTAACACACTGTGTTTCTATTGTTTGTATCTCATTTCAAGTGTTGTTTCACTTTGATCTTTTCTACCCTCTGTTCTGTTGTGATTTGTCTCTTTCATTTCACATAGAGACAGTAACCTGGGAGCCACCAACGAAGTTAAATAGTAGAGCGACCACCAGCAGCCGGTGTCATCACACGACCCGCTAGGCTACTGCCTGTCAAATCTCCATTTCAGGTCCTTCGTTGACCCAAGTTAATTGGCTACTTAACTGTCTGACTGTTTGCATCAGTCAGCCCCAAAATTCTCATAAACGGCACAGCCCGTATGAATATAGCTCGTTAAATGTAGAACGAACTTGCATTGGTCTTTTTGTGTGTGTGTGCTGTGCTTCTCTCGCCGACAGAGAATCAGGATGTTCCAGGCATCCAGTCCAGCAGTCCACGGGGGCCACCTCTCGACATGGTTGAAAGCAGTGACGACCCCCTTCCTGCCCAAGGACGCCAGTAACCTGCAGCACCCAGAGCAACTAGACACCGAGCTAGATGAACTGATGGCACGCGATCCAAACCAAAGCGACTACTACAGAGAACTCGCCAGGATCTTCGGAAGCCTAGTTCCCATTCTCGTCGCCCAGGCACCGCTCAGTGAACGGAGCAACATCGCGGAGGAGGCCTGGAAGGACCAGGCCCCAACCCAGAGTCATCTTGATCAGCTTCTCCTCGAGACCCAGAACCAGCGCGAGAAAGAGGACGACACAGATCCAGAGCTACAGAAAGGAGTTGAAAGACTTCACAATGCCCTGCAAGATCTTCGCCTCGACACAGATCAAAGAGAACATCTGGAGAGAGAAGCCAGAAAAGAACTCAACAAAAAACTCCAGCAAGGCGACGCTCTCCTAAAAAGAGCAGAGACTGAACTAAAAAAATAAAAATAGACTATAAAACCTGGGCCTGCAAAACACACTTGCAAGCGGCCCAAGCTAAATTCAACAAGCTTACTCTGCAGAGAGACAAGCTCCAAGATGAACTTTACACTGTTCACACAGAACTGAGACAATTTCACAGATTACAGAGTGGCTGGATCGGAGAAACGCACACCACAAAATTTCTCCCGGGCCGCCACTCCAACCCTTTCAGCCAAGAACCCAGAGCTGGAAAAGGGGGTGTAATCTCCCTTCTAAGGAAATGACCAGCCAGCTTGCAAGAACATCTGTCAACAACAGAGGGAAGAGAACCCTTCCAGAGAACGCATGTCACCAAACCCTGCACTGCTCACAGAGAACTTCACAAGCTAGCCAGAAGCATCTCTACATTCAATCCAGATCCTGCAGGAGGACATGACGTTCATGCTTCTTTACAAGCCATTGACTTTCATTTGCAAACTGTCGCTAACGTGACAGATGTGAACACATTGTACCTGTTAAAAATCACGTCCAGCCGTGATGTGCATTGCTTTCTGGATCGTCAACCAGAGACTGTCAAAGCGTACTACCAGCAACTGCTACAGACTTTGATTCTTGAATTCTCTGATCCAAACTCAGATCATGGGCTCCTTATTGCTATGGACCTCAAACAGGGCCGATTTGAAAACCCACAGACTTTCTGTAGTCAGCTACGAAACACCTACTTCGGAGCATGCAACGAACCAGGTATGGAACAGGATTTCAACTTAAAAACTCTGTTCCTCCTAAACCTACATGCTAGTTGGAGTTTTCATCTCAGAGTCCCAGCGTGTCCCCGTAACAGGACTACACAAGAGTTACGGAACTTAGCCCACAAAGCTTGCACCAAGCAAAAGACGATTTGTGAAAAGACTGTGAAATACCCCAAAGTCTCTGTCTCTGAGCACTGCTTGGAGTTAACCCTAGATGGCGCCCTACAACACCACAGTCACAGACATTTTTACAGAGAGTCAATACCGTTCCAAGCCAGCAGAGGGCAACACAGTGCAGCCACGTCTGAGACAGCAGAGATCCTGAGGGTGCTGAAAGTGCTTCTTCACATGAAAACTCACAAGGAAGATGAGCCAAGCACCCAGAACACTGCCCGTCATCTACAGACCACAGAGCTAACTGTCACAGCACAAGGTGACAGCAACACCCAAGCTCCACAGTCAACACCTGCACACCCTGAACGAGACAGCACAGGTTCCTCACGCCAGGTACCACAAACACAAGGTACCAGAAAATGCTGTTTCGACTACCTGCCTTCGCAGCGAGCTACACAAGACCACCAACCACCGATCGTCCCACCTGCCCTGATGCCAACATTCCTGGGCAGCCCTGTCAAAAAGGGGGTGGGTCGAAAAGGAGTCAACAGGGAAGACCTGATCGACACAGGATTAAACCTGACGGTGATCTCATCTTACCTTTTCAAAAGACTCCAATTTGAAGCTAAGAGACAAGATCGAACTCTTACACCTCAAACTTATCAACTGAATGTACAGGTGTACAGACAGGATGACATCCAGTTTGAACAGGTTGTTTCCATTCACCTGACATTCGTTCCGATGAGTCTAATACATCCCATGTATGTCCCACCAATGAACACTCATACATTGCTCATCGACATAGACCTGCTAGAACACTTTGACCCTTTTCTGAACTTCAAACAGCTAAAAGACTTTGCTCAAGTGCGAGAACCTCTTTCTCTCCAGCCACACAGGTTGCTAGAGCCAGACTGTCAGGTCGCAGAGGTCACGGGAACTCCCACAGAGCCAGACGGTCAGGTCACAGAGGTCACGGGAACCCCAGCAGCCAGCCATGAGTACAACGCCCTAACAACAGGCCCAAGTTCAAGCCTCTGTACCTTAGTCAACAAACAGGGTACGGTGGTACCAGCTTACACCAAAGGGGTCGCTGTTCGGCTCAACCTGCAAGGTGGTCAAACCTTACACCACACGCTGGGTTTCTTCCAATCCTCACCTGAATGTGTGGAACTCGGACTCACACTTGCAAACAAGCATGTCAAACACCAACACCTGTTCCAGCAATGTGATAACATCACAAAAACACACAATGTGATCGTGTACTGGAAGAAGGAAAAAGGACACTCAAAGTTACCAAGTCTAGACGAGGACTTTAAAGATCACACTGACACCCTTGCCAAAACTGGCACACTAAACAACATTCTGTGGTCACTCCCAACCCACCCACCCACATTCAAGGTTGAAGTGATTACACACAGCACAAGAACTTTACTAGCTAAACTGCCTACCTCAGAATCGCTTACGCAGGCTCCGTTGTCTACACAGACCAACATAGCGGACATGCGGGCTTCTGAAACCTTGATAATGACTTTGATTTACCACCTCTCAGACCCCTCCATCCACCCTGGCAACCAGTCTACAGTCACTGACAACCAAAGCCCCAGACCACTGCATGATACACAAACCATGCTGCCGTGCACCAGAACAATATTGTGGGTTGTGCACCGTCTGACATCACAATGCCAGGGCTTGTAATGCCACGGAGCAAAGGGGGATAATTGCCAATATATTTCCATGACGCAGCATGTGCTGCACCCACGCAGCACCAGAGCCACTGACAAAACACTGAAGCAAGCGTCATGCCAGCAGCAAGATGTGGCAAAACATGGGCGAGGGCGAGCTAAACCCAGTCACCGCCCACGAAGCAAAGAGACTGTCCTGTCCAACCAAAGACAGGCCTTGTTTGTTTCTTTCTCCCCTTTCTCTCTCTCTCTCCCTATTATCTGTACCAGGATGATGCTGCGGTTTGCCGTGCCGTGCTGTCAGCCAAAGAGAGGACAGCTGCCACCGAGAAAACCGCTGAGACTCCTGACTACCGATTACAGGGCACACTACCCCAGCACTGTAACCGAATACAGCTGTACCAAGGTTCCGATGGGAGAGAGGACTCCCTCACTCACACTGAGGCCGATGTCAAACACCTGTTCAGCCAACATAAAGAAAGTGACGGTTACACAAATGGAGTTAGGTGGACACACCACCGCTCCAAACAGTTCCCGGGAGCTTTGCTTAGAGCCGCTGCTGGCCGCCAGAATGTTTAACATTGTTATGTTCCAGTGTCAATGCAGCGAAACCAGACTGTAAACTCCTTGAAACCACTGTTTACTGTCTTCCAGAAGGACTTTACCCAGGACTCAGCTGTTTACAGCGTTAACAACAGACATGCTGTGGGAGTTTAGCTCCTCCAAAGACAGCCTAACCACGAGTAAAACCCCACCATACATGATACCCTTAAAGCCTTGTGTTAACTGTGCTGTCTTACACCATCACCATGCCAGCTGACCAGCTACGAATGCACCTGGCCAACTCTCTGGATAGCGCCTTCCTACGGCACGTAAACCCCAAACAGAGAGAAGTGAACGTGCTCCCTGAACCAACTCATCAGCGAGTCAAACCAAGTCTACAGACCTAAAGACATTGTCAGTGTCAGGATGTGGAAGAGCAACACCCCCACACCAAAACACACATTCCAAATGTGGTGCCTACCACGACAGCAACACACAGCTGTACCTGGCCCCAAACATGCACATGTGTACTTTAACCAAAGACATTCATTATCTCTGCCTTAGCAAACCCTTCCTCAGACACAACTCTGAAGGAATCTGCGAGCTGCAACCCTGGGTCAGCGATACGCGCTGCCCTGCCGAAGCCAAGCCTCGTACACAAGTCACAGAAACGCAAGCAGAGATTGTGGGTAACAGATGGCTCGTCAACACTCCTGTGCGCTCAGCTATGCTGACCTACGACCAGCATGACACCGCCACCCGTGCCAACCTGCTGGACCAAGTACTGAAAGGTACCACCCAACACATTGACATTACTCCTGTCGATACAGCCCTCCAAGCACTGTCTCGACAGCCCATTCTGAACCAGTCATCTGCGGTCCTAGCCTGGACTGCTGCCGACACTGCACGGTGCATCTCCACCGTCATTGGTCCCGCCCTGACTCTTGGCGTGACCTTCATCCTATACAGGATACTCAACGAGATGCAAACCTCTACAGCCAAACTCACGACAACTGTGGCTGGAGGTCTCCGATGGAATCCCCGGAAAAGACGCAAAGTCAAAGACAATACCGAACCTCACCAAGCTGAATCCTCAGCTTCAGGAACCACCTGTCATCATGACCCACCTGCTGCATGACCATCACGATTCACCTGTCATCTGCCCATCCGGATGATTGCCGTCCGATGATGTCCACACAGGGACTTCATCTGACGTAAAGGGGGAGATGTAACAGATATGCAGGTCAGCGATTCATGGGTTAAATTCTGTTTTAAATTCAGACTGTTGGTACTAAATGCCAGCCTGGCTGGACTTAAAATTACTTTACGATACCCATGCGAGCCTCAAAGG